>NC_139023.1:86981887-87336466 GCF_964662115.1 Mustela nivalis | reverse complement strand
GCATAACTTCCAGGTAAACGGAGTGGCAAACTTCGGTACCATTAACCAAATAAAATTACTGAAAAAGGCGATGGAAAAGAGAGAATAGCTAGAGCTTGAATAATGAGGCAAGAAGGTATAACAGAGAACACCAGCTATGGGGTCACAGACTTTGTAGAACTTCATTCTTGTTGTTGTTGTTAAGCAGATGGCTTTATCTGAGTCCCTGGATCCCCATCAGTAACATTACCTACTTCGAGAATTTTTAGGGAGATTAAATATGTTAAGCGCCTAGAATAAACTGCACGCACAGCTATTAGCTGTCGTCGCTTTTATGATGCTCTGGCTGGTGAGGTCCAGGTCACCGTAAGAAGGGTCCGGCGCGCGGGAGAAGCGGCTGGGTAGAGATGGAGATTCGGGAGTTAGGGCCAACAGGTAGCTGCAGCCTGGGAGGAGAAGTGCCCCGGGGAGTTATCCGGGATCAGGTCTTTCTGGGCATCTTTAGGACTCGGCAGGAGTCAGCAACGCGAGAGCCTGTGCGCTTCTTTCCAAGTCCCAGCGGACCCTCAAGTACGAGCAGGGGTTGTCCGAGACCGGGACTGCGCGAGTGCAACACCCAGCCCCGCAGCCCCTTCGCCGCCGCCCCCGCTCCGGGCGACCCCGACAGACGTCAGTGGAAGGACAAAAATCCTCTCGGGGAGCGGGGCTCACCCCGCGCGGCTCCCGCTTTATCCCCTCAGGTTTACCTGTAAATAATCCGCTCGATTTAAATTTAGATCCATGACGGTGACACCAACGCGCTATCGGGCCGGTACAGGAGTGACAGAGGCTGCCAGATCCCAGGCCTCTGAGGGGCTACGCTCGCGCCCCCTTCAAAGACCAAAGCTAGGAGCCTCAGCAGGGATGCAAAAGCGAGGCGCCAGGGCAGCGGCGTCCGTATGACGTCAATGCGTTCGCGCGAGGAGGACACGCCCCCGGCCAAAGTGAATCCCCGCCCCTTTCCCGAAGGACTTAACCTGCCTCCAATCAGAGGCAGAGAGGAAAGGAGGAAGAGATCCAGGAGACGGGAGAAAGGTGGTTTCCCCGGAGACTGGAAACCCCGCATTGGCTCCACCCCCACCTTCGTCCAGCGCTAAGTCCTTCTCCGTGTCGACCCGCGATGTGAAACCTGAGTAGATTCTGAACTATTTTACGGATACTGGATAGGGTCCTTCAAAGAGGCGTTGTTATAGGCATTAGTTTACCACAGTAGTTATCAAGCTTTTGGCCTTACGACCCCTTTACAAAACTCTTACAAGCCATTTCGGAGGATGCCAAAGACCTCCTGTTGATATGGGCTATGTATTGATATTTACTATGTTAGAAATTAGAACTGAAATTTTTAAATGGAGTTTAAAAACGTATTAAATATTTTAATGAAGATAACTTATTTTCGAATAAAAAAAGAGGCAAAAAGACTGGTATTATTTGCAAATCTATTTACTATACACCTGAATAGTAGGTAAGTCCCAGATCTACTACTGCGTTCAATCTGCTGGTATAGGTGGGTTTTTTTTTAAGTATATGAAGAATCCGGTCCAAAATCAACAAGTGGTAGTTTCTGAAAAGCTAATTGCAATGTGGAATGTGTCTTCATTACACAACATCCAAGAAATCCTATAGGTTAATATCACCATGGATTTCATCAGAGAAGGTATCAACCTCCGACATGAATACAAATTCTGCAATATTCTAATGTGTGTTTAAAAGGCCAAATTTTAAGCATTGGCAACAAATATCAACTGTTTTCCTTGAAATGATGGGTTCCAATTTTGAATTCACAAGAAAGTGTATACCAAATATCCAAGTCTGAATAATAACTTTTCCAGTTGTGCTCTTAAAAAATAAGTATTCCAGCTAGCAACTCAATCACATAAATGTTTTTTCTTGAGGCAGTACCCTTCGGTATTTAGTAGAAATGCTTTATGTATCCTTCCCATTTCATCACACAGAATATTTAAAAAGAAACACATTCAAGAGTTGAAACTTAACAGCTTTTACTGCTTCTCAAAAGGCATTTTTATACAGAGTTTTGTTTCCTGCCAATATGTGGCATGAGGAATGCAGTGACTATTACTACAATTTGAAGCTACTGCTTTGATTCATGTTTACCTACCAGCAGTGTTAATCATCGTTGTTTTTGTACCATCAGTGCAAATTTCAACACAGTGGAAAAGGCAGGTAACATCTTAGTGTAATGAAAATAGTTTCAAAATCACAGACCCCCTGAAAAGGCCTCAGTGACCTGCAGACTACCACTGGCCTATAGTGACCCAAGGTGTGACGGAGAACTCACCTTCCCTGATTCTTTCATCAGTCCTTCCTTAATGCACAGAGTGCTCTGCCTACAGAAATACTATATATGAATGAGTAAGATACAGCTCCTCTCCTGATTTCTTTGTTCTACTAGCGCAGAGTTCACAAGTGATGGTGAAACAAGAACTCAAACCCCAAGAAGAGATGTTTCTTAGGTAGAAAAATAATTTCCTGCAAAGGATCTGAGAAGGTTTTTGACTAGGTACAAGAATGTTCCAGACATTTCTTTTTCTGAAGCTAAAATAACGCCATATTAAAACAGACAACAGTGCCTGAAGATGGGTTAACTGTGTAGCAATTTTGGGGAAAATACACATCAATTTAGAATCAACAAAAATACAGATAAATTTCAGACCTAGTTCGAAAAATAAAGCCACAGAAGAGATAGAAGAATATAGAGCTGTAGAATTTAGTAGAGTTTAGGGAATTAGAAGGTAGCTAGGACCCCCATAACAAAGTACCACAAACTGGATGACTTTAAACAACAGAAATTTATTTTCTCACAGGTCTCACAGGCTAGGAGTACAAGATCAAAGTGTCAGTAGGAAACCAATCTTCTGAGGCATCTCACCTTGGCTTGTAGATGGCCATCTTTTCTGTGACTCTTCATGAGGTCTTCCCACTTTTAGAGTTGTGTCCTAATCTCTTCCAGGAAGGAAACCAGTCAAATTGGATTAAGGCCCACCCTAATGACCTCATTCTAACTTAATTACCTCTTTAGAGGTCCTATCCCCAAATTTATTTGCATTCCAAGGTACTGGGGATTAGGACATAAGAATTTAAGTGGTACATAATTCAGCCCATAACAGAAGGCAATTTATCTGATCTTAAGAGGAATACAGGAAACCACAAAGAAGCATATTAAAAATAAAGATGAAACACTTCAATAGGTAACAAACATTTTTACATATAAAAAATTGGGGGGATATGAGTATTATACATATTCATACAAATTAATAAAAATGGAAATATTATGATTCCAATAAGTAAACAGGCAAAAATATGAACAGATATTTCATAAAGAAAGTTGTTTCTGAACAAACTTATAGAAATCTATTACCTTCATTTCTAATCAATAATACTGAAGCAAGATATCTTTTATATTTTGCCTTTCAGACTAGAAAAAAATTTAAGTGATAACACTGTAGGTTGCAGAGACAGCATGTTCTCATCAACTGTGATACTTTTAACTGGTAATAAAACCCTTTTGAAAGCAATGCATCAATATGTATCCAAACCTATAAGTATGTGATTTTATTTTTAACCCATAACTTCAATTTTGAATATTTAATCTACAAAAACAAAGCAAAATAGGAAGTCATAATTGAGGGACCATTTAAAACAAGAACCCAACTGTCCAGTATAAAGGAAATGGTGTATGTACTTCATAGACTACCGCATAGCCACTGAAAGTGAAAATAATGAAGGCTGTATAGCAATGTGGAAAGTGTTTAGGATAACAAAAATAGAATATAAAATAGTATATACACCATGATTACAATTATAGAAAAGGGCTTGTTATGAATTAAATTAAAAATTTTTTATTTGGATATAGATTAAAGGATTATAATCTTGTTTTCTGTTTTACATAAGATTTGTACATTTTTGAAAAGATTTTATTTATTTACTTGGTAGAGAGAGATAAAATGAGAGAGAGAGAGAGAGAGAGAGAGTGTGTGTGTGTGCACGAGCAAGGGAGAGGGGCAGAAGGAGAAACAGGTTCTCCGCTGAGCAGGGAGCCTAATATGGGACACCATCCCAGGACCCTGGGATCATTACCTGGGCCACAGGCAGACACTTAACTGACTGAGCCATCCAGGCACCCCAATTTTTGCAATTAAAAATAAAATTGTTATAAAATAAAATTAAAAATTAAGAGATTTTAAGACTCCTGTGTTTAGCTCTGGATAGCTCCCAAAGTGAGCATTCTTCTGTCCCTAGGATTGCCAGGTTCTGATAAAGGGCTATCCAGAACAGTAGATACCAAATCTTTCCATCTGTTTTCTTGTTTCTGTTCTCAAGTGCTGGCATTGCATATTAACATCTTAAGGAAAATGATACTGATATTATTCCTGTTTTTGCATTATAACAAACAAATCAAAATATTGAAAACCTGATAAAGGGGGAATTATCTTTTCAAATATTACTCTGGGAAATTCAATAAGTATTTCAGGGCTGGACAAAATATTAGAAACCATTAGTCCAATGTTTTCCCTTTTGGACCCACAAACCATTTTCATTGTATATACTCTTTCAAAACCCTTAGGAATTTTAATAATTATTTCTTTTTTTATTGTGAAATTTTGTGACTAAATTTGTACAGTAGGAGAATGCTTGTGTAGAAATGTTAAAGAAAAGGCAGTTTATTTTAGTTTGTTATATTATTTAAGGAAGCATTCTAAAATTCATCTTCATCCAATCTTTACAATATTTGTAATAAAAATACTGACAATGCTTATTTCCCATTTAACAAGTGATGCCCACTGTTTATTTTACTTTAAGCTAATTGTGTAACATAAAAAGGGTTTATTTTGAAGATCACATTTCTTTAAAACATTGAAATGAGGCTATGATACAGCATCAAAAATAGATAAAAAGAGCTTGCATAATATGATACTTGAAATTCGTTCATTTTACATCTAGAAAAGGCAAGTGATTTTTTTTAAAGTACCATGTTTTGTTTCTAAATGGCAAAGGTTTCAAAGAATGAATTTTAAATACTTCTTATACAATTAGCTGGGTTTTTATTCACAAAAAAGAAAAGCCAAGTTAGACAAATTGCCACTCTATTTTCTCTTTTCAAACATATTTTAAGCTACTAGAGACAACTTGGTGGGCTACATTAAAAAAGTCCAAAAACAAAAACAGATGATTGTATCTCAGATGTAATAAATATTGCCCTGAGACCATTTACAGAAGTATCATATACTTCAGTAACTTATAAATCTTATGTTGTGGTCTTAAAGCAGTCAGTATGAGTATAAATTAAACAACTTATGACTAAGAATACAAGCAACTTAAACTGCATTACAGTTAAAATCATGCAGGTGGAGATGGCTGACTGAATGACCGACTCGTAAGTATACACATTGGGCTCCACTAACACATGATATCAATTTGGAAACTCTCAAACTCTTATTTTAAAAAAAAATAACAAATGACCCTTTTAGATTGATTTAAAAAAAGAAACATGGGGAGAGAGATCATTATCACCTTGGATGATGGTATCAACCCCCTGAAACAGCTCTATGACACCCAAAGACTGAGAACCTACTTGTAGCATAACCCTGTTTGCCTGAACAAGGTATGAAACATGCAATTAACTGTCAATGTGATTTCAGTTCTCTTTAGACATCATCCATAAGACAATTTACCCTCCCATTTACAAAAGCTTTCATTTGGCTTAATACATTTAAAATTGAAATATATCAGACATGACTGTGTAAATGAAATACATTGGACATGTTTCGGTAAAAGAGTTATCCTAAGTTGTACTAACTTTGCTTTTCATAATCACAAAATATGTCATTTTTAAGTTTTTATAGTGAAAAAAGCTCTGAAAACACTGGATATTTATTTTGCTTAGTTCCCTCTTTTATTTCAAGTCTATGAGTCTAAGCTTCTCAACATATTGTGAAGGCCATTAAGTCAAGGGTCTTCAGTATATTAAATACAGAAACACAAAGTGTCACAAATTTTAAATAAGCCTAAGAAGCAATTTGGGAGTTGCTTTCTTTCCTTTATCTGTAACCGAGGAAAAAACTATGAACAGCAGCGAGGTTGAAAAAGAGATCTAGGACTTTGATAATTTTCTAATTAATCATAAATACCTAAATGTCTTCTGCTAAACAAATTGTTTTGGGTCCTGTTAAAATGTTCCCTTCCCCGAGTTGCCCCAACGACTTCTTTGAGCATTGCTTTAACCCCAGTGTACGTTAAATGCATTAAATGCATGTTAAAATGGTGAGTGGGGCAAGGACTTGCTGACCCAGACCTGTATCATTAACCTCAAAGAGGTACTAATTTTAACAGCAATTGCCTAGAGTAATCCTTACCTTGCCTCTATAGTGCCACAATAATACCCAGGTCTTAGGATGAGCTTACTGGGGACAAAGTCTACCAAGATTTGGATGTGCTGATTTACTGAAGGAATGTTCTCAGCAGAAAGGGAGGAAGGGAAATGGGGTAAGACAGAGGAAAAAAGCTAAACCAATATTTGGCCAGACTGGAGTCTGGCTGAGCCTAATGCCTCCCAAAGCTCTAGAACATGAGTTACACCAAAAAGTTGGTCCTACCTTGAAACAAGCGCCCAGGCTTTTTGTCTCCACCCCAGTCAATCTGTCATTGATATGGGGAAGAGGAGGCATAACAGCCAGGGCAAGGCTGCTTCCTTTCAGTGGAGGGTAATTCCCCGGGGGAGGGGATAGTTGCGAACTGCTAAGGAGCCAGCACACACAGAATCTGGGACATGCCTGCACTGGCCCACAAAAAGGATCTGGGCAGGACATCAATAGCATCAATAGTATCCACCGCACCTTGGCAACCCATCTTCCATCTTGGGCTACCACCTAGAAGCTATGAAGAAGGAAAAAAATGAAATACAGAAATATACCAATTTTATGTAAATATAGTAAAAACAAAACAAAACAAAAACAATCTATGTTGAGAACACTATAGTTGTGGGAGGCATGGGCTTTAAAAAAAAAAATAAAAGGAAGTATTTTCTCACAGGGTATATATGCCATGAGCTTTATCTTCTTCCAAGACTCCAAGGATCCTAGATTGGATGTCCTCAGATGAATCTGACACTTTGTCATTCAAAATGTTTCCAGTCCCACTTAGGAATATTACTAAATATGCTGTTCCATAGCTATAGGCAAACACTTATTTTTCTGGGACTCCTAGATAATACTAGAAGACTGAAAGTATTGTCTATTATGGAAACTCCATGTCTTTACTGTTTTATTATAAACTATAGTAACATATAATGATTAAAAATCAATATTCTATTCAGTTCTGAGATATAACATAAAATACAAAAAGTTTGAAAATGTTTCAGACAAAATACCATTAGCATAGCACAAAAGTTAATGAAATATTTTATAGTAGTAAAACTGTATAAAGTTCTTTTCTTACCTTAACTGTTTTAACTCCCCAAAAGTAGAAATTAAGAAATTATCTTTAAAGATCCTTATGTAGTACCATTTGATGTTCATTTTTATTTTCATGCCTAGAAAGCCTTCCTTTGTGATATAAATGATTTTTGAAGTATCATGTATTTAATGGGTTTTTAGAACCTATAAAACTATCCTTGAGCTATGATCAAAAATCATATTCCCTTAAGACTTGACAAAAAAACAGAGTGAAGAGAATCCAGGCGATAAGCCCAACACTATAAGAGATTAAAACCCAGCTCGTTAAAAAAATTTTTTTGAGTGCTTTATGTTCTGTGAATAGATGAGGGATATTACTGGCCTATATCCCCTTTCTTATTAAAGTTGTGAGGTGGTGTGGATATTACCAGTATTTAGCTCAGTTACAGAATAAATCAATTACAGGCTCATCACCATCCATTTTGTGTAAAAAGTGTAACTGAAATGCTTCGATAAGAAAAAGGATGTCAATCACTAAGTAGTGATAGCAAGAGATGCCTCAAAGGGAAATGAAACATACCTGGTGCTGCTTGAATATGTGTTTCCATGTAGACAGCCATTGCTCACTCTTGGTTCTTCCCATACACATACCCTCTAAAACTCAGAATGAAGCTAATGGGCAAGATAAAAGTTAGTGGTTGATAGCTTCTTTAGCATTAAACATCAGAGGCAGAAATTAGAAGGTTATCACAAAATAGCAACCCTGCATGGACCCTAACTTTAAAAAAACAAACAAACTCACCACCCCACTGAATAAATTCACATTACCGAAAAACAACAAATGAAAATTTAAGACAGAAAACAAACTCTATATACTTTAGAAAAATCTTTAATGTGTCATTTTGAACAATTCTATGAAACTTAAATATGTAATGTAATTATATTTTCTATTAATTCATTTCATTGTTAAATTCTTCATTCAGGGCTCAAAGGTTCTAGGATTATGAGTGATGCCAAAAATTCTAAGAAAATCTTACCATCATAGCTGGTTATAAAATTTCTTTAATTTCTATTAAAAAAAAAAACCTCTTAGCACTTGGACAAGGGAAGGAATGCTACATGGTGATGGCCTTTTCATTTTTATTTGTATTTTGTTGGCAGTTCTGTTCAGTTGGTTTCAACATTTATTGAGCACCTACTATGTACCAGGCACTGTACTAGACGCTGGAGACACTAAGATGAATAAGACATGGTCCCTGTCCCCAAGGAGTTTACAGTCTCTTGGAGGCAAACAGGTAGTGCAAAGACATAGAGTTTATTCTAAAGTGGACAAAAGTGTCAGTAATGGAATAATACTGGGCCTTTAAATACAATGGCATGTCATTGTTTATAATGTCAAGGCAGACAATTAAAATGAAGAGCATTTTCATGTGATAAAACAATAAAATCATTAAGACCTAAGTTTTAAAGATTCACATGATAAAGGTAGTTAATACTAAAAATTTACACCATAGTTTTTCAAGTATTTCATACTTAGAAATATTATTGCCCACTTTTGTGCTATAGTCAAAGCCATTATTCTAGGTTACTGAATCATTCACATCTCGGCATGCTAGGATTCAGTTTCTCACTGAGTTTATGAATCAGAACGGCTAATTCCTCAGTTGCTTGGCTCTTGTCCTCCAAAAGTTCATAACGAAGGCTGGAGATATCTTGCTTGATTTCTTTTAATTCACCTATAGTATGTGTATTTAAAAAAAAATCATTGGTAATTTGCTCTTTGGATCAGAAAAGAAGAGAGAGTGAAATTCATACAAATGCATATAATATTAATACATTTGCTTCATGAAGTCCAAGTTATTTTTACGGAATTTTTTCCTTCAAGATATTTAAGAAGTATTAGTCTTTTTTTTTTTTTCTTTTTTTAGATTTTTAAAAATTTGTTTGAGGGAGAGAGAGAGAGATCACAAGCAGGGGGAACTGCAGGCAGAGGGAGAAGAAGGCTCCTTTCTGAGTAAGGAGCCTGATGCAGGATTCAATCCCAGGACTCTGGGATTATGACCTGAGCCAAAGGCAGACACCTAACCTGAGTCACCCAGCTGTCCCAAGAAGTATTAGTCTTTAAAAATACACTGACCTTTGAGAAAGTTGTAAGAAATAGTCCAGCTATGTTTTCAATAGTAAAACTCAGCTAAATTACTGTTCTGTGGCTCAAACACCTCTTAACACAGGGCAATTTTTCAGCTACCTGATATACAGCCAGAGTATCCCATTCTGTCTATAGAGAGCCCCTTCAGTTTCCTCAGACATAAGGGTTGAAACCTACATGGATCATCTCCCTTTGCTAGGATGGATGAGACTCCTAGCAAAACAAAACTTTACCAAAGGTGATTCAATCTGTTTAACAGGCAAATATTGACATGGGACAAGTAAATTTTAAGGAATTTACTTCCTTAAAATTGAAGTAAGGGAAGGCAAGAAAAAAAAAGTCGGAGTGATTATTAGGGAAGGCTATGGTAATGAGCTTAGGGCCGAGGAACACTTTGTAGGACACAGAAAACCAATGTATAAGGAAGTAACAAGTAACAAGTAAGAAATTAAGTTTAGGTGTGATACACTGGCAATGTGTATACACACAGGAGTCTCCAAAGGAGACTTTCTGGCTCTTAAAGCACATGTATTCCCATAATTCAGCTTGGCAGTATTTTGAGTATATGTAGTTTGCAATTAAGACCTAGATTCTCTTGCAAACGATAGCAATGTAGGTAAGCTATTGACATTGGAAGGTGAACTTTGGGGTGGAAATTTATCCTGAATCTAAGAAATGATTCTTCACAAATTATTGGTATTTTAACAAGCTTTCTGTAAAAGAATCACATGTAAAACCTACCTTCCATAATACTCGCTGGTACCTTTATGATGCTGAAAAATGTAATTTCTACATTCTTTTATATATATACAAGTCAGAAACTTTTTATCTTAAAGAACTCTATTCCTCAAGAATACACATAAAACATTTGCAGATTCCTTTTTTTAGGCAAAAAAAAAAAAAAAAAAAATAAAGTGCTTCTTCCTTTCCCATCTGGCAATATGATTCTAATTTGAAATCACGAGGCTGGTCTTTTGTGAAGGAAATGGATTCTTACACCATTCAGTATCACATTTGGACTATAAACCCATTAGATCCCCGTTCACCTCCTTAGCGCCATATCCTCCTTCCTTGTTTTTGAGTTATGGGGAGACTCTTCATTAAGTGTTATTTGTAGTCTACCAATACGGGAAACACAAACTACTCAACCTCTTGCACTTCAGTTTCTTCATTTATTAAATGAGGATATTAAACTCTATGATAGTTTAGTTAGAACTTTGTTCAAACTCCATATTCTCATTAACTCATTTTCCTCTTTGGAGCAAGGATATGGAAGATGTCCCTTTGTTTTTGATGTTGTCAGCCATCCAATTACCCCAGATAACTTTGTTTTTCTTGTCCTCCCCCCGCCCCCACCAGGGAGGTTACTGCACGAATGATCAGATTTCTGCTTCCTGAACTACAACCCCTTTCCATCCCATCTCCCTGAGACAGCTTCTTGGGCATCATGATTGGATTTTTGCTGGTCTTCAATCACACATTCATACACTTCTTTTCTACATACACGTATCAGTGGACAGACCCAGATTTTCCAAGGATTCCCGGCATCCATCAAGTAATGGTTTTGAAGGCCATCACCATTTTATTTAGTTTAGCCCTTTCTTCTCTTATCAGCAAAGATAGATCTCATGGCATCTCATTGCTATTAGAAGCTACACTTTCCATTTTATTTTTTTTATTTTTTTGCTACACTTTCCATTTTTAAGGCAACTTACTTTTCCCAGTTTAATTTCTTTCCAACTCTCGGCCTGTTCTTTGGCCTTGCCTTTGGAGAAACGTTTTTATAGTACTGACAGATGCCCTGCCTAGGATATGCCTGGAAAAATAGGTACCTTAAATAAGGAGTCAAGAAAAAAAGTGAAAGGCAAAAGTGAAACACGAGATGAGAAAAATGGGTTACAGATTTCTTTCTGTACAACAAAGCAAAAATTTTTCTGAAGAAATGTATGTTCTATTTGAGCCAACCAGCCAACTATTTTATTGGAAAATGTTAACGTTGCAAAAATGTTAACACTCATGTGAACTCACTGCAACAGAACTGAAACTACTGACTACTTTATATAATAGGGCTTACAAGGCTTCCAGAGTGATGCAGGTTTTACATTCTAAGAATCAGTTACGACATTCTGAGTAGAGATCAATTGTCTCTGATTGACATTTTTAATAACCTTTTCTTTTAAAAGACAGTTTTAGAAATGTAACCTAAGATTCTCCTATCAATCTTGGAACTGTTGCCCGAGATTGGATTTTTAAAAGTATCCTTCAATATCAAGTTCCCCAAGGTCATTAAGTTAGTTGCAAAAGGATGTTTCTCAAGATGAAGATGCTTACCTTCATTAACTTCATCATTTTCTTTGTCCACTTGTGCTTTCAGAACATATCGCTTTATAAGTCTTTTCATTATCTGCTGTTGATCAAAAAGAAATAATTATATCATCAATGATACACATAAGTAACCTGGATCCTATTCTCCAAAGAGACTTACATACCTGTAAAGCAAACGCAGCTTGGGAGAGAAAAACTTTATCTAACTATTTACAGAAGATTTCAGAACTCAACCATTTTTCACCTTCTATTAAGACTTACTGTATAATCTACATACATTCTCCACCACCCATAGGAATGGAAGAAGCTAAAAAAAAGTTAAGTTGGAAGAATTAATTCATTGTTTCTTTTTAAGATGTGCTACCACATTATTATCTAAAAACACTACTTTGTTTCTCACTGTAAAAAAAATATAAATATATGTTCAACAGAGAAAAGTTGGAAATTACAGAAAAGAAGAAATAAACATAGTTCATTAATTGTCCCACTATCCAAAGATAATCATTGTTATTTTGGTGTATGTCTTTTTAAATTTTGTATGTATACTGAATACTATATATATATATACACACACACATACATATTTTATGTTTTCAAAATACCATTATTTTGTGATATTGTATGTTTTCTTTTCATAGCAATATATATTATAAACATATTTAATCTAAAGAAATGCTCTTACAGGATAACTATTTATCCATAAGGAAAAAGTAAAGTAAAATTGGAGCTCTACTTTATACCATACATGAAAAATTAATTCCATATGCATCTTAAATGTGAAAGATAAAGCTTGTAAATTCTTTAAAGCATAGAAGAACGTATTTATAAATTCAGTGTAGAGCTGGATGGTTTTTAAACAAGATAAAAAAATTCCAATTAAAATAGAAAAGATTGATGAATTCAATATTATTACTATTAAAACTTCATTCAAACCTCTGGTAATAGAGATACTATAAAGAAAACAAAAAAGCAAGCCACAAACTGGAAGAAAATATTGGCAATACTTACAACTGATAAATAATTTAATTTGGATTTAAAATACACGAAGAACTTTAATTCAAGAAGAAAAACTCAAATAGCCCAATAGAAAAAAGGGCAAAGACAAACAGGCATTACATAGAAATGGAATCATGAATAGTCAAGTCAATAGGCATATAAAACAATCTCAAATCCTTTTCTCAAGGAAATACAGTTTACAATTAAACGGAGACACAATTTCACATCTAAAAAGGGAAAAATATAATAAATTTTATAATGCCAAATGTTGGAAAGAATATGAGTCAATGGGGACTTTGACACTCTACCAGCATGATACAAACAGATCGCTCTGGGAAGCAATTTGGCATTATCTTTCAAAGTTGAGCACTGGCACATCCTTTCACCCAGAAAGTCCACTCCTTGATACAGAGACTGGAAAAACTTTACACAAGTGGACCAAGAGACATAAACAACAGTATTTATAGCAATCTTGTCCAAAGCAGCAAATACAAACCAGGAAACAAAGATCAACAGGAGAATAGAGAAACCATGGTATGTTACACAATGTAATCTCATGGTGTTCACTAATGAAATAAAATAATGAAATCAGTAAGCCATAGCCACATAAAACAGGATGGATGAAACTTAGAAGCATAAATGTTGAATGAAAAATTCAGTTTGCAGACTTCACAAAGTATAAAACTATTCTTACAAAGCTCGATAAGTAAATCTACATAATGCATTGTTAGGAATATTTTTTTAATGTAATAAGTTTATACTTGAAAAGGAAACTAAAGCAAGAGGATGAGAAACTCAAACTTCAACTTAGCAATTACCTCATAGGTGGAGGCAAGGGGTGGGCCAGGAAGGAGCACCTAAGTAGAGGCAATGGGCAGAGAATGTCGCCATTTTCAGGGAAGTGGTGGTTTCTATAAGCATACATGTCATTATAATTTATTATGTGTTACTTAAATTATTGTACATATATCAAATACCACATTAAAAAAAATAAAGGAAGGAAGGGGGGAAAAGGCCTGAACTGAAGGGAAGATATAGTTAAGAAAGTAGAAATCATGAAGCTAAGTGACCCATTAGATACCAAGCTCAAGGAAAGGGAGAAATCTAGGAATATTCAAAATGTCTATCTCAAAGAATAACAGATCAAGAGAGAAACTATGCTACTGGAAAGGAAAAACCCATTTTACCAATTGTAGTAAAATAGAAAACCTATTGAATTCTGTGGAATCTAGACTTCAGGGCAGACTCATAGCTGGGTGGACTTGGCTTGGACCTGCTTGTTCATTCGCCAAATATTTATTGAAAGACAGCTTGGTGCCAGGTACTGTCCTAAATGTTAGGGATGCAACAGTAAGCACAGCTCCTACTCTATCTAATAAAATGTCATTGGAACAATTCACTATGATGGGTGGACATGTCAGGGATCTACTTAACCTTAGGGGACAGCAAAGGTGATTCCTATAGAAAGAAAATACAAAGAAATGGTTATCAGTTAAAAACAATTTGAAAGGCAGTAATACAAATCACTGGGAAAGAAAAGACTGACAAATAGGACCAAGACAAGAACTATTCTTAAGGGAAAATTAAAATTAGATCTCTACCTCATATCATATATAAAACAAATTTTTCAAGTCAAATAGATAAAAGGTCTAAATGTGAAAAGCAAAATTTTTAAAGGAATAGAGAAATACATCTTGAAAAAGCTAAAGGAAAGGATAAGCCACAAGGAAGAATAAATCTGACTATATTAAAACATTTTAAAACTTTTATGCAAGAAAGAATACCAATGAAATGTAACCTTATGTCAAATGAGATTTTTCTGGTTGTCCTGAAATTGTTGATAAATCCAAAACTGATGAGAAAGGATGCTAAGTACTCCATGGTCTAAGACCAACCTGTCACTAGCAGTTGGGGCCAGCCACCTCTCAAGGCTTACTGAAACTCACTAGACCAGTACTTCCCATGAATTCCCTCCTCACTCCATATAAGAAAAAGGACTGAGACATGGGAGGAGTCAGGGGCTTTTGGGGTGAAGAGATTATTCTTTCTTTCTGGGTGGAAGGAAGGAAGATAGGGTACCTCCAATCCCCAGAAGCCAAGGGAGGGGGAAAAGCCAAGGCAATCACTCATAAAGATTATAGTTGCCTAAACCAAAAGCCTGGCATCCTGCTCCCAATTAAATATCGATCCCAGCAAACTTGCTGACCTGCTCCTGGCAATTAAGTCAGGGCGAAAAAAGAACTCAGTTAAGAGTATAACAGCCATTGGGTCAACCTGTACTCCCATTATTTGGCAAACAGATAAAATTTCCACTGTATTGGTGGAAGGCATTAATACACATCAGTGGGAAAGGGGAGTCTATTCAATGAATGGGACTGGGATAACAGGCTGTCCTTATGGAAAAGTGAAAATTGGATGTGAACTTGAAGTCAGGGCTAGATCTCTGCTTCAGGAGCTAGGCAAAGGGGAGGTAGCCCCCGTGGCTTTTTCAAACACTCTCACTATGCTCCCAGCCCAGTTACAAAGGCAGCATATGGGTGCCTGCCACAGTGAGGACGTTAAAACTTGTCCAGCATTAGAGCAGTAGTGACAAACAAGGAGGAAGCTGCACCCACAGTTCACTCAAGTGGAAAAATGCTTGCCCTTTGGCTTGTTCTTCCCACTCCACATGGCAGAGGATGCCTTGATGAGTTAGGGGATGGATGTATATACAAAGCAGACCATAGCCTTTCTCCACTAGAGACATGGAAAGGTTTCATTTATGCTAGGAGTAAGGAGGAGAGGAGATTTAGATTTGATTTGGACATTCATGGTTCAAGATAAACTTAACTGTCTTCTTTAATTATAAATAAGAGACTTTTTAATAACCAAGTTACTGGAGAGTTATGGAGTCTTGACAAGATGTTGTAAAGGGATCCTCCATCCAACAGAAAAGAAGAGTCCCAAATAGGACAGTTAGTGGGAAAATATTGAAAACAAAGTTATTTTATACACTCATAGGCTGAGACGCCCTAATAAACCCATTACCCAAAGTTAAAAGACAAACCGAAAAGAGAAGTTGTTTGCGAAACACATCAACAAAGAATTGGAATGGGGGTGCCTGAGTGGCTCAATGGGTTAAGCCTCTGTCTTTCAGCTCAGGTCATGATTTCGGGGTCCTGGGATCAAGCCCTGCATCAGGCTCTCTGCTCAGCAGTGAGCCTGCTTCCCTCTCTCTCTCTCTGCCTGCTTCTTTGCCTACTTGTGATCTCTGTCTGTCAAATAAATAAAATCTTAAAAAAAAAAAAGAATGGGGATGAAGAATATTACAGAATTTTGAGAAGTCAATAAGGAAAAGGCAAATAGCCAAGTAGAATCAGGAAAAGGAATTTAAATTCACAAAAAAGGAAATCTGAATGACCAACATATAAAAAGATGTTCAATTTCACTTAGTAATCAGAGAAGAGTAAATTAAAATAACAAATGCATTCACACCTATGAGTTTAGCGAACATTTTTTCTTCCAAAAAGATTTCATATCTATCGAAGAGCTGAAAGTAAAACGAATTCACATATACTCTTTACCTAGATTCACCAGTGTGAGAAAGTTGCTACCTTGCTTTATCTCACTGTCTATATATTATTATACTGCTAAGGCATTTGAAAAGAATTTTCAGACATCATGTCCCTTTATCTTTAAATACTTCAGTATTGGGACGCCTGGGTGGCTCAGTTGGTTAAGCAGCTGCCTTCAGCTCAGGTCATGATCCCAGCATCCTGGGATCCGAGTCCCACATCGGGCTCCTTGCTCGGCGGGAGCCTGCTTCTCCCTCTGCCTCTGCCTGCCATTCTGTCTGCCTGTGCTCGCTCCCCCCCCCCCCGATAAATAAATAGAATCTTTAATAAATAAATAAATAAATACTTCAGTATTCCCAAAGAACAAGAATATTCTCTTATATAACCATCCTACAATGATCAAACTTTAGAAAAATTAACATGGGTCAAGAACTGTTTAATACATAGTTCATATTCAGTTTCTTTTTCCTGAGGAATAATACTGCTTTCAGATGTTATTTATCTTTAGTCTTCTTTTATCTGGAACAGTTCCTTGGCCTTTGTCTTTCATGAGACCCACATTTTTTAAGATGTATGGGGCAGTTGTTTTTTAGTAGGCAAATGTTTTAAAATCTGTTAATACCAAGTGCTTCTGCAAACAGTGAGAAACTCTTGTACCATGTTGATGGAACTATAAACTGATAAGCTACTCCCAGGTAGGTCATCCAGAAAAACACTTAGAAATGTACAAAAGTAGACACTTATTAAGATCTTAAATACAGCATTATTTATAATAGTCAGAGAAGGAAAATAAGAGAAATATTCATCAACAGAGGAATAAAAAACAAAATGGTTTATTCATACAATGGAATATTACACTATAACAGTGAGAATGGAAAACAAGATGTACATGTATCAATATAGGTAATTCTCAAAAGCATAAAGTGGAAAAAGTGCAGAATATGTAGTATATTGTTTATGTATATTTTAAAAACACATAAAACTAGTACATAAAATTATGAATGTACTTATGAAAGTAAAAATATAGAGAAGCATACATGGGAAGAACATACTTGAACTTCAAGATAGTAAAGATCCTCATGGAAGGATAAGAGCTAATGGGATAGGGTGGGGGCATTTAGTTGTATCAAAAAATCCAAAAGGTCAAGAAGAATATGGCAAAATGTTAGCACTTATTAAATCAAGATGGTAGTGGCACAGATGTCTACCAGGATATTTGTGGTACCATTCTGTGTATGGAATAGTTTATCATCAAAATTTAAAATATAATAAAATAAAAACAATTAAAATATTCTTCTGAGTAGGCTTTTAATGCTGCCTAACAAACTGATGTGCTTCACCAGCCTGGGCATTCATTCCATTTCCAGCAGCAATAGCCCTTCAATTATAATAAACAGACAAACATATTTCACTTTTACAAACAAAGCTGTAAACACTTCAGCTAATACATAAACTGAGAAAATTTCAGAGCTTCTAAGGGCTTGTTTAGAACCATTCAGAAATGTGTTATTTAGAAATCCTATCTCTACAAAAAAATAAAACTGCTCAAAAATTAAAATGAGGCAGAATGAGTTTGGAGTAAAAAAAATCTCTGACTTTGACCAGGTCTTTATTTATTAGCTGAGTGAACTTAAGGTGCTTAAACTCCCTAAGCTCCCATTTCCTCCATATTAAAAAATGGGGGTAATAAAAATTCAGAGGTTGTATGGATTAAATCATCAAGCGCATGTAAAAGCAGGATTTCTGCTTAGAAGAGGTTCATTCTTGCTAGCATTATTTATGAAGGTAAAATGTGAAGACTAAGATATTGCTACCCATATGCTCTAATAGAATATTCTCTAAAATATTTAACATAATCCAAAACTATACTTAGAAAAAGTCTATGAAAAGATGTACGGTATTTTTTAAAGCATATTTACTGCCAGAAAGAAAGAAGATAGGAAAATAAAATATTTTAAAAATTCAAATAGAGTACAGATTCCCTAGAAACACCTGTACAGAGTCACTCAGATTAAATTCTTTCACTGCAGGTAGATACATTCATCTTTGACCTATAGGGAAAATTATGGTTACAGGTTTAAATTTTTTTTCCCTTCAAAATTGGGTGTTTTAGGTTTTTCATGTATCCCATAAAAATTCTCATTTTTAAAAAAGTTTTTTTTATCTTAATATTTACAGTTTAAATATATTTATATCTACCACCATCCTAAATTTGAGCTTCTCTACAAGGCAAGAAGATACCTGATGTTGGATTGAACTCAGTTTCTCCACACATGGCACTACCTGGCAACAGTCCATCCCTCAGTTCATGTTGGAAAAATAATTCATGTGACTTCCAAAATTATGTACAATTCAGAGAAGGGGCAAAGGCTGGCCATTTCCATTCTATTAGGTGGCTTGTCTGGTGAACCCGAGGCAGTATTGTGTAAGCAGTTAAAAAAGTGGGCTTTAAGGGCAAATTGCCTGGATTTGAGTTGTGACTCCATTATTTATAAGCTGTGGAACCTTGGCAACTAAAATTGCGTACTGGAAATGTTACAATATACACTGTAAAAGAAATAATATAGGTAAATTACATGGTAGGTGCTCAATTAACATAACTATTATGCTTTCATTATCATGTATGCTTCTGTAAAGCAAATCTTGATTAACCAATCTTAATAATGATGGTTATACAGGCAAAGATCATAAAACATATGTGACACGTAAAATTACCATTATAAATATTATCTTCAAATTTTCAACTGATTCCTTAACCAAAGCCAGTCCATTAACTAAATTGACGAATAACAGTTTCATCATTTTCCCTTCTTGGTCAAGTTACTAACTAATGGAATAGAAAACTAAAGAAATAAAGAAGTCTATAGATTGATTTCCACAGTTCACATACCTCCAGAAACTACCCAAATTTCTTGATATGATCCTGTGAGTCACTCTTTAAGGTAGATACTGTGACTTTTGTGGAGTAGACTATGGGTTTTCTCTATCCAGGGTGGAAAGCCTAGGTAGTAGTTACCTCAAACATTATCTCTTGCTAATAAATCTGAGTTCCTTTCTCAACTCTCCATTCAGACTGGGAAAAGGAATGAAATGTGGGTGGTTGGATATATAGATATGTTCTTCGTTCCCAAAAGGCATCAAAGCTTCTCTTCTCACTTGGTTATTTTTCACTGATTCAAATTCAAGTAACAACTGTGAAACATTCTCTCAAGTACCTTTACCTTCATTTTCTCATTTAATTCTATAGAGAAGCCAAATTTAACTGTTATCAGGAGTTCCATAATAGGGATAGTAGCAATCTTTAAAGTATGACTATAAGGCAAAACTCATTGGGAGTCGGAGAGGAGAAGTGAGTTGGGGGAAATCGGAGGTGGGGACAAGCCATGAGAGACTGTGGACTCTGAGAAACAAACTGAGGGTTTTGGAGGAGAAGGGGATGGGTGTTGGGTGAGCCCCGTGGTGGGTATTATGGAGCGTACATATTTGCATGGAGCACTGGGTGTGGTGCATAAACAATGAATTTTGGAACACAGAAAAAAAAAATAAAATTAAATTAAATTTAAAAAGAAACAAGCATAAAGAACTCAGAAGAATAAAATTTTAGAGAGGGAAGGGACCTTGGAAGTCACATGTTTTTCATATTTTCATACCACTCACTTTGAGATGGCCTGACCCATCACCATTGCCCAGCCTCTGAACCAACAGCTGTGATTCAGAGCCTAAAACACTTTCCGGACAGCTGATTTAATCTATTTTTAGACAACCGTAGCAGTTTAAAAACAATTCTTTTGTATTGCACCAAATCTGCTTTATTGTA
This sequence comes from Mustela nivalis, assembly GCF_964662115.1. Taxonomy (NCBI): domain Eukaryota; kingdom Metazoa; phylum Chordata; class Mammalia; order Carnivora; family Mustelidae; genus Mustela; species Mustela nivalis. The sequence continues at coordinate 87,316,198 of NC_139023.1, read as the reverse complement.
CCTTCTAACCACTAGTCCAAGTTCTGTTCTTTAGAGAAACAATCACTTTTTCTATTTGATCAGTTTTCAAATATTCCTCTCCTCTTGGTTTCCCTAGGTTCTCATACCATTTCTTTACATTTCACCTACATCACATGGCCACAAACACAGGGTTGTGTGACGTTCATCTACTTTTTTCTGCCCTTCACTTCCTTCCCAACTCAACTCCACCTTTCCATTCCAGGGAGAGAGAGATCCTTGAAGGCATGGGCTGTAACTTTATATCCTTATAATGAAGGACCATTCTGAATAGTGGGAGTCTTAAATGTGCCTTCAAACTCACTGTGAGTGAAGCTTAATATGAATGTGTCATGTTGCTTCCTTTAGAGAAAAACTGCCATGTGCTTTCCAGTAAAACCAAGCCACCTATGTTAGCCTTCATGGATTAGATCAGAGACTACCATGTGGGCCAAAGACAGCCTGATACTACCTGGGCCAAAGTTGTCCCCAAGTCAAAGAAGCTGGTTAAAGCAGAGCTGCTACCAGAGACCCCAGAGATAACAGGCCCCAAGAACCTACAGCCTTGCCTCTGTGCAGCCTTAGAAAAACCTCCCTTTTCTTAAGGTCACCTTAGCATAACTACGTACCTTTAACTTGAACTAACACAGGTATTCATGAACAGAATTCAATCAAGGCCATCCCTCCAAGACCTTATGTTTTCAGAAAACTCATCCTTAGTTCTGTTAAAAAAAAAATCTGTACATACATAACGAAAATGATCTCAGCATACTATTAATAATTAATGTTAATATAAATAATACTGTCAACAATGAAAGAATTTTGGAAACTCTTCCTCTGTTGTACTTTGAGACACATTTGAATCTCTCTGCTTTTGAGGTAAATGGTGAGGAAATACTCATTTAGATCTAAAACGCATATGGTGGTAAAACCAACCGGTGGTGGCCATGTGTTTTTTGAAGATGGATGTGACTATTTTTGAAAAATATGTAAAGTTACTATGGCATTGACTCAGTTAATAATGTGAATAATTATCTGAATTTAGTAATGAGAATAAAGCATTTTTGTATATCTTATGAACTAAGTATAAAAGTAATTCTTTAGAGATATTCCAAAAATATTCTAAGCTATGGTAGCACCATCAGCATTGGTGTACCCCAAAAGGTTACCACTTTGAAGGAAATAACCCCCATTTAGCAGATTAGGATCTAGGATTTCTTTAAGGCAGGTCATATATTAAAATACACTGCCTAAAAAATATCGATAACAACTAAACCAATTGTTATCATTGTGGAGTTCATAATAAAGAGACTTTATCTAAATATAATCAAGGCATTTATATGAAGTTTGATTGGCATATGAAGTTTGATTGCTGATCAAAACTTTTTTTCTCGGAGTTTATAGAAGCATAACAATTTGCAGACCACAAGAAGTTTGAATTTGACAGTAAACTTGGGAATTTCCCCCACTTCTAAGTCACTCAAAAGCAACAAGGAGAATAAGAAACAGAAAGACAAGGTCCTTTGATGAAACTTAGAGACATTCATATTCTTTTTTAGAAAGGTTATATGAAAAGATCAAGTGGGAGTATAAGAAAATGACAAGGGCAGACATTCATGGTTGAGAACTTCCCTTGAATTTCTGATACAAAATCTCAAGAAGCTTAGAATAGAAAAGGGAAGGAGAAATTATGAAGGAAAGCCATATTTTCTAGAAGTATTCAGTGAGGTTGAGAGGGAGTGTCTGACTAGTCTTTGATGCTATTTTCTGACAGGGAAACATGGAGAAGAAGTAAACATATACAATCCTGTGCCTAAAGGAAAATCCTATTAGCTGAGAATAAGCATCTGGAATTCTCCAACACCACTCCAAACTCCTGAAAGCAGCCAGTTCAAGAACTCACTTTGCTCAAAACCAAGTGATAATAAGTAAGGAGTCTCCACAAAGTCTATTATGAAGATAGCTCAAGAAAAAAAGAATAAAAGAAACAGCAAGTAAAGAAAACTCACCAGTAACATGTTAAAAAAAAAGATGAAAACACATGATGCCATCATTAAAAGATATTAAAAAATATATATGAGCCAATCATGTCTTTAAAATAAGAGCACAAGAGGTCAAGGAAAATAAGGTGAGCCAAAAAAGGGAAGTGATATATAAACTTGAAAATCTGAAGAAGAGGAGAAAGAAAAAAATAAAACCATCACAGAAATGAAAGGTGAACTTAAGGAGCACATATGAAGGCAGACCCCAAAAAAGATACAGTATGAGGAAAAAGGAGCCAAAAAAGGAGAAATGGATGAGGAATTCAAGTGAAATAGAGTAAAAATGGTACCTATGGAGTTAGGCAAAGAAGATTCAGCAGGCATATAACTGGTATCTTTTTTTTTTTTAATATTTTATTTATTTATTTGTCAGAGAGAGAGAGGAGCGAGAGTGAGCACAAGCAGACAGAGTGTAGGCAGAGGGAGAAGCAGGCTCCCTGCTGAGCAAGGAGCCTGATGCGGAACTCGATCCCAGGATGCTGCGATCATGACCTGAGCCAAAGGCAGCTGCTTAACCAGCTGAGCCACCCAGGCATCCCATCTAACTGGTATCTTTAAAGAAGATAACCCAAATAGAGGAACAGAAAAAATATTTCAAGATATAATTTAAGAAAATTATTCAGAAATAAAAGAAGACTTGAATGTATGGATTTAAGAGTCATACTTTGTGCCAGAAAAAAATCCATGCAGATTCACCTACAGAATAAACAATAGCAAGTTACTGGATTTAAGAAATAAACGAAGAAAATTTGGGCATTTAAATTAAAATCTCAGGTCAACCATATAAGAAAAGCAATCCAGTGAAGTGTGTAAACCTGGTGATTCACAGACCTGTACCCCTGGGGATAAAAATATATGTTTATAAAAAATAAAAATTATATTTAAAAAAAAAAAAAAAAAAAGAAAAGCAATCCAAGGTGCCTGGGTGGCTCAGTGGTTTAAAGAAAAGCAATCTGGCTTCAAATCTTTCCACATTAGCATTTCATTCTAGGAGCAGTGGAGCAGTTTACAAATACATTAAGAAAGTAAAGTCATATCAAACAATTGTATAGCAAGTCAATACAAATATATAGAAAATAGTTAAGCATGTGAAATAACTCATAGAACATAGTTCTCATGAGCTCTTTTTGAAGAAACTAAAGGAAGACAAACTTCAACCCACAAACAAAAATTAAGGCAAAATGATCACTGGTGAGTTTGGACTCTGTGGAACCAAAATGAAAGCAAATGTAGGTCATAATCCTGACCAGGTAGTGAAAGGGATCAGAACATGTCACCCCAATATACAGCACTTTGGTATGAGGATTACTTTGAGCTGAAGTCAATTAAGAAGCAGAAACCACAGAAAGACCTCACTACCCTTCTCCTATCTGTCTAAAAGCAAGACATAAACTTCCCTTTGCGAAGATCTTGCCTCTCTCTTATCCCATATCAGGAGGAATTAAAACAATCATCATCACTGGAGACAGAGAATTGGAACTGAGATGAAGCTGCACAATCAAATCTTTTTTTTTTAAAAGATTTTATTTATTTATTTGACACAGAGAGAGAGATCACAAGTAGGCAGAAAGGCAGGCAGAAAAAGAGGGAGAAGCAGGCTCCCCGCTAAGCAGAGAGCCTGATGCAGGGCTTGATCCCAGGACCCTGAGATCATGACCTGAGCCGAATGCAGAGGCTTAACCCACTGAACCACTCAGGTGCCCCTGCACAATCAAATCTTAATTTTACCTCAAATATTACCCTCCCGCAACTTACTACCCTGGGAACCCAAACCTCTTTTCCTCTGTCTTGTCATGTCTCCCCAAATTTACTACCCATTGATAAGATGATATATAAGCTCCAAATTCAAACTACTCTCTTGAGTTATTCATCACTGAGTTCTCCAGTGCATGTACCCTTTGTGTGTGTAAATAAACTGTGGGTTTTCTTCCCCTATTAATCTGTCTTTGTCAGTTTAATTGACAGGCCCGAGTGACAGAACCTAATGGGTAAAGAAAAGTTTTTTTTCTCCTCCTCCCTGGCAAGTTCTAATAATTTAATCAACAAAAGCTGGGGGAAGGGGGAAATGATGGAAGAGAAAATAAACACATTGATTTTCTCATATTTTAGAGCTGGAGGATCAAAAGAGAAAACTTGCAACTTATAAATCAAGTAACAGAGATAGAAGTATGTGTAAAGACATAAAGATAAGCACCAAGACAAGTAATATTATTCATTTCAGCAGAGACTGCCAATTCTTTTCCTGGGTTTTTTAGCTTGGCAAATAGCCACTAGGAATTATGGCTTTATTTCCCACCCTCCACTGCAGGTAAGTTGCGAAGCTTTACAGAAGATCCTTACAGAAGAGAGGATTGTCTTTCTCCCTATCACATTCTAAATGTATTCTGGAATGCATACGTAAGAGCTAGAGCTCCAATAGCTTTCTTGGACCATGAGAGCATGTTAGACTGAAAGCCAGTCACGACAGAATTATATGATCCAAGAGCCTTGGTCCCTGACATTGGTAGGTACCATACCAGCCCTGGAAGTGATCCCCTCCTGACTTTTTGAATATGTGAAGAGAAATAAATTTATGGTTTTTTTTTTAAACTACTTAGTGGATGGTATTTGGTGGTTTTGTGTGGTTTGCACCAAACTTAACCCTAATTAATATGAATGATAAGAGGATACTTTATGATACTGAATACACATATGAAGATCTGAATAAATGGAGAGATGTATCATGTTCTTGAAAAGGAAGTCAGAATATTATAAAGAACCCAATTTTACTTAAGTTAATACAATCACAATAAAAATACCAATAGGATATTTTGCAAACTACCCAAGCTGACTCTAAAGTTCAATATAAATATTAACAAAAAAGAAGAGCCATAATATTATGTAAAATAAGTCTTCAAGAACATGCATATGTGTGTGTTTGTGTCTATATATTTTGTTTGACTTTTATTCTAAACTATAATAATTAAAATAATATGGTTCTATCACATATGGAAAGCATAGAAATAAATCTAAGGAGATAAAGAAATTTAGTAAGTGATAAAGGTGATATTTCAAGTCACTAAAGGGATCCTGGGTGGCTCAGTTGGTCAAGCATCTGCCTTTGGCTCAGGTCATGATCCCAGGACCCGGGGATCAAGTCCCGCATTGGGTTCCTTGCTCAGCGGGGAGCCTGCTTCTCCCTCTGCCTGCCCAGTGCGCTTTTTCTCTGACAAACAAATAAATAAAATCTTTTTTTCTTTTTCTTTTTTTTTTTTTAAGATTTTATTTATTTATTTGACAGAGAGAACTCACAAGTAGATGGAGAGGCAGGCAGAGAGAGAGAGAGGGAAGCAGGCTCCCTGCCGAGCAGAGAGCCCGATGCGGGACTCGATCCCAGGACCCTGAGATCATGACCTGAGCCGAAGGCAGCGGCTTAACCCACTGAGCCACCCAGGCGCCCCAAATAAAATCTTTTTTTAAAAAAGCAATAAAAAGATAATTATTTAATATATTCAGCTATATAATCATCTGGGAAAAAATAAATTTGGATTCTCCACCTCACACTTTGCTTCAAAATATATTCTACATGGGTCAAAGATTTTCATATAGAATGCGTCACCATAAGTACTAAAGAAAATGTGTGTAAAAACGTCTTAAATATTCTTACATGGGGAAAGACCTTTCTAAACAGGATACAAAATCTAAAGCCATAAAATGTTTGTGGAGCTGACTATACAAAAATCAGAAGGTTGGGGAAAATATATTTTTTTAAAAGATTTTATTTATTTATTTGACACAGAAAGAGAGAGAGTATAAGCAGAGGGAGTGGCAGTCAGAGGGAGAAGCGGGCCCCCTGCCGAGCCAATGCAGGGTTCCATCCCAGGACCCTGGGGTCATGACCTGATCTAAAGGTAGCAGCTTAAGCGACTGAGCCATCCAGGCACCCCAGGAAAAAATATTTTAAAAAATACAAACAGAAGAAAATTTTTTTCAACTCATATCACAGGCAAAGGGCCAATTTTCTTAAAAGAATTTTTAAAATAATTCTTAAAAGAATTCCTCTTAATTTATAACAAAAGCCTCTTAATTTATAACAAAAAAGAAAAGTAAATACATAGGATCTCAAACATAAGGAACAGTAAACATAACAAGATGGTCAAGTTCGTTCATCACAAAGGATGCCAAATAAAACTAGGCTGTGATACCATATTCACCCATCTATTTGGCAAAGACTAAAAATACCTCTACTAATACACTGTTGGTACCTTTAGGAGGAAATGCGCTCTCTCATACATTTATTGTAAGAATACAGAATATAAATTGGCACAAGGTCCATCAAAATCAATTTGATAACTAAAAAATTAAAATGTTTAGATACCAATTTCACAGATTTGCACATATTTCAAATGTCATATATACAAGGTTACTTATTACAGTGTTGCTTGTAACAGCTAAATATTGACCATATCTTCTATTTCCATTGATAGAACACTGACATGTTAAATATAACCATATAATGGGATATAAGGTAACCATTAAAAAGGCTTGGACAAGCAATTTTGCAGAATGTGCTGCTTCAAGAAAATGATACAAAACTGCACCCATTAACTGACATCGCTGTACATTGCAAATTCCTGGATCCTCATTCTTGTGATCTGGTACACATCAGCAATCTATAGATTTCATAGTCAAAATGATCAATCAGATGGAAAGTAAAAAGCTACAACTTCTTCTGAGTTGGAATTTAGTATTCAAATGTCACATCTAATATCAAAATGCAAAACACATTTTAAAGTAGTACTGATGAAACAATATAACCTAAGAATCCATGGGGAAAATGGATTACCCAGAGATGTGTATCAGGTTTCCATACTGTGAGAGCATTATTTTCCCAATATATCATATCTTTCACTGCTTTCCAGCTCAAGGTATTTGAAGGTATTCTTTGCAAACTGTGGCAACACTTTGCTTTTAATATTACAAAGAACTCTTCTTCTTCAACCAAAAAAATGAGGACCCAGACTCTGATTTCTAAAGTCCTGTCCAACTAACATATTATTTTTTTTTCTGTACTGTTCTATCCTCATAATACAACAGAATACAATTCTACTCACTACACACGCACACACATACATGGAATTATATACAGGTAAAGAGAAACATCTATTGAATGCTTACCTGATAACGTGTTGGTTGGTTGAGAATGCTGTTAAAACTGTGTGATTCAAAAACTCTTGAGTTAGACTGAGTGAAGAGGTTTAACTAGGAAAAAATACAATTAACCTAGTAAATTAGAATACATTCATTGGGAAATCAAAAATATAATCTACTATATTCTCCTCGATAACATTTCTGGAGTCAACACTTCCAAGGGACATTTTGTGGAAGTTGAATTTCATAAGTGATTTAATATATTTCCAATGGTAAAAATTCACGTGAGCAACATGCTCACACTTATCAAGATGTTCACAAGGTGTACTGCAGTAGAACTGAAAACGTATTTTAAAATCTGGCTCACGGGGTTGCCTGGGTGGCTCAGTCTGTTAAGCGTCTGCCTTTGGCTCAGGTTGTGATCCCAGGGTTCAGGGATCGAGACCCACAATAGTTTCCGTGCTCAGCAGGAAGCCTGCTTCTCCCTCTCCCACTCCCCCTGCTTGTGTTCCCTCTCTCGCTGTCTCTTTCTCTGTCAAATAAATCAAGTATAAAAACCCCACAAATCTGGCTCATACTAAACATAGTTATCAAAATGTATTCATGGCATCTAGAAGGCAAAGATGCCTAGAAGCAACTGTCTGCTCCTGAGCCTATATTTGTCTCCTACCCTTGAACAGAAACACGCTACAAGTTCAAAAGGTATCATTCGATATTTTATAACCCTAAAATATGAGCCAAAATAACATGCCTTCTTAGGATCATGGCCCTATACTGATTGAGATTCACATCTTTGAATAGAATAAGCTTAAAGAATTTTGGTTCTCTTCTCTCTTTGGGTTTAACTTCACAGTGGGTAGAAGGGTAGAAGGAGAAAGTAAGAGTAGCACATGATTACTGGCTACTCTTCATGTATGTGAGCGGGACCCGCCTCTTAACTCTTGGGCAAGCTACTACTGATAAGGTATGATTCAAAGGCAGGGCCCCCTGTGCAGAAATATGTATTCGCCCCATCACCTGACTTCCCAGCATCATAACTCAGGAACATGTGGGATGCTAAGAGGAAGGAAGTGGCACAATCAAGCCAAGAGAAAACCTGGGCTAATAAAATTAATTCTCCTCTTTGCCACTGGAGGTCAGTATCTGACTGTTGACTGAGATCAGTTCTAGTGGTTTGGACAAAGGATTTCTCTAGCTCCTTCTCTCTTCTAAAAAAGAATAACAGAGACGTGAAATTTCTCCAAAGTTTTACTAAAGTCAGTACACAGAGAGTATTAATATTCATGGCATTAATAATATTAAAGAGATTTAAACATCTTCTTGCATAATTTTAAAAATTCAAGCAAAATGACAGTTTTAAACCAGATCTGGAGAGACTGGGAAGCCAAGGCTCATAGCTTCTGAGAGATCAGTGCTCAACTTTTTTCCCACTTCTGGCAACTTCTCTGAAAAAAGCTATTCTTTCTGCCAATGGTGTATTGCAGGTAATACAGAGCACATCTGCTCCCCTCACATTCCTTTGTGCGAGCTACATTTCCCTTACAGGGGTCGAGGGAGGCATAAGCCACCTGAAAGCACACACTTGACCTGAGGGTATCTCCCCACTTCTACACTGTGGCACTCCCAGGAATGAAGTCAGTGAAATCAGTCTTCTACAGAAAGAAAACTTCAAGATGTGTTGGGGAGAGGGGCATGGAAGGGGAAAATGGGCCAGTAACCAAGCCAGAGCAGCCCATGCTGAGTGTAAGGCAACCCGTGCAGAAGAAAGAGCTAGACATCTGATGCTGGAAAAGCTGGATTCACACCTACCCCACCACTGGCTAGCTCCCTGACCTTGCATAAGTGCACTACTTTAAGGGTTTCAGGGGTCTTATCTATACAATGGGAATAATAATAATACCTACCTCACAGTGTTGCATGAGGCTCAAGTGTACAGCAAAGCACTTTGTAAACTGTGAATGAGGAAGGGTACTGATATTTGTTGAGGCTGGAACTGTGTACATCTCAAATCATCCTCACATTAACCCTACAGAGTTTTCTCTCTTTCAGATGGGACAGCTAAGATTCAGCGTGATGAAACGACTTCTCCATGTTACTCGCTAGGAAGCATTAAGGCCCCAAATTCAAATCCGAGTCTAACACAGAGGCGCTCGCTCCTCTTCACATTGTCTTGCTTCTCACCGTGTACACGTGAGCTACTATTTGAAATCATGGGATGATACAGTCAAATCAGTGCCTTGGCACAACCTCAAGAGCCCACATCCAAGTAAAATTTTAAAAAGGTTTCAAAGGCTTAAAGAATAAGATTCCGGGGTATTACAAATCTTGGAAATGCACATCTGTTTTTTTAAAGTGAGAAATTAGATTGCAGGGATCCGGTCTTTTTCACCAACTTCAACTGAGAGCAAGTACCTACCTACCTACCTCTGCTAAACCCGCCTGTACTTTATGGAGGTAACACTGCCATCTGGTGGGCTCCCAGGGTATCACAACTACAGGCCATCTTCACAACTCAAGGCAAAAACGTTATTTTAACTCCACACATTTGCTCCTCTATGTCTTGCTCCCCGTTATTTAAGGTCCTGCTTACATCATTTGACTCCCCTACAAATTCTACCTCTGCAAGTTAAGTTCATGATTATAAAGTACTATCATAAAATTCATTTTTGTTAAAATCAGAGTATGACTCAATCTAAAATCCAAGTATGAATTAACTGGGACAACTTTTGGACAAACCATTCTTAATTATTTATTAGAATGGTATGTATGGTTAATATTTGAGGATGCTCTTAGGTTTGTGCCAATTTTGTGATAGTAAAGAAAAAAAGATTACTTAGCCCAATCAAGACTTTCTACAAATAAGAATGTGGTGGCGGTAAATTATGCATACACCCAAGAGAAAAATGTGAGGTTAAAACTATTTAACATCAGAATAACAGGTGAGAGGCATGGAACACAAGAAAACCAAAGTGTTTCCCCACAATAACTCTTCTGTTTACTTTTAACAAGTTAACAATGTGTTACTGTTTGTTTTTAATTTGGTACTTTGCATGAAATTCTTGCCAAAAGCAAGATACAGACTAAGTGAGTTCTTGAAACATTATGAAGATATTAAGTCTTAGCCTGTGAAAGACTATGGAACAAACAGTAACTTTCAACATCTTCTAAGTTCACACATGAAAATTACTGAACAAACATCAAAGACAAGGAGAAAGAACAGTCATCCTTAGGTCTTGGTGAGTTTTGGATACCTACCCTGGACTTGGAGTTACCCATTCCCATTTCTATATCCTTCTGCAGCCGGCTCCTCCTGCATTTGGAAAAGTTAATGATCCGCATGACGAAATAAACAAATGACTTCGGACTAGGAACTAGACTGAAAGGTGGAGGTAATGTTTTTCCATCATCAAAATAAGATAACCAAAGTTTTGAACGGGCAAACTTCCATTCTACATCACTGTCATCCTGTGTCATAAAAACAGAAAAGAAACAATGATTCATTTTGAGTAAGGGACAGGCAGGGCTAGGTAGGGGCATATAGGTGATGGCCGGGGTGGGCAGCTATGGGATTAGGCTCACAGAAATCCCCCAAATGCAAAGGTGTAAGGAAACCAGAGAGAAGGGAACCAACCAGACCAGCCTCCCTAGGTGTCAGAAGTGGAATCTTGTTATATGACAGCTACAACAGTTCCAATAAAGAATTACTGGCCTCTAAAAAGGAAGTAAGCCATTACAGGTGTTGTCACTAATCCTTACTCAATGGTGCTATCAGTAGAGAAGTTCAATAAAAGACCAACCCTCAAAGCCCTCACTGGCAACCCTGTCAGGACCCCTCTCACTCCTGAGAGCTTTTTCTCTATCCTCGCTTAATAAACTTCTATGGCTTTCCTCACTCTCCTTTGTCTGAGAGATGCATTCTTCAACTCTGTGAGACAAGAAACTCGTTCTCCCCCTTCAATTTTAAAAACAAAATATTCCAGTAATTGATTTCAGTAGGATCATACAAGGAAGCTAAATTACACTTTTGAAATAGAAAAGTGACTTATGTACATTTATCTGCATATAACCTCTACTGGCCTACATATATTCTTAGCACCGCTAAGAATGTTTTCATTTTTTTCTTCCATATGCCTGTCTCTACCCAATGAAACTGAACCAGAATGTCCTGTCCCCCCCCCCCCCCCCCCGCCAAAGATAAAGCAAAAATGCTAGAAAAATTCAAGGTCAAGGAAGGACAAAAAGATTAACTCCTCCCTCCCTTCCCACCCCTGCCAATTCCACATATTCAACAGGACTTCCCCACTCTTCACCTGGCCTCCCCACTCATCTAGACCCATCCAGGGCAGGCTGTAGACAGACCATAACACACTTCAAGAGCAAAAGAAAAAAAAAATAGCACTAAGCTGAATTGTACTTCGGAGGTTATGTGTCAGCCATTTGTCCTCAAACGTCATATGAGGCCCTCAGTGGCCTATTCCTATCTTGTTTGTCCTTTTGATGAAGGATAGCTGGAAGGCAGGCAGGGAAGGAGAAGGATCCCCACCCTAAGAGGAAACTACCCTTAAAAGGATTTTACACCACCGTGGAAGGAGCCCTTCACCTATCCCATATGATCGGTGACAAAAACCTGATTGGGTGACAGGCACAGGGAAGGTTGATCAGATTACAACAGCCTGTCTCAACAAGACCCCTAAACTTAGAAACTCTGGTGGCCACCCTTTTGGATCCCCTTCCTCCTTGGGAGCCTCTTACTACCACTTCACTATCACTCAATAAACCTTGGCTTGCTGCCCACCACTCTGTCTGGTCTACCTCTTCATTCTTCAGAGTGGTGTGACCAAGAACCATGGGCACCAACAGAAGGAGAAAACATCCCTTTTATTCTCAGTCCTGGACCATGGTGATGGAGAGAAGAAATGAAGTGGAGGGGGTTCGAAGATGGGAGAAGTTGGCTTGCTTATCTCACACTGCCCAGACTGCTGTTACCACAAACAGATACTCAGGATCCCACAGTTTTCATTTCTGGAGGACCTAACTTCTACTTTGAGATACCATTTTATGTGTCTCTAAAACACACACAGTCTCAATGCACTTAACAAACAGCAAAACACTAAAGAGATATTTGACACAAACCTGGAGGACATAGAAAACACACATGATCATGAAGGAAGGTACAAAACCAAGCCTAATCCAAAACAAGTAGAGTGACTTCTAGAATACTAAAAATTCTGACTGGATACAGAACATCATCTGGGTTTGCCAGACATCTAGGAATTCCCCTACTTGATGAGGGAGCAGGAGGCTGACTGAGGACAAAGCAAAAGCTGGCACGTTGCACCCCCTCTCCACCCACTCCCCACCCCTGACTGCCCTAAAAGAAAAACAAATAGTTAACTTCCAGAGATCGCAATCCTGCAAGACAGGAGTCTCCCTTGGTTTACCAATGTCCTAGAGATTTACAACAAAGAAGCTATCTTAACAATAGCACAATTTCCAGAGGCAAATAACTCAGTTCCTCAAGCCCTAAATAAAGTCAAATTTCTCCTAAACCCAAGTCTCACTAACAAGGACACTCGATAGGAGAAATGTGAAACTTTATCTCCAGATCTCCAAGATAGTGTCGAGAATCATTCCCAAGCATATGGCCCATTGATATACATCTAAAGGGTCTCACAAGAAGATTTTTACTACTAGTAATAAATAACCTTTCTCCCAACAATAGCTAGCCTCTCAAGGTCCTGGAGACCTTGCTTCCAAAATTCCTTAGAAACTAACATCACCCCCTTTGTTCTCTCCTACCCAACTCCTGTGTATATAATCAGCCACTTCTCAGGATAATGGCGCAGCAGCTCTTTTTGCCCACGGGTCCTGTCCCCATGCTTTAATAAACCACCATTTTGCACCAAAGATGTCTCAAGAATTCTTTCTTGGTCATTGGCTCCAGACCTCAGCCCACCGAACCTCACCCATGTTCCAGAATTTCATCATACTGAGATCTTTCAGATGGTTGCCTGGCTAATCTAGGAGAGAGTAAGTCCCCTACAGCCAATAGCCAATAGTTGTAGCCCCTCATTTCAAAACTTTTGAAATATATTCTGAGAGGAGGCAGAGTGATGATAAGTTCAGGGGGACTTCTTTTGTGTTCTTAGAAGATACTGGAGGCTGTGAGCCTATCTACCCAGGAAGAAAATGCAGGGAAAGGTCCTGGCTCCCTCTGCTTGGGTATAAGCCTCTTAATTTAGAAGAGCTGGAAATCCACCACAGGGCACAGAAACAGATGTAGGATACTATTAGAATGGGATGGCAAAAACAGACACCATGGATAGAAAGCAGGTTTACCTCAATTTCTTGATATGAGCTATTAATCATAGCAATTAACATGTTGAGTAAAACGACCACCATAGTTACATTGTATATTCCATAAAGAACGTATCCAATATTCTCTATGAATTTGTGATCGTATTTGAGCACAACGGAAGTGACTTCAGACAATCCAAATATCGACCAAAACAAAGTCTTGAAACTTTCTTCTACACTGTTGAAAGAATAAGGTACACAGTAAAAAACTGACAGTTTTCAGTATGAAAAATTCAAAAGAGAAACCAGATAGGGTTTAAATTCTATACAGAGGTAAAAATGCCATCATTAAATATCATCATAATAAACACCACGAGTATAATTATTTTATCATAATATTTATTAGAAATCATTCTATCAGGTTTTTAGGGGTTTGTGATTAAGTAATGCCAATGCCTAGCTTTTCTAGAAGTTACCATCAAGTGAAATGTCTCTAAACTCAGCAGAGGAAAGCTGATGTCATGCCACAATACCCATTCTTTTCTTCTAGAAGGATGGAAATTTGGGGGTTGATTTGGTAAGTGGTTTAGACATTTAAATCAGGTTTTCTGGAGTCGAATAAGGCCAGGAGTAAAATAATATACTCGCTTAAAAACAAAACAAAACATATTCCCTGCACCATGGCAGCAGGGAAGAATGAAAACCACCTACATACCCATCAATAGGGGGAGGGTAAATAATTCTGACATCTATATGATGGATGGTATATGGCCACTGGGAAAATGAGACAGATCTATTTACATGTGTTTCTATAAAATGATACCTGAGATCTATTAAGTAAAAAAAATAAGATATAGCAAGAGTGAAATAGTGTACCATTTAACTAAAAGAGAGGGGCTTACAAATAAATACTTATGTTCTTGTTTGTGTATAAAATATCTCTGAAAGTATCCAAAAGAAACCATTGCCTCTGTGAACTAAGGAGAAATAAGAGGCAGGGGTCCAGTGGTGAAGAAGGAACATGCTTTTCACTATAGACACCACTCCATGAATTTTTTGCCACAAGAATATATTACCCACCTAAAAGTTTTGCTTAACTGGAAATGAAGAGGAGGGAACAGACTGAGAGATTTCTGTTCTTTTCCTTTAATTTATACAACTTACTCCCTGAGTCTTCCATCACAGCAATGAACATGTAGGCCTCTACCAGACTATTTACCTACTTTATCCCCTCAGTGATCTTTGCCAGCTGAATTTGCCTGATTTGGCCCATAACCAAGTTGTACTTACTGCTTCGTGAACCACAAAAATAATCCTTAAGTTAAACAATTAGACATGTGGAATTCCATTACTTTGGAAAAAGTCAGTCCTTTTTCCAAAGGAACATTAATGGGAACAGTCCAGTTTAAAAAAAAAAAAAAAATATATATATATATATATATATATATATATATATATACATCTACATAACAGATTCTAAATAATAATTCTGTAGATTTACAGGTTTTAGCACTAGTTTGTTTATTCATCCCATCATTCAGCAAATGCTGACAGAACGCCTATTAGATTCTAGAAAGTATGCTAGACCCTGAGAGTAGAAACCTGAATAGAAAGGTTCCTACCTCTACACAGTTACTCTCTATCACAAAACATCTCCCTGCATGATGTTATAGCATAGACGGTAGCAGGAGACTAAGGAAAACTAGAACCTCTCTGTTCCTTGCCATTAATGTAACAGGATCCCCAAATTCTCTGACTCCTTCATCTTGCTCTCTGGCAGACCTTCTCACCTCTAACTTCGAGAATACAGATTCCTGAGAATCTCTGTGGGGGAAGAGGCAGACAGCGGAAAAGGGAAGGTTCCTGAGCTCTGACTCTGGGCAAGAGGCTTTCTATCAATGACTTTATATAACCCTCACAACAACCCAGTTCCAACCTTATCGTGGTTATTGTAAAGAGAAGGAAACTAACACAGGACTGTTGAGTAACTTGACCAAAAGCCACAGCCAGAAACCAGCAGAGACTGTATCTGCATCTGCCTGATTTTCCAGCCTCTATCCTTTTCACCATATCAAGTTGCCACATCCTCACATAAAACAGTGACAACAATGTGTTGTATAAAATGAGCTCTCACAGAGTTTAAAGGGATGGCCCTGTGTGTAGGATCTTTCCGTCCTTTCCGGAGTGGGTTCAAACAGAACTTTTTTTCATTACAATAAAGTGAGTTTCAGTTCTCTTTTACCCCTAAGACTTGCTCTATATACCTATTTGAAAAAAAAAATCATTTCAAAACAATTTAGATACCTGAAAGGGCTTAATATTCTATTTTAGTCTACAGGGAACTTATTGAAGGTCTAGATTCTTTCCAGTTGTGGCATGACAGGTTACAAAGGGAGACAGGGAGGGCTTATGATCTCCCTACCTGGAATGACTACAGTACAAAGGGAGGGCCCCATCCCTGCCCTACTAAATGCTGGTAACTGAGAGTATCTCCCAACTAGATGTCTCCAGGCTGAGGGAACTTCAAGGAACAATGACTAAGGAAGTTTAATCAAAGAAGACTTCCCAGGCAAGGTGAGTCTCCAATGCAGATACCAGGGTGACCACAGGAAGGAAGCAGTATTAGTGTTACAGTGAGCTGTACAACATTTAGCTTCAGTTTCTTCTTACTCAACTCTGTACTGATAAATGATACATTAAAATAAAAGCCAATGCTTCTTTTTTGAATAGTAATGGCTACAAAAGGACAAAACTAAATTTAATGTCATACATAATATAAGAGACATCCAGTATTAAAAATTTGCTGCCCAATTCTCTTAAAATAGTCAGTTTTGTCTAGGATTTTTCCAAATTCTGATTCTATTCCATGGTTGAACATTTACCAAGCTCAAAGAAATGAGCCTTTGAAGCAATGTAATCACACAAAAGCATTGCTTTTAATGGATTTCTTTTTCCCCCTTAAAAACATCTTTATCAGGATTTCTGGATTTTTTGTGTGTTTACTTCATTTGGATTTGTTAGAAATTCTCTCTCATCATACCTTTTTCATATTTACTTACGTGGTAAAAGCAGCATTTACTTTAGCTCCAAGGTAGTAAGAATACAGTATGAACATGCCAATCATAAAGGCAAGAAACACCATAATAAAGAGGACCATGAACTTGAAAATGTCCTTCACAGTCCTTCCAAGAGAGATCTGCAAGGGGCCAAAGCTCTCATTTGCAGGAAGGATATACGCAATCCGAGAGAAGCTGAGCACAACAGCTATAGCATATAGGCCTTCAGATATGATCTGAGGGTCAGAAGGGAGCCATTTATCTCTGGCTAGAAAGAGAGAGAGAGAGAGAGAGAGATTAGAAATGGAACTTTTTATTCATTGCTAGCTATGCAAAATAAATACCTTAAATAATATCTATTTTTTAGGTAGATTTTTTTTAAGATTTATTTATTTATTTGACAGACAGAGATCACAAGTAGGCAGAGAGGCAGGCAGAGAGAGAGAGGAGGGGAAGCAGGCTCCCCGCTGAGCAAAGAGCCTGATGCTGTGCTCAATCCCAAGACCCTGGGATCATGACCTGAGCTGAAGGCAGAGGCTTAACCCACTGAACCACCCAGGTGCCCCTAGATTTTTTTTTTTTAATCTTGGTTGAAACTCCTCTAGATTTAATTAACTGCCCAGGCATGTTTTTCATGTTAAACCAGAAGCATATGAATTCCACACTCACATGGAATCTTTTACTAGAGGAAACACTCTTGTAAAGATATGAAGCCTGCTTCACATTGAGTAGAAACAGAATCATGTATGAAAGACACAGAAAGAGGTTAAAAATCCTTCATCAGACACAGACTGTGTCCAGAATGACAGAACAATTGACTTGACTAATTTGTTCCCTCAGTTACTAGATTTATTGATATGCTATTTTGTCACCCCATAGGCTCAGTTGGCACAAAACTTCTTTTTCGTATTTCATGGGGAAATTAGTTCATCTGATAGTTTGTGCAAGTAAAACGGCATATTATGAGAAGTAAGAATGTCAACCGAATCACAATGGTGTTGTCAGTGTGGTATTTGAGGAAAACAACTTGTTCCCAGAAAATGTAATACGCTACTAAGGTATAAAAATTTGGGGGATAGATTCTAAAGGAGGACTCCACCCCTTTCAGGGTCACTTATTTCACAACAAACTACTGGATACTCATTCCCAGGAGGGTCAAGAAATACTATGTGGCTAGTTGTGTGCAAACCGAATTGTTCTCAGATGAATGAATACATTGTAGACATTTTCAGCAAGAAAAATGAACATTTATTGAGTGTTTAGTGTGTACCAGACACAGTGCTTTCCCTTAGCTCTATGGATTTGGTGTTATTATTATCCACTCCTTAGAGATGCAGAAACCAATACTTGGAAAGGCTAAGTACTTGATCAAAATCATACACACAATAAGAAGTAAATCCTGAACTCACAAATTTCCCTTCAGATGACAGTCAATTAGATACACATGAAGACATTTAAATAAATAAGTTACTAAAATAGGATAGATGTTACACAAAAATACAATTTAAGCTAACTCTTTAATTATAAATGGTAATCATTTACTCATTTGATCTGGTCTCCTTGGCATAGAAAAATCCTCGTTTGCTGACAATAAGAGTGAAGGTGTTTAAATTTCACAATGTGTGAAACGTACATCTTATATTTTGGAGCAGGCACTCAGTCTTCTTTAATAATGTTCACACGCTACTTGTACTTATAGCAATGTAAGCCTTAATGATACTTGTAAAGAATTATTCTTCAAAATCAGAACCCATCTGAACTCTGTGCCTGAGTTTCCTTATCTTTAAAATAAGGGGTAGGCAATACATTTCTAAAGTCCTGCCCAGACTTAAGATTGTGAAACTACATGAAAATTTGCTAATCACACCTCCCCAGTCTGGCCCCAAGGGAGAGGAGGCTCACATCACTTACCCCTGGTTTGTGCTGGCAAGGATGGAATCACTGTCCTTGCACCCTGGTTGTCAGCGGGGGCCTCCCTGCTCTTCATGACACAGAGAAGGTGGGCATGAATTCCCTTCCACCTTGTGTTGAGAGGCAGGACATCACCCCAGTATTTCTGCGTGTTCTCCAGGGCTTATGATCTCATGTCACTTTAGCTCCTACTTCCTGCCTCTGCTGAGTTTTTGTTCACTTCACCTGAACAGCAGCACAGCACCTTTTACTCTTTTATCCCCTCTGAACCACGCTCTCAGGGACTCATCTTCCATCTCGATCAGTTTATCAAGCTATTTTCCCCCCCTAGTTAAGACAGTTTCATACCCTAAGAATATATATGAGTAATTATGTTGTTGGGCTCAAAGATAATTTCCTCCTACCCTGAAACATCTTCTTCGTAGAGATTTGAACACTGAGCCACCGAGAAGTAAATTAACTTGATGAAGTCACAAACAGCAAGGGAGAGTCATAGCCTTGACAGGAGTCCAGTTTTATATAGTTCCATAGCTCGTGCTCTCGCCTCTGTTCATATACATTCAACACACATCTCATACTAAACACGGACATATCCTTCCAAAGTGTGGTTTCAGTACCTTTCCTGAGGACCTTTCATATGAGGACCCTGCAGTCAATAACTTACCGTAAGTGAAATACTGGATCTCCGGTGGAAGCGTAACTTCACTGAGGTCGCTCTCTTGGACATAACTGTCCACATACTGCTGTGCTTTTGTTGCCTGAAGGAAAGCTAGGAATCTGGCCGTGAAAGCAGCAATGAATATGGAGAGCATCCCGAAGTCCAGCACATTCCACAACTGCAAAATATATTCCCTAGGTCCTTCCAGCCAGAGCTCCTTACACTCAGACCACATCATTCCTGTCACACAGGAAGGTACAGATTACATCTCACAGCTTAGACAGAGAAGCTCATACTTGGTCCACCATCAGTCCCCATCTAGAAAATGCTCCACAGATAAAGCAGCATATGAGGCACCACAAAGCACCCACTACTGTTCAGCTCCCTGACACCCTGGGCAGAGTCACATGGAAGAAAAATCTTTACCAAGTCAGAATTAGAATTTGGAGTAACAGAGTTCTACATCTGGTACCAGAAATGGGATGGGCAGGAAAGAGGGAAGGAAAGTAAGCAAAGACTCTTCAAGTCAAATGATTTTGCCCTGTGAGACTTTTGGAGGAGAGGAGAAAATTCACCTTTGTGAATTCCAATGGTTATCAAACCACAATAATTGCTGGTGAAACAAACCCCTAAATGAGAAAGTTATGGTAGACTTTTAAGAAGATCATTTTCCCAATCACACAGGAACACTTACATCATTCCCCTACCTTCTCTCTTCTTTCTAGTTTCATGCTAGGGAGGTGAGGAATATCACTGGACAAAAAAGGAACCCTTAAGCAGGGGCCCTAGGATGCTGTGAAGAAACCGAAAGCAGAAAATGCCATTCTGGGAGAAGAGGGGAAAATATTCCAATTTAACCATTTGTCCTGACCTTGTAAGGGGAAGACATTGTGGAATTTCTAAAAAGGTATTAGCTCAAGATAAAGTTTATAAAATAATTATTTGACCCAGGTTGAGTCCACAGGAGTGAATGAGGGGAGTAACCACGTTATTAACTCAGGAACTAAGAAGATACCAAAAACACTCTGGGAAAACAGAGAGAACAGATAAAAGTGACTCTGCATTAATGATGGTTAGATAAACTAATTCCTACCTCCATTTTTTTCCTAAAGTTTTTAATTTTAACATAGCTATTCAAAATGGAAACTTATGGGCCAAGATGAAAAGGCAGCCTAGGTATCCAATGGTCAATGGATGGATAAAAACGTGATGTGTGTGTGTGTGTGTGTACACACACACACACACTGGAGTATTACTCAGCCATAAAAACAAATGAGATCTCAGGTTTCCAACAACATGGGTGGGCTTAGAGGGTATATACTAAGTGAAAGAAGTCAGAGAAAGAGAAATACCATATGATTTCACTTCTGTGTAGAATCTAAAAATCAAAATGAAGAATGACACACTCGTCAATACAGAGAACAAAGTGGTGGCTGCTAGAGAGGAGGTCAGTGGGGGGATAGGAGAAAAAAAGAACATCAAGAGGTACAAATTTCTAGTTAATCAATAAGCCATGGAGATAAAAAGTACAGCACTGGGAATAGTCTGTAATACTGTAATAACACTGTACTTATCGTGGGGAGGAGTGAGTAATATATAGACTTGTCAAATCATAATATCGTACACCTGAAACTAATATAACACTGCATGTCAACTATACTTTGCTAATAAAAATCTAAAAAAAGCAAAAAAAAAATGGACTATTGTAAGGTAAAGTAACAATTAAGGAAACTCTCCAAAAAAAAAAAAAAAAAAACCTCTGAAACAAAGGCAAAAAATGTTCTTTAATTATCAGTTAATGGCTATTGGGCTATTTCACAAGTATTTCAATGAAATATTTGGTCATCATCAGTAAGTCACATTTTTATAAAATTTATAATTACTCAATAATTGAAGTTACAAATTTGGTGTATTCATAATTAGGCTCATGTTACACATAAAAATTTTTACTTAGTGTTAAGGGATACATTTTAGTATTATTAAGCTGCAAAGCACTCAATTATTTTGTTCTGCTTATCTTACAATGATGATGTTGTCACCATATATCACATGATAACACTTTCAGTAAAAACGCAGTCATATACACACACACACACACACACACACACACACACACACACAATTTTTGTAGAAATTAGAATATTTAAAATAGTAAACTCACCGAGAACCCAGACCATAATTAGCATCTCTGTCCACGTGAACTGGGTGGTTTTCACCCTGAAGATCTGCTTGGGATAGTCAATAACAGTGATATTGGGCAGCGTGGTGATGCCTTCGAATCTGTCTGAGGCATTGAACACAAGCAGGCCCAGGAAGATGATGAAAGAAGCAGCATGTGCAACAAACTTCATAAAAGGGCTTCGCAGAATTTTCCCCAGCTGTAGGACAACAGACAAAGAAGAAGAAGAAACTTCTACTTTGGAAAGCTTGGCTTCTGCTTTTGAAAATGACGATACAGGATTTTAAAAAAAATAGATGAAATGAGAAGACTTTCAAAATTCTGCTTCTGCATGTGAAGAGCTATACATTATGAAAACTACTCTTTAGGGGATGCTGCCTCCAAGAGTAATTTAAGAAGTCTTCAGACTTCATTGTTTCTAAATACCCAATTTGTCTCAGAGTCGACTGCATTCACAGGATTTCTGAAAATCACAAGGCATATGCTGGTTATTCTTATTTTTACAGGAAAGACTACGCAACCAACATATAGGTTTTGAGAGTCTGGGAAAAGAAACTCCAAATTTGTAGTGTGTATTCTTTATTGCTTTATAATTGAAACTTTAGGAGTTTGGAGACACATTCATTTATAACTGTAGTGTTATGATGTGTTTGTAGTACCTAACAAGGCCTTTGAAGATTAAAAACTTTACTACTACAGAAATAAATTTTTGTTCTCATTTCTAAATATTCTGAAATCAAGCTGCACTTTGTATGCTATAAAAAAAGACAGAAGATATCAGAATCAGGTAAATGTTTTATGTGTTATTACCTCAAGAAGAAGAAGAAGATACGCAATAACTAAAACCTTTAAGTAGGTTAACTTAATTAAGTCAGCCCTGAGTTTGGAAAATCATATAAATAGTATAAAAGCATCTCTAAAGTTCAGTGCATAATTATTTTAAGGTAACTCCTTTAAAATCCCATGTGATATAATGTCCTTAAAAGCCCCATGTTCTAGCAGAAATGAAAAACAATTCTGCCTGTCCCAAGGGCTTCTGCAGCCCAAGAATTAGGTACATTTGGTAGATTTATCAAATAAGTTCTCTAGCCTACATACTCAGAAGCAACTTCAAACTCAGTCTGTGACCTTATAAAGCACAAGTGTCACATCTAAGAGAATGCAACTTCAAACAAATGTTTTGTATGTCTGGAACCTTAATTTGATGTCAACAAATCACGGAAGAATGTTAAGCATTTCTGGAGTTGAACATGAATGCAGACAGACAAGTGTCACATTTTCCATATCAGACACAGAAAAAGAAACAACACATTTATACGCCGCTGTGCTGTTCTGCAGCTGCAAAAAGCCACATTTGCAGGAGCTCATCTGTAGCACACAGTGATTTCTTTGGGTGGCCAAGTCTGTTTCTCATCAAGGCTGATTTTTTAAAACTTGAAATTACATGAAAATAAAGCAGCATGCCTATCTTAAAGATGGGATATATGTAGGGAGCTCTTGCTATGCTGTCTTCTTGCCACAGTCTAGGGGGTATACGGTAGATATAAAGGTGGGCTCCAGCAACGATTCGATTCCCTCCTTTAACCGTCTCTACTGCACAAAGAGTTCACCACACCATTTATTTTTTTTAAAGATTTTATTTATTTGTCAGAGAGAGAGAGCACGAGTGAGAGAGCGAGCACAAGCAGGGAAAGCCACCAGCAGAGGGAGAAGCAGGCTCCCCGCTGAGCAAGAAGCCTGCCAGACCCTGGGATCATGAACTGAGCTGAAGGTGGAAGCTTAATTGACTCAGCCACCCAGGCATTCCTCACCACACCATTTATAAGAGCTGCACTTTTCTAAGTGAAGAGAAAAAAGGAGTGGACTTCAATGTCTTAACTGATTAAGCTGCCCCCAAAGATGAACACTTAGAAATCAGACCTTTCCAGGTCATTTCCCTTAGGAAGGGAAAGTATTTGCAGGGGAAGTGATTTTTGCTTTAACGCATCCACTCTCATCATTTATAAATTTTAGACTTAAGGGTTCATATATTGGAGGAATGGTAAGGTACTTTCCCATGATACATAATAAAGGAACTTAGTCGACTCATCAAAACTGATCAGAATGACAGACTTTCTGCCTTTAGTTGCAGGGGCAGCTCAACCATGAAGTGAGAGGGATGAATATTCTCACATGCGTATGGTTCCTGCAGAGGGGGGCCTCCCTCTGCCAGAAAGACTACTGAGCCAGAAAGATGACAGATTTCCAGGATCATTTGTAAGTGGCCTTGACTCTTTTCCTGAAACTGCCTCTGATTTAAACAGAATCAGACTTCGGAATATAAAAACAAGATTAAAGGATCTCATAACAGCTTCTTCTCCCCAGCAGTACTCTTTATAAACCCAATACAGATTCTGTCAGCATGACTAGTATTCCTTCCCTTCTCTTGTTGGAAGATCTATGAGGCACAATTAAATTGAGTCTATACTGGCAAGATGAGAGAGGGATAAAGGTAGTAAACAAAACGATTCAAGCAAAACTAATTAGATGAACAATCTAAAAGTTCCAAAGCCCCCAACCCAAATTCTACCTTTTAGAATCTTCTGAAGGAACAAAGGGCCGGGGGAACCTGGCATGGACCTTTTGGAATTCTTCAAATTAACACCACTGTTCGTGACTGCACTTAATACACTCAGCCTCAGGTCTCTTGACAGGTTCCAACGAGTCACCCTTCCAGTTCTCAGGTTAACTGCTTCTTGGTACCACTGCTGTAGGGCTGTTCTCCTACCACAGGCCAACTCAGTTGACTCTCTGTTTATTAAGCTGTCAACAGAATTAGCAAAGTGCCACCTCACCCAGGTAGCTTTTCCTCTTTACTACCTTGGGGATTTTATCTTAAAAACCTGGTAAGTATCATATGCCTTCAAATGTGGTCTACCCCACTGTACCAGATCCTTTTTCCTTCCTTATTTGAATTTATCCAGTCATTAAAAAGCAGAATTTGTGTTCCTGAGTCAATTACCATTCAGGGTAAAATTGACAAGAGACTTAAGTAGGGAGCTTTTTCTTTTTTTATCCCTAGAGCACACAGTACATGAACCATTGAGGAAATGGACGGAGAAAAACACATACCCTGCTGCATGGTGCGATCCAGTAGCCAATGGCGAGAAATGGGAGGCCCAAGGCCACAACAAGCACAACCAGACACTTGATAGCTATGGTCTGTTCCCTCAGGCCTGAGAGGTTCTCGTACCAGATTGTCAAGAGCTGCTGCTGGCAGTTGGGGTGAGCCACAAACTGTGGGCAGAAAGAGACGTAGGTTACTGTACCATTGAGGACGCTTCAGCTACTGAACACTTGTGCATCCTGAAGATATTAATATGCACTTTTCTGGAATATAAGCACTAGAATATGCTTCTTTACCTTGCTTCCATTTCCCCACATTGCTTCAGAACTAGTAGAATTAAAGTTGGCAACAAAAGGGTAAAATTGATGTTGTCCTTCATTACAGTTCTTTCTGACTGAAAGTCGCTGTAATCCACAGATTCCTCTCCAGAATCTAGGTGATGGATACTTTCCTTTGTGGAAATGTGTCCTATCCCACTGTCTGCCAGCTCACTTGCCTTTGGTTCAAGATGGAAAAGAATAGTTGTTTTGTTTATTGTAGACTACGGCTAAAAGAAAAATGTGTCAAGTTTCACAAGCAATTCCTGAAATGTTACATGTAGGAAAAATATACACACCACATGCCCTATGTACGTGTACGTCCTACCACTGCAAATCTGCAAAGATCTACGAAAAGCCAACAACTGGCAAGAACTATGCTTGGTCCACACTTGCACTGCCTCCAGGAACTGGCATCAAATATCCCTTCCTTCCTGTTTCAGTAATCTGTCCTCTTTTGGTTGCTTCCTCTCTCACAGGTCAAAAACCACGGACCTGTATCTCCAACAGTTCTTTGTAACTACACTTCTAACCAGGAAAAACTGAGAAAATTATGTTATTTCAGCCCTGCTATTTCATTGTGCCATCTGGTTTTGCTAAATCATCTGCCAGCATCTATTCAGAGAGACTGGGATTTCATTAAAGGCCTGTCCTTATGCAGGTAGCAGAATGTATTTGTAGTCAGGCTCGTGTGAAAAGGCTCCTACATAAACAGATGTCCATTTGTGACTAGATATGCCTGACTTTGAATGACTAGATGCACTTTGCCCAAACTTGGAAATTATTTAGCGTCATTCACAAATCAACTATGAGTACCAACATATCTTTTTAAAGGGTGTTTAGCAATACAAAAATCTAAGTATCACTCACTATCTTCTAAAAAACAGAATAAAAAGTAACAATGAACCTGTTAGGAAGTACTCGTGAAGTGTTTCTTTGTTTATTTGGTTGGGTTTTTTTTTTTTTTTTTGCAAACTTGTAGAAGTAAAGAAAACAGCGCCAGTCCCCACCAGGTGAAGGGTTCATTTTTTTAATCAAGTTCTAGTTAATGATCCTGATATCCTAATGATTCTTAGCAACTCTAGGCTATTCCTCAAGTTATTTGGCTATTTATTAATAACACATCTACTAAGAAGTGAATAGGTTTCTATTTATTGGTGTATAGTTTCCCATTAGCGCTTCTAATTAAAAAATAATAAGAATAAAGTTAAAAAATAAAACCTCATCTCCCAAGGTAGGCAGTAGAGATGCAATTTCCCCCAAATCCCCACTTTTGCCCCTGTGTGCAACTGCCCTCTGAGAAGTCTGGTGAGAACCGCTCCAGTGACAGCTGTGCCACTGGGTGCAAAGGGTCTTGTGCTGATAGAAGGGGAAAAAATGAGTTTACAAATATTAGATTTCCAGTACTCAACTGAATTTATTTCAATAATACAAACTGGGAGGATTTGGGAGATTTAACGTATTACAAAGAAGATGCTATCTTTTCTCACTTAATGAGTTCAATATGAAAAAAGCATATTTTATCTTATAAGTGTCTTTCCATTCAATAGTAAAAATCCCAGGTCCTAGAGCTCACTCACTGGTCATTGCTAGTTGCTAGGTCTATATCAGATCTCCTTTCCATACTCAAGAGCCTGCCACTCCTCCGAAGTTCTGATTTTTGATTAATACAGTCATTATTTTAACTTGCGATAAAATACGATCAAGACTGAAAACGCTGGGGGCTTGGTGACAACTTTCTAGGGTTCTTGTTGAGAACTCTGCTAAATTTCCACTTCTACCCTTTACTCTACTGGATCATCTTCCTCCTGCTTTACCCCTCCTCCTGGTTAAAAATTCTCATCTCCTCTGAGTTCCTACTATGTCATTCATTTATTTATTCATTCACTCTTCAAAATGTTGTACACTCTTACTGTGAGCCAGGCACTGTGTTAGGTATCTGATAGAATAAGGTGAAAATGGAAGCATCAGTATGCATAAAGTGATACACCTTTCCTCTTCTTGGGTGCACAGTAAAGCTCTCAATAAAAAATGGGGAAAAAAAAAAAAGTGGAGAGGCACCTGGGTGGCTCAGTGGGTGTGGAGAGGCACCTGGGTGGCTCAGTGGGTTAAAAATCCAACTCTTGATTTAGGTTGTCATGATCTTGGGATCTGGGCTCCACACTTGGCGGGGAGTCTGCTTGAAAGTCTCTCCCCTACATCAGCACCTGCCCGATCCCTGCCCTAGGCTCACTCACTTGCTTGCTTTCTCTCAAATAAATAAATAAATCTTTAAAAAAATGGGGACAGTCTCCTTATGCTTGCCAGGATAAATAACCAACATTTAAAACAGTACTAGTTTGAATGTTGGTCTGAAAGTCTTGCTGTTTAGAGGGTCTGTATTTGTGAGAAGTTGGACAGATGCAAATAAAAAGCCCTCCTGTGCCTCCAGCTAGGCTCAGCTGAGGCTGGAAAACAGTGCCTTTGGAGAAATCCACAGGTGGAAGAGACAGTGTCATCCATCAGATTATCACCTGGGAAGCCAACATGCCTCCCCCCCTTTTTTAATAGGCTGAGGGCTTCTGCAAGATAGAAAATCACCATGAAGTTGAGAGACAGGTGACATGGGTCCATATAGAATTGATGGACAAATTCCACTTTGGTGAGTGTCCAGCCTTTCTTTCTTAGGTTTTAACTTTTGAGGACAGAAATATTAATGTTGCAGCTGGCTCCCTCTTCTTGTTCCTCTTCCAGATAATCTTCAAATCTGAAGCTGTGCTTTATGGCATTAATTGAACTGTACACATAGGTTGCACAGCCCTTAAAGATGTGATAGCTGTCAGTGCTTTTCATATGGCATTATGTAATGATCAATCTTTGACCCACTGTGACTTGCACAATGTAGTGCAAACACTTAATGTATGTTAAATAGTAGCCCAAATTGTGGTGTTTGCATTTTACTTGTAACACTTGAAAATCTGGCTTAACAACTATATTTCCCATACTGTTAATTCTACTCTTCTTAAGTAATACACCAGCATATGTTATCTATTCATTCCTTTCTATTCATAGGAAGAAAGCACAAATGGATATTTTCTTCCAATAACTTAAAATCCTAATTCAAGCACACAAGGAACCCTAAAAAAATAAAATAAAATAAATAAAATAAATGCAATAGTAACAAGTGAGGGGAAAAAGTTAATCCCCCTGGGAGATGAGTTCTGTTCTTTTCAAGGACTTCAAAATAGGGCAGTGACCTTTCTCTCTTAAAATTGTTTACTTCCTAAAAAGTCTCCTAGGCTGCCACACCAGTCATAGCCAGTCGGTTAAAATTTGTATGCTGCATCCTAACTTCAGTGGACAAGCAAATTGAAATTGTTACAAAAATAATGCCCTTATCTGAAGTTTTCTGATTTAAAAGGAGAATGCTTGACACACAAGAAAATCTCAATCTTTCAATGGAACAAAACTACTGTAGCACAGAGAAGAAACATTTTTTTTCCCTGCCAAATGACTACCAGATTGTAAACTGAACTGCTAATCAAGACAGGTTAATGGAAAACAATGAGATAATTTTCAACTTAAAAAAACATTCATGTTACACTGTCTTATCATCAAATCAGCCCTTTCAAGAAATATCTTCATGGGACTACTGTTGTACAAAAACATGGTAGGAACACTCTGTTTTTGTTTTTAATGACATGGTTGGAGGCACAGTTCATACCATTTAAAATACTGCTATGAATAAAAGCTGCGTCATTCAACTTCTATTTAAAGCTCTTTGAGTTATGAAATATATGGAAAACTTACATTGTATAAGTTTGTGGGATTTCGAACCCAGAGTGCAAAGTGTTCTGTTCTTTTTTGGTGCCAGGCAGGAAGTGGGCGAAGAGTCTGCCCAGTGTGAGACTCAGGATGGCACCAGCCAGTACATGCACTCTACCCAAGGTCTCTGTTGTATATTTACCACTCTCATTGCATTGTTCAATTTTGGGAATTAGGGAAAGCACACCTTCTTCATACACAATAGGTAACTGTATGTGCATATATTACCGCATGTCTCTTTTCTAGGTATTTCTATAGTTTAATCTCACCATGGAGAAAGTAAGAGAACGAAGAGGAAGAACCCAGGAAATTTCTCCCCTTTCTCAATAGCTCAGTTTTCCACATTCGATGGTCTAGCAGCTTCTAGTGTCTTTTACATTTGTCAAGGACTTTCGAAGAATGGACGGAGCTTACTGGGAGCAGTTATTTCTATGCGGAAGAAGGGACTGATGTTCATCCTTAAGTTGCACAGAAGACAGAGGCATGGGCAGAATTAAAACTCAGAGCTTTTGGGAGGAAGTAAATAATCTATTATTCTAACTGGAAAATAACTGATATTTTTGCCTTAAAGTTAATCTTCTGTACTCTTTCAAAAAATCAAATTTCATCTTTCACTCTATTTCATTCTTTTTTTCAGTTAAAATTTTTTCCATTTTATTTTATTTTATTTCTTCTCAGTGTTTCAAAATTCATTGTTTATTCCATTCTTTTTTGTAGAATAACATGGGTAACTCTACAAATAGTAATAATATTTACTCTCTTTCCAGTTTTATTATTTATCTTAGAGGCACCCCAGATATGATTCTGGGATGGATAATTGATAACATCCACTCCCTGCCAGAGAACACATTACTGTTTGCTCCTCATCAGTAGCGTAAGATTGCCCATTTCACCAGCAGCATTGAGAATGCCTTTTATTCTTTAAAACTTTGAGACAGGAAATATTATTTGTATATTAGGATGCATTTATTTTAGTACCAGAGGGTTTGAAATTTTTAAATATGTTTGCTAGTCATTTGAATTTTCTGTGAGTTGCTCATTCAAGCCCTCTGCTTATTTTTCTGCAAAGCTCTAGAAATTTATCTTAAAAATTTATTTAAGCTTTTTGGACATTAAGAATATCAATCTTTTGTGTGTTAGAATTTAAGACATACCTTTTTCACATTGCCCTTTACTTTTTTTGTTTATGATCTTTCTGTGTTCAGAAGTTTTAGATTGTAGGTTGTCAGATTGTTTACCTTTTTGTTATTTGACTACTTTTGTATTAGAAAGTTCTTTCTCACATAAACAGAAACTCATGTTCATGTTCAGATCACCTGGGTGGCTCAGTCAGCTGGGCACCTGACTCTTGATTTCAGTTCAGGTCATGATCTCAGGGTCATGGGATCAAGCCCCACACAGGGCTCCATGCTGGGTGTGGAGCTTGCTTAGGGTTCTCTCTCCCGCTCTCTCTGACCCTCCCCCACATGTGCACATTGGTGTACACTCTCTCTCTCTTTCTCTCTCTCACTGTCTTAAAAAAATGTTCCGATCTCTCCTCTTCAGGTCTTTCATATTTTCATTTTCTTGACTAACCGCCACTGAGCTCTGTAAGGCCTGGGTAGAACTCGTGGTGGGATTCCTAGGGAAGACCTGAGTTCTGGGGACTGTAAGGTCAGAGAGAAGCTAGTAGTCTCAGAACCAGAGCAGGGGTACTCTTGGGCACGTGGCAGAAGAGACTTCCTGAATCTCTTGTGGGAAACAGCTTACCATTACACAAAACAGGTTTCCTTGGTGGAATTATGAATTGATTTGAATAAATATAAGTTTATTATGTTATCAGGAGAAAAAAATTCTATCACATATATTTTGAAACCCCAATGCCTCACATGTGGCCTGTTCCTCGAGCCCTCCAATTGGGGAACCCTGAGTCACACGCCCTGAGTCCACCTGCCACTCAGGCGGAAATGGTGCCTTTCAGAGCTGCGGACTACCTTTCAGAATACCTCAGTGTCACAGTGGGTAGCGTTCACGTACCACTGTAACCCAAGAAGTGGTTTCGCTTCAGGACTGGAAATGAGATGAAGGAAAAAGGAAGCACCAGAAGGGATGGGGTATCTTTCCTCCTTGCTAGATGGAGACACATGAATGTTGTGAAGAATGAAGGAAGTCTTTGGGGCTTTTTTGGGCATGCTAGAATAAAGTTTTTATATACACCAAGTGAAGCTTCCAAATCAAATACTTGAACTAATACTCCTTTTATAACATAAAACAAACAAACCCACAAACACCTGCAAAGCCCTAAATCTCCTTTCAGTTTCAAATATATTATTTTGTTGTTTCCTGGCAGTTATTTGACTGATAGCAAATTTATTATTAATGACGCTTCATACGTTGTAAAGTATACATCAATTTATTGAAGATTAACATGCCAGGAAGACATTCACTGTCTCAAGACAGTTTGGTTAACAGAAGTACATCTATAGATGAACTGTCTCTGTTAATATGACACTTTCAAAGTAATGATAAAGAACCAGTGACAACTGAAATCAATCCTCTCCTCTCAGGCACTAAAGGAAAGAGGTGTGTATTGCAAGATCTGTGAATAAATGGCCAGACAGATTTCTAAAAATGGTTTAATATTAATCTTATTCAAAATTATCTTTTTTCCTTTAATATAGAAAACCTCAACTAGTAAGAATGCTCTAGAGAAAGAAAGAACTGTAAGATTTCACTCATATGTGCAATTTAAGAAATAAAACAAGTGAATGGGGTGGGGGGAGAGAGGCAAACCAGGAAACAGCCTCTTAACTACAGAGAACACAGCAATGGTTACCATCGGGGAGGAAGGTGACAGGATGGATGAAACAGGTGATGGGGATTAAGGAGGGCACTTACGATGAGCACCAGGTGTTGTATGGAAGTGCTGAATCACTATATTGTACACCTGAAACTAACGTTACACTATATGTTAACTGGAATTAAAAAATAAAAACTTAAATTAAAAAAAAAAAAAGAATCCTCTGCTTGACTTATTTCGCTAAGCATGATACGCTCTAGTTCCATATGATCTCCCTGATATGAGGAAGTGGTGACGCAACATGGGGGCTTAAGTGGGTAGGAGAAAAATCAATGAAACAAGATGGGATTGGGAGGGAGACAAACCATAAGTGACTCTTAATCTCACAAAACAAACTGAGGGTTACTGGGGGGAGGGGGTTTGGGAGAAGGGGGTGAGATTATGGACATTGGGGAGGGTATGTGCTTTGGTGAGTGCTGTGAAGTGTGTAAACCTGGTGATTCACAGACCTGTACCCCTGGGGACTAAAAATATATGTTTATAAAAAATAAAAAATTAAAAAAATAAAAGAATCCTCTGAAAGGAAGGCAATTGAGTCCATTTACTTTTAAATGGCAACTCCTTGAAAAGTCATTTCACATCAGTATTTACTAAGAATCTTCACATTTCCCCCATCTTATTAAGTTGATGGGAGATCTGTCATTAATAGTTGACTAAAACCTTGTGAACACTGTATGTGAAAGTTCTCTGGATTGTGGTAGAATCTTTGTGTGTGTGTGTGTGTGTGTGCACACGTGCACGCATACAAGGAGAGAAGAGGAAAGAGAGGAAGTTTCCCTCACGCTCACTTGCTGGTAGGGTGCCCACACTTTCCTCCGTTCCACAGGTCAGCGGCATATGCACAGGCTTCCGTTCTGGCTCTGGTTCCGAGTAAGGTTTCCGGAGGCACAACTTACATAGCCTCGTTCGTCCATCTCTAATAATTCTGTGAGTCTCCTCAGATCCCTTACTAAATTCCTTTCTGCCTAAAATGACTATAGTCTACTACTGAGGACAGAACCCAACACAATGAACATGAAATCTGTGTTTGATGACGAAAAGCTGAACTTGTTTAAGAGTCATCATTCTGAGAACGAATTTTCATAATGTAGAAATGTTACCGGCTAATACATGTTGAATAGTCCCCATGCACTAGACCTGTGCTAATTACTTTATATGCATTAGCTCTTATAATCTTATAAACTACTGAAAAAGCAGTTGCTTTTGTGGTACCTACGTCATTAACTGAGCAGACTGAGGCTTGGCCTGGCTGGGTGACTTGCCCATGGCCACCCAGGGAATAGGTGGTTAACTGAGGATTTGAACCCCTGCAGGCTGGCTCCCTGCCCTCTTAAGCACCATGCAGGGAGGAGAGAAAATTCAGCTATGCAGAGATTAACCAGTTCTTGAAACTAGATCTAGTCCTGAAAACAGCTTACTTCTTGGTGATTTGTCAGTTTCTCTTAGAGGATAAAAAGATATTGGTTATATAACATATAAATGCTGCTAAGTTATAGATAACTGAGATTTTTATTAAAGTAAAACATCATAACTATAATTTTCATGATTTACAAGCCCTGTACAAGCAGCAAATATATACACTTAACTGTTTACCTGCAATAAACAGAGTAAAAAAGTAATCATAAATTTTATTTCTGGTATCCACGGCTTTGGACTTAGACACATTATTTAAGCTTGGCAAAACTTAGTTTCCTTGTAGATTAGAAATGCCATCATCTATTTCACCTATTTTATAGGTTAAATGGATAATGACATAGGCTAGTCACAAGGATTAACATGACAGCTGTAGCAGTCACTTACAAAAATATATACAAGTAACATTTTATTATTTTTAATTGCATTGTAATGAGCAGTCCACAAAGTTCTTTTGTGTATCTTACTCCACTGTAATTGTATTATCTGAGGTAGGAGAGATTATCCTCCATTCACATGAGGAAATTGAAGTTTAAAGAAGTTTTATGACTTATCCAAGGTCTCACAGCAGACAAAAAGTAGACAGGATTACAGAAGCTAGATATCTGACTCACAATTTTACCATATTTTACTTAACGTCCTTCATGACAAAAAAAAAATCTTTTAATCAATAACATCTTTATAATTTAAAACATTTTCTCGGGATTATAGCATCGTTGATATTACATGTTTATTCCAAAATGGTGTTGGATAAAAGCAGACCACTCACCTTTTTCACTTCATACTTAATAGCAAGCTTGACACGACTCAGGGAAGCTTTATGCCTGTGTATCTCTAGAGGCTCTGTGGATTCAAGATCTCCATTCAGAATAGCTTCTACTTCTTCTGAGTCCCGGCAAAGATCCAACACACCCACCACAAAGTCTTTGCATTGCATGGAGAGTTTCCGATAGTCATTCTAAGAACAAGAGTTTTAAAGTTTAATTCAAGGAGTTTGCTTTAATTCAATGGAAAGTGTTTAAAGTTTTGGTGAATTACAAAAAGGGGTCCCTTCTTCTGGTTGGAAGCTACTGTTCCTACATGGACGCAAGGCTTGCTGAGTTAGACACAAGTGGGATTTGCCCCCAGTCCCGATCTCAGCCAGTATCTTCTGCAATGCACCCACTTTGAAAATGGTATGCACATTTGTTCCTGGTTTGTATTAAGAGATGTTGGCTAAATGCTAATGGGCACAGACCCAAGGACCAAAAAGAGCTGCATCTCTCATATAAACAATAGTTTCCTTAGAGCCAAAAGAAAACCATTTCTGTAGTGCAAATTGGTTTAAATGGTAATTTTTCTGAAGTGGTGATCTGACATAGAAGACTGACTACACATGAAAATAACTTGTTCAGTTTCCGTTCTCCATTGCCTTGTTGGTGACATAGCTTCTCAAGGTGTAGTCCTACAATCAGCAGCTTCAACAGCACCTGGGCTTGTATTAGAAATGTATTCTCGGATCCCATCTCCGTTGTTCTGACCTAGAAACTGAAGAGAGGGCTCAGTAATCTGTAAACACACTCTCCATGTGTTTATGATACACACTTATGTTTAAGAACGACTGGTTTCTAGTGAATGAAAAGGGATGGACAGGCACCAACAGAGAGAGGAGGTATTTTTCCTTGTTTGTCTGAAGGTTATCATGTCCTGCAGAACTGGAAGGAAAGAAATGTCTGATTATATGTAATTGAATTCTCAGGGGTTGCAGAATATCAATACCTGAGAGAAAATTTCCAGGCCACTGGAACTAACACCTTGCTAAAAATAATCTGTGAATCTTTAATTTCATTAGCATATTTATATAGTGCCATGGACTGGGATAAGGAAGTCACTTGGCAGCCTTCCCTGTTACCTTCTGAATGGAGTTCTATTTCTAGCCCTTTGGTTCCAGTCAAAGTATCAATGACCATCTGTTGGGAAAGTATCTTACTTTCAGAAATCCCAGTTCTACTTCTACGGCTTTCACTAAAATTTGTAAGAAAGTTAACTGGATGATGGTCTGATTTGGCACACTTCAAGAAAACACAGTTCCCCATTTCAATATGGCCTGAGATACTGTACATGTCTAATAACCAAGTAATGCCCAGCACAGAAGAATTTCCAGGCTTCCAGAAATCCTACTTAAAACAAAAACATGAAGAATTTTAATTTTTTATTTATTTTTTTTAAAAAGATTTTTATTTATTTGACAGACAGAGATCACAAGTAGGCAGAGAAGCAGGCAGAGAGAGAGGAAGGGAAGCAGGCTCCCTGCTGAGCAGAGAGCCCAATGCAGGGCTTGATCCTAGGACCCTGGGACCATGACCCAAGCCGAAGGCAGAGGCCTTAACCCACTGAGCCACCCAGGCAGCCCTAATTTTTTTCTTTAAATAAATAACTGACTTGATGGCAAAAATCACGTCACTGACTAAACTAAAGAAAAAAGACTGTTTAAAGCTACACAGTCTAGAAGAGTTTCCATTTCAGATATCAGAAATTCAGATAAGGAACAGTTACAGTTAATCCTTCTCCCCTCATAAGAGAATAGATAAAATGAATAAAAACCTCAATCTTTGGTTTCCATTCAAGCTGGTACCATGCAACTGATAAAATTAATAAAATGTTCAGCCTCTGGTTTCTATGCAGAATGTCAGTTAAATATCCATCTGCCTTCCATTCCTGAAAGACTAATGAAATATTTTATTATAGCATCCAGAAGAAGTATTAAATTCATGTCTGTTTCCATATAAAGCTCCCCTTTTAATGCAGTTTTTTTAGACGAAATTTCCTCATGGTACTCCTCAGTTCAGACTGTTCTATAAGATTTGGTACAATATAGGATGGCCCTTTCTCCATTGATCGGAAAAAAAGAGAGACTATTTCAATGCTTGAAGAAAATGGTAGCCACCTCTGCAGTAACACCTGAAAAATAACTCATTGTTTCAAGAAATCATAATCAGTAAATTGTCTTAAAGAAAGCTGTGTGGTTTGTTCACATCCACGGAAATATCAATCAAGAAACAAAAACTGGCAGTCACACGAATTGCAAAAACAACACTTTGTCTTCGTAACACCGTAAGCGTTTCCTGCAGAAAGAAGTCTGTTGCCCAAGTGCAGAAAATAATCAGTGCTGGAGATAACGGCAATTTCTTTTTTTGCGGTCATGGGATGCCACTTTATCAATATATGTGGAGCTCCCAGGGAAAGAGGGACGGGGACAGCTAGAGAACCTTTTCTCAGTGGCAAAAGGAACTACCTGAAGTCTGCATTGCAGGATGATACTAGCTCTACCACAAGGTTCAGCTGTATCTTATTTCATGACTTGGACCATTTGTCTGGTCTGCATTTTCTAGTAATTTTCTCTTAATTGAGTTTTGCTTAATCATCTTCATTGTGAAACTCTTCTAATACCATGGCTGTCCATGAAGTTACCACAAGGACCTGCTACCTTCCCTATAGAGCAGGAACTCAAAGTCCTGAAGACCTGCTCAAGCCAGGTGATGATGCCTCGTCCTTGTCACAACCTGTCTACAGGTTTTAGCAGATTTATTTTAATGCTTATGGTTTAATCATCATTCTAATCCCTTTTTATCTGTAAGAGAAAAATTGAAATTCAGCTCTAAGGAGGCTTGGTTCGGTCAGATCCTTTCCCTGATAACAAAAGTGGCAGGAGAGTATAGTGGTTAAAAGCACAAATCTAAAGCTAGACTTTCTGGGTTCAAACACTGCTTCTACCATCTATTAGCTGTCTGATCCTGTGGCATTTACTTAGCCTCTCTGATGAGAATATGCCTATACAATATTGCTGCTATGAGGTTTATATGCTATAGCATGATTCGTACACAACAAATACTATAGAATTACCTCAGCGTTATCAGACACAGTGCGTTAGATGGAATATCTAGACCCAGGACCCAAGATGCCTAAATCTAGGCTTAGCAGATTGGGTCCTTGGCTAATAGGCTTTGTGGTCTCAGTTGTAAAATAAGAGGTCTGTACAGCCAGAGGACTCCTAGAATATCTTCCTACTTTATAAAGTGCCATCTTGCTTTTGGATTATATTTCTTTAACTTTTCCTCACAGCTCTACTGTGATGTAAGTTAAAAATTGCTTTTCTAATTTAAAGATAGGAAACTGAGACACAGCGGAGGTAAATGCCTTCTTCTTTTTTTTTTAAAAAAAGGGGGGGCATCATTGACTCAGAATTGAGAAACTTCACTTTGCATTCTCACAGTTTAATAAATGACTAGCTTTCTTACCACTGACATTTGGAGGATTAGACCTGGAGTCCATCCTGCCCAATATTCTGTTTCTCAGAATAGCTTCAGACATCATTTGCACATCCAAACTATTTCTTTAATAACCTGTCACCAGGCTGTCCTCCATTAATTTATCTAAATCTATACCCTAGAATGTTCAACCTTTAGGGGTAATGACCTTCACATGTTTTTGCCATCATGCCTCCTGAATTCCTCAAGGAACTCTGAAAACTACACACTGCCTGAGAACCTTCTTGGATGCAGCTAAGGAATGGCAATTTGAGGCATGAGATGCTAATCTTACAGGCCATTGATAAGATGAAACAGGTACAGGTGTCTAAAAAGGGAAAAAAAAATCACTTCCTTTCCACTAGGGACATCTTATTTTTTCATTTCAAGGCTGGTATTTTGAGTGCATCCCCTCTATGGAAATAATATAGTGAACACATGGAATAGGGCAAATTAGGTGACCTGTTTATCTCAGAAATGAGCTTCACTTCCACTGCCCTTTTCAAGCTCAGAGTCTCTGGGTCTGTGCTGTGAAATCACTATTTTCTCAGTCTGTCTACAGCCCTGATGGATGGACAGGAGCATAGGACAAAAGGGCAAAGAGATGAAAGGAATAATAAGGACAGGCGAGAATAGGAAAGAAAAGAAACATTTAGTCAGGAGAGAGAGACTTGTCCTTAGAGACTGTAACTGCTGGAGAACCATCTGCGTCCCAGCTCAGAGAGGGTCATGCTACACAAGTGCTTTCCATATAGTTCAGAAAAAGGAACTGAGAGATTTAGATGACTTTTGCATATCCCTAGATACTTGGGAGCTTTCTGGACTCTTTCTTAAATTCGGTTATGTTTTCTCTCTTTGCCTCTTGTAATATTTTCCCACATTTCAAAGGTTATCAGAGGTGACTCTTCAAGTTAGGGTAAAGGAGGTTCTAAGTAATATCAATCCAGATTTAGCCAGCTTCAGGGGAAAACTGTGAATAACAAATTTTTAAAACTATCGCTTGACTGAGATGACTTCTCTGGGCAGAATTGCAAACATCATCATCTTTTATAAATTATTAAAGCATAATATTAGAAAATATTCCCTTTTGTAGACTCTTATAGATTTTCAATATATTATTAAGCAAATGCAAAAAAAAGGGCTTGAGTGACATTTGAAATAGTGGCAAATAAATTCAGAATTATATTACTAGGTCAAAACAGCGATATTTAGAACTTTTTTTACTTCAATGCTTTTCTATTCTCTCTGAACAGAATTTGAAGTTTTCAATTTGCTCAGAGACAACTCAAAGCAATGGCTTAAAAATAAATAAATAAATAATTCGTTTTGAGTCCAAGAAAATACATCTTTTCAAATATCACATGATGATTCTCTTCAGCGAGAATAAATAAAAGGTGATATTTTTTCTTTGTATTTTTCCACATTTTTACAATAAATATGTGTAGCTCTTACATCAGAAAAAATTTTAATATAATAACCAAGTTATGCTAAGTCCAGATCTCTATCAGAACAAGATGAAGGTTGATGAATATCTAGGTGATCTGGTGTGTAGGGAAAGGGAAACAAAAAACATGCAAAACTTTCCTGCCATTTTTTTCATGATTTTGGTTTTTTAAAAATTTTTTAAGATTTATATAAATTTTTAAGATTTTATTTATTTATTTGACAGACAGAGATCACAAGTAGGCAGAGAGGCAGGTAGAGAGGAGAAGGCAGGCTCCCTGCTGAACAGAAATGCAGGGCTCGATCCCAAGATCCTGGGATCATGACCCAAGCTGAAAGGAGAGGCTTTAACTCACTGAGCCACCCAGGCACCCCATGATTTTGTTTTTAAAAAGACCATTTTTCTAGAGCAGGTTTAGGTTCAAAATAAAATTAAGAGGAAGGTACATAGTTTCCATATATGCCCTGCCCCAAAACGTGTACATCTTCCATCATTGACATCTCTCACCAGAGTGGTACATTTCTTACAACTGATGGGCCTTCACTGACACATCATAATCATTCAAAGTCCATAGTTCACATTAGGGATCTCTCTTGGTGTAAATTCTGTGGGTTCAGATAAATGTATAACATGTATCCATCATTATAATGTCATAGAGTATTTTCAGTGCCCTAAATATCTTCTGTGCTCCACTGATTTATCCCCCCACCCCCATTCACTCCTAGCAATACTGATCTTGTTAATTTCTCCATAGTTTTGTCTTTTCCAGAATGTCAGATAGTTGGAATCATATAGTATGTAGCCTTTTCAGATTGGGTTCTTTCACTTAGTCATATGCATGTAAGGTTCCTCCATGTCTTTTCATGGCTTAATAGCTCATTTCATTGTTTCATACCATTTTTTTGCAACCCCTTAACCTGAATTATATTGCTAGTTGCATTTGCGCAAATCTCACTTAAGTATGAAAAACTGTAATAAGATCTGAAAGACAGAATAATCACTCTTTCTGTGATCTGACACCACAACACTAAAAAGCAGATTAACTCAGTATCCAGAAAATAATTTAAGGAATTGATGTCTACAATAATCTTCTTAGGTGGACAACAGGAGACAAGAACCTACTGAAAAAACAGTCTGACTTTCACCAGAACCATGAAATCTCCTTTTGCCCCAGATTTAATAGGTAGAACCAACCAAAATACATACAAGGATGTAGCAACTGAATAAAAGATAAAAATGTTCCATCATTCGTGTATAAATTTTATTTAAAAAATACTACTACTTGTGGACTAGAAATGATGTTCAGGGAAAAAAAGTTCATTTATTTAAAAAAAAATCCATTAACACAAAACAATTTGCTATCCTTGTATTTCTGTGTTGACCCAATGTCTATGACTCACCACTCTGAATATAATTTGTGGATTTCAGGGAGAAGCATTTTTGTCATATTAATAAAATGACTTTAATTGTATTTCATGTTAGTCTTTTGACTTTCTATTTAAAGGGCTATAGAGATGTTTGGGCCAATAAACACTTCGTGCAAAACTAAATACCCTTCTGTGTTGTGTGCCACTATACCACTAACTACAGAAGAGGAAGAAGAATTTGGGAGGCAAAAAGTCACACCTAATCCCTCCTTTAAACAAAAGGGGTGGGGGGTGGGAGGGGCGGTCTTGCATTCTACTTAATGCTCATCCACACAGAACAGCCCCATAACTATAGCTCTCTGATTCAGTATACACCCAAGCCCAAAGCGAATTTATCACAGCACCATGCCGAGAGGGGGAAATCATCGAATCATTTCTGAACGACATTTCCAATCCCTCAATATTTTGAATCCGCTGGGCAAAACTGATTCCAGAGCAAACTTTGGAAGGCACCAGGCGGCGGCAGGAAAGCGAATGAACGTGCAAGGTAGCCGGGGTGGAGCGCGGAGCTTACCTTGAACTCCTTCTCTATGTTGGCTAGCTTGGCCAGCTCGTTGCTGAGCTCCAGGGCGGTGAGCACCGGGTCCTCGCTAGACAAGGACAGGTACGCGGGGCTTGCCAGCCCCTTGTAGGCATTGATCCTCGAGCGTGAGTGGCTGAAAGAGTCGTGCCTCTGCTTCTCCATGCAGTCTCCGCACTTGCAGAAATAGTCGTGCGGCCGCTCGATCCTGGCGCCCTTCATCAGCAGCATGTGTACCACCTCGTACTTCTGGCAGTGCGCCGCCAGGATGATGGGCGTGATGTCGGGCGAGAAGCGCGTGCCGTCCTCGTCGTAGGCGTAGAAGTCGTCGTCCTGGAGCTCCTGCTCACAGGGACTCAGGGTCAAGCGCTTGCTGGCCGCGAAGCCGGGGTGGTTTAGGATGGCTTCCACGATGCGCACGTAGCCCTTGCTGATGGCAAGCAGCAGGGCGTCGCCGATCCGCGCCAGGTTCTCCTTCTTGAGCAGCAGCTCCGTCACCTCCAGGTGCTCGTTGCCCACAGCCAGCTGCAGCGCGTTCTGGCCCATGTAGTCCACGCAGTTGACGTTCAGCGTCTTGGACTCCTCCAGCATCTTGCGCACCACAGGGATGTTGCCATACTCCGCAGCGTCCAGAAAGCGCTCCTCCTCGGCGGTAAGGCTCGTGCCCCGGTCATTGAACATGAAAGCCGGGCCCCGGACTGCCTGGCGCCGGCCCTTCTCCCGCATCACCGTCTTGCGCCTCAGAGATGGGCTTCCCTCCATGGACCTAATCAGCAGCAATGAAAAACAACTGTAGACTGTTAGGGCGTATTGCTTCCTCCCACAGATCCAGACCTTTCTAAGTAGGCAACACCTACAGCCGACCTGCGGGCCCGCGGGCAGCTGGTTAGTTGCTAAACAAGGCACCTGAAATTAACACCTGTACCTAATATGGACTGCTTGGGCCCAGAGGGAAGCCTATAGCCTATCAGAACGAGGGTTCCTGTTCAAAAGAAAATGGCATTTGGAAGAAATAATAATATAAACAATGTCCAGACATCCATGCTTCCCTTGTGGCTCTGGTAAAGATGGAACTCACTGGACCTCATATAAATAACCATACTAGTCTTAAAAGTCTTGAAAATAGAGGTCTGGCAGGTCCTTGGCACCAAAGCACTAGGATTTGAGGGTAAAGAAAGCAAATTTTTCAGGAATTAGGACAGAAGAATCCTCTCAAGTCATTGCATATTTTTAACTAAGTAAAATAATTGATGGGGGCAGGGGTGGGTAGCCTAGGATTTAGGCCAAGGATCTTTCAGGATCTTACCTTTGTTATCGTTTTCTCTTAAGGGTATCTTGCCTCTGCCCCCATCCCCTCCCCCCCAAAAAAACCTAACTTACTTTGTTGAAAATAACTGTGACTTTGTAATGAGTTGTTTAATTACCAATATTATATAATTGCCTCTTTGAAGTAAAAGGATATAGTATGATTTATGGTTTAAAAATCACTACTTATTGGGGCACCTGGGTGGCTCAGTCAGCTAAGCCTCTGACTCTCTATTTTAGGTTAGGTCATGACTTCAGGGTTGTGAGATCAAGCCCGAAGCCCCACATCCAGCTTCACACTAGGCAAGGAGTCTGCTTAAGATTCTCTCTCTCTCCCTTTCTCTCTCCCTTACCCTCTGCCCCTACCCAACCCCCTCCCCATCTCTCTTAAAAAAATAAAATCACTACTATTATTTTATGAATAAAGCAACTGGATATTAATTGTAATATCCAGAACAATGTACCTAATATCTACCACATTCATTGAGATTTTTCTGCATTATGAAAGTGATGTCATTAAACTGATCTGTACAGTGATTCAGGTTCACATTTTAATTTCTGTGATGGTGAGTAAATTCACTTCTTTGGACTTCTTTACCCCAGATGTAAAATGGAAATTTACAAAGTGCTCCAGAGTTTCCTCATTAGCACATGAACAAAAAGCTTTTTTAGAAGTTCTGAGTCTCTGAAAAATGATGCTAAATAAACAACATAATTTTTAACACTGTGATTACTTTTTTTAACATTGTGATTACTTTTACTATTTAAATGGCTGTTATTATAAATACAAATCTCCATCTTTACCCTTAGCCAGTTCTAACATTCTTGCTGACTGAAATGCTCAAGATAAGCTCCTTTAAAATATCTGTGATTTTTGTTTTCTGTGTGAGTTGCAACCAAAAATACCAGATAAAGCTCTTTTTACATTACTGAATTTTGAAGCAAATAATAGTGGCAAGTTAAAAGTGAATGGCTAAGGGAGAAAAATGCTTTCTTTCTGTAATATATATTCCAGAAATACTTTCCACCATTGATAAAACAATATTCACAGAGTCAGGCTGAAAACTAGCTAAAGGGGACACTCTTCTTCTCCCTGGGGGTCTGGGAGCAGAAGAAATCAGAGACAGTTACCAGCCCCCGCTCCATTCTCACCTCTCTTGACCTCAAACCAAGAGAGGAGTGCAGAAGGCTTCCCCCATATGGAGACCAAGGGAATGTGGCCAGGCAAACCTAGGTCTTCAGAGGTGATAACCAAAGAATTCCAGAGAGGCATGTTAACTCCAAGGACAAAAGTGCTAGCCTGGCACCCCATTCTAGCTGCTCAACTAGTGTCAGGTGGTCAACTTTTAAAAATTAAATAAATATGGCATTTATATACATACATCTTTATATGTGTACATAAATATGCACATACATACCTATGCATTTGTAGCAATTTCCAGAAAGCAACACAAGAGGCTTTTAATTATAGTTATACCTGGGCTCTAAGAAGTAGAACTTAGGAGCCATAGGAGAAGGGAGATTTTTGCTCTCCACTTATACCCTTTTGCACATTTTGAATACTCTTAAACGCAGTTTGAATATTTCTATTAAAAATAAAATGCATCATAGGTGCCTGGGCGGTTCGGTGGGTTAAGCATCTGCCTTCAGCTCAGGTCATGATCTCAGGGTCCTGGGATTGAGCCCCCACTGGGCTCCCTGCTTAGTGGGGAGCCTACTTCTCCCTATGCCTGCCGTTCCCCCCTGTTTGTGCATGCTTTCACTCTCATATAAATAAAATCTTTTAAAAAGTAAAAATAAACATAGTAGAGAGCCCAGATATGAACCTTCAACTTTATGGCCGAAAAGTGGGAAAAAAATATACAGTGGAAAAAAGACAGTCTCATCAATAAATGGTACTGGGAAAATTGGACAGCTATGTGTAGAAGAATGAAACTCAACCATTCTCTTACACCATACATAAGGATAAAGTTGAAATGAATAAAAGACCTCAATGTGAGGCAGGAATCCATCAGAATCCTAGAGGAGAACATAGGCAGTAACCTCTTCAACATCAGCCACAGCAACTTCTTTCAAGATATGTCTCCAACAGCAAAGGAAACAAAAGCAAAAATGAACTTTTGGGACTTCATTAAGATCAAAAGTTTCTGCACAGCAAATGAAACAGTCAACAAAACAAAGAGGCAACCCATGGAATGGGAGAAGATATTTGCAAATGACAGTACAGACAAAGGGCTGATATCCAAGATCTATAAAGAACTCCTCAAACTCCACACAAACAAAACAGACAATCATATCAAAAAATGGACAGAAGATATGAATAGACACTTCTCCAAAGGAGACATACAGATGCTAACAGACACATGAAAAATTGTTCATCATCACTAGCCATCAGGAAGATTCAAATCAAAACCACACTGAGATACCAACTTACACTAGTTAGAATGGCCAAAATTAACAAGACAGGAAACAACAAATGTTGGGAGAGGATGTAGAGAAAGGGGAACCCTCCCATACTGTTGGTGGGAATGCAAGTTGGTGCAGCCACTTTGGAAAACAGTGTGGAGATTCCTCAAGAAATTAAAAATAGAGTTTCCCTATGACCCTGCAAATGCACTACTGGGTATTTACCCCAAAGATACAGATGTAGTGAAAACAATGTTCATAGCAGCAATGGCCATAGTCGCCAAACTGTGGGAAAAACCAAGATGCCCTTCAATGGATGAATGCATAAAGAAGATATAGTCCATATATACAATGGAGTATTATGCCTCCATATCCAACTTTTGTATCAACGCGGACAGGACTGGAAGAGATTATGCTGAGTGAAATAAGTCAAGCAGAGAG
Source organism: Mustela nivalis (assembly GCF_964662115.1). Classification (NCBI taxonomy): domain Eukaryota; kingdom Metazoa; phylum Chordata; class Mammalia; order Carnivora; family Mustelidae; genus Mustela; species Mustela nivalis. The sequence goes on along the minus strand of NC_139023.1, from coordinate 87,271,620 downwards.
AGTCAATTATCATATGGTTTCACTTATTTGTGGAGCATAAGGAATAGCACAGAGGATATGGGAAGATGGAGAGGAGAAGTCAGTTGGGGGAAATTGGAGGGGGAGACGAATCATGAGAGACTGTGGACTCTGAGAAACAAACTGAGGGTTTTTGAGGGGAGGGGATGGGAAGTTGGGTGAGCCTGGTGGTGGGTATTATGGAGGGCATGTATTGTATGGAGCACTGGGTGTGCTGCATAAACAATGAATTCTGGAACACTGAAAAGAAATTTTAAAAAATAAATAAAAATTAAAATAAAAAAGTAAAAATAAATAAAAATAAAATTCATGTTTTTAATGCTTATATATTTTAATCCCTTAGTTGACAAAAATTTTTAAATATGGGTGCTTATTGGCAACCATTACATTATAATCTTTCTGAAACTAATGAAATGCCCTATCAGTGTAGTATGGATGTATGTTGTGTAGGGTAGCATGCTGAGTGAGGTATGTGGAGTGTATGGTGAGTGTGGGAGACAAGGAGGTGCAAGACTGGATTGGGTCTGTGGTGTGTTTTGTGTGTGTGTGTGTGTTGGTTTGAGGATGACTTTTTTTTTTTTTTTAAGATTTTATTTATTTATTTGACAGAGAGAAATCACAAGTAGTCGGAGACACAGGCAGAGAGAGAGAGAGGGAAGCAGCCTCCCCGCTAAGCAGAGAGCCTGATGCGGGACAAGAACTGGGAAATAGCATTCACTGAACTGCATCAAAGAGAACTTTGTTTCAAGACCAAACTCTATTACAAGGTTTTATTTTTTTAATACTTTATTTATTTATTTGAGAGAGACCATGAGGGGGAGAAGGTCAGAGGGAGCAGACTCTCCATGGAGCAGGGAGCCTGATGTGGGACTAGATCCCAGGACACTGGGATCATGACCTGAGCTGAAGGCAGTGGCTTAACCAACTGAGCCACCCAAGCGCCCCCTATTACAAGATTTTGAACAAATCTGATAAATACTGTTATTGTGGCAGGTGAGTATGTTTTGTTACTCCTAATGGTACTGACTTACTGGGTTCATATTTTTACTATGAAGCTACAAACTGGAATTCTTCAAATGGCTAGAATTTCCATATGGCATAAAAGATGAATTTTATGCTTACCAATGATACTAACATTTTCTATAACTGCAGAAGATATTTGCAGAGTATATATGTCTGAAGAGTTCCAATCTATACTCAAATGCATTATCTTGGGGGAAATAAACTCATTATTAAGGTGTCACATCTTAATGGACAGGGCTTTTTATCTAATGATTGCTATCTACAACAAAAATCACTTATAAAAACCCCACCTTTTCTCTCCAAAAAGTGTGATTTTAAAATACTGGAATATGATTTTTAATGAATTTTTCTTTACATTTCTTAGTATTTAGAAGTTTTTTCTTAGTATCTCTTCCTCTTTTAGAACTAATATCTCCATATTATGTATTTGTGCTGAAATGTGGTATATTAGTACTATACAACACATATCACATGAGTCATTTTGATTTTATCTTTAAAATATTCTAACACTGAGTTAAGTGTGAAGTCAATTTCTGAATTAGAACAAATTATACAGCTATTTCAAAATAAAAGAGCTGATCTAATGCTACTTATCTTCATGGTGAGTCCATATAGGAAGTGACTTTGGGGAAAAAAAAAAGATTTCTAACACTGTTTCTCTAAATGTGACATGAGGACCACCTGCCCCAAGATCATTTGGAGTGCCTATTAAAATGCAGATTTCTGGGACCCATCATTAATCTGGAATGATAGAATGGTGTGAGTCACACTGAATTCAACTTGTCCACAATCATAAACATGGCCCCAATGTCAGCTGGTCTTGACAATGCATCTCCTCTAGCATGAGAAATAAGGAAGCAACGAGGGTGAAAGGGAGAGGATGCCCTGCTTTAGTAATACTAACACTGAAATGATTTTGCCAGATAGTTTCTTACCTTCGGATCCTCATCCAGTGGGCTGACTCATTCAGCCCTGCAAGGGTCCATTGCACAGGGCCTTCTTTCTTGTAAGAGCACTGAAGTGACCACTGACCTATACCAGATGCTCTACAAGTACCAGTGTAAGCTCAGGCTGATATGGATTGCTGGTAATATCTGTCTGCTGTGGACTGAACTGGTACCCCCAGAAATCCATATGCTTAAACCCTAATTCCCAGTGTGATGGCATTTGGGGATGAGCCTTTGGGAGGTTTGGAGGCGATTATGATTGGATGAGGTTATGAGGGGAGAGCTTACATGATGGGATCAGTGCCCTTGCAAGAAGAAACAGCAGAGTGGTCTCATGTTCTTTCCCACCCTTTGTCTCCCCACCTTAAGTCCCCCACCCCACCCCCATCCACTAGGGGAGGACCCAGCAAGAAAACAGCCACCTGCAAGCCAGGAACAGAGAGCTTTCACTGAAAACTGACCATACTGGCACCATGATCTCGGACTTCTGACCCTCACAACAATGAGAAAAAAACACTTTTGTTGTTTAAGGCAGTCTATGGTACTTTGCAGACAGCCCCAGCTGAGTAAGACAGTGACCATACATCTTAAGAAAAAAAAAAAAAATGCATGCTATATGAAACAAACTTTGGGTTCTTGGCACTTCTCCAAACACTTAAGAAGTTCTTTCTGAGAAATACTTTGGATACTTTGGTGTACCCAAAGGCAACCCTTTGCTCCATTCCATTCAGAGGTAAAAATACGAGTAACACTCCTCAGTTTTTGTAACTCTGACATAAACTCATCTGACTTCTAACAATGTTTCCCTAAATGTGACATGAGGACCACCTGCTCCAAGATCACTTGCAATGCCTATTAAAGTGCAGATTTCTGGGACGCATATTAGATTAACTAAATCAGAATCTCTTTGGGGATATGGAATATGCATTTTAATTTTTTTAAAAGATTTTATTTATTTATTTGAGAGAGGGCGTAAGAGAGAGCATGAGAGAGAGAGAGAGAGTGAATGCATAGGCAGAGGGGAGGGGCAGAAAGAGAAGCAGACTCCTCAAGGAGTAAGAAGCCTGATGCAGGGCTCGATCCCAGGACTCCGGGATCATGACCTGAGCTGAAGGCAGATGTTCAACCAACTGAGCCACCCAGGTGCCCAGGAATGTTTATTTTCAACGAGCATCCTTTGAAACTCCCAAGCACACTAAAAGTTGGGAACCTGCAGCATAAAAACAATGGGATTTTCCTGAATCAATGACCCCAGACTATGAGATCTTTAAACATCTGTTATACTGGCTCTGCCAAAAGTAAACTTGAAATAACATGTGTGGGCAGTGCAGCCTAAGGGACAAGAGGCTTTATGTTCCTTTAGGTTCCCTTTGTTTTATTACCATTTAAAATTTGAAATTCAGGAAGCAAGTCCCTGAGTCAAATGAGAAGCCTGCAAAATGCCTTCACCAGTGACTCTTTAATGTCATGCCCTTGTTTTTATCAAGGATTGATATTTTTAAAAGGTTAGTTACTATGTCTTCTTCAAAATCCATTTAAAGGGTTAAAGAGGTCATCTATTATCATATCCATAACCACTGTGTCTTTTATGAGGATTCAAGTACTAAAATTATCCTAGAATTGTGTATTAATAGGCCTCTCTCCAGATCAGTTTGCTTCTGATAATCTAATAATATATAAACTATATAATAATATACATAACTATATAATACTATATATTACAGTATATAATACTATATAACTATATAATAATATAAAAACCATAAAATATATAAACTATATGACCCTTGCCTTCCCCTCTCCCCCCAGGAAATACAGTAATTTAGCCAAGATCTAAAAGTACTCAGTTACCATCACTATTCTACCTCAGATTTCTGGTACGTACTTTTTTCTCCTCCGAAATGATCTCTCACACAGATGTAAAATCAATTATCCTGTATTCCAGGTGCTCTATATCTTTTTATGGTTACATGAATTCTTTTTTAAAGAAACATAGTCTTAATAAATATCCCCTTGCATGTGCACATATTACTGCATAGCCAGATAATGCTTATTTGTCATTATCCAGGGACCCATAGGGAGTAAGTACTCAAAAACTATCTGTTCCATTGAGCTCCCAAATCTCTTCCCAGGCTCTGTCCTCTCCCTTGACCTCAAATCCCACATGTAAAATTATCTGTCCCTGGGTCACTCTAAAATGTCCCAACTCACCCTCTCCCTTAACAAGCACCCCCTCCAGATTAAGCAACTTTTTTATTTTTTTAAAGATTTTATTTATTTGACACAGAGAGAGAGAGAGAGCGCGAGAGCACAGGCAGGGGGAGCAGCAAGCAGAGAGAGAGAGAGAAGTAGTCTTCCCACTGAGCAGGGAGCCCTGTTCAGGGCTTGATCCCATGCCTGAGCCAAAGGCAGCTACTTAACCAACTGAGCCACCGAGGTGCCCCCAGATTAAGCAATTTCAAGGTCATCTATGACTCACCATCTTGATGTTATCAGTCTCAAAGTTCTGAAGCTTCTGCTTTGGAATGTTTCTTGTACTGGACCCTCCCTTCCAATTCTCATTGCCAGCACCGTTCTCCAGATCTTTAACCAATCATAGCTGGATTATTACAGCTTTCCAGCAAAGATGACAGGAAGGAAAACTACTAAACTTGACTCAGCACCTGGCATATAGGTACGTCTTTTGTGCTATCGTATTTAACTCCCATTTAGTTACTATCATATTTAATTTCCATTTAGTTATGAATCAGGTATTAATTCCAGAAAACTGGAATTTAAAAAACCTGCCCACCATAACACAGATAGCAAAAACACAATCTGGGCTTCAACTGGGGTCTGTCTGACTCCAGATTCTTTCCGGTGCCACAAACTACTCCTAATTTTCCTCCTTTTATGCCACAGCCATCCCCAGCATCTTGCTCTTTTTAAATTCTGCTTTTACTCTCACAGGTCTCTTAAACAACCACAAACAAACTAGAATCCTCCGATTGACCTTCAAGGATGCTGAGCAGCCAACCTTGTTTTCCTTGCCCCTCAGATTCATTTCTCACTGTCCTATAAACACATTATCCTGCTTATTTCTATACTGTCAAGGGTATTCCTATACAGTCAAGGGTATTTTTGGAAAAAAGTAGTAAAGTGCTTTTCTCTTTGGTCTTTCCAAATATAGTACCTTTGCCCTGGTTGACTCAGGACGCCTTGCTGAGGGGGTAGCTGGAGAGCTGTGGTAGGGGGACGGGCGAGTGGTTAGTTAGAGTTAGGTGGGTGAGTTTAAGGGAGAAGCAGAGAAGACAAAATTTAGAGGCATGCAAAGAGAAAGAATAAGGTAATTTTCAGCTTTTTGTTGGAAAAATGGGATTTTGCAAGCAGAATCTAGGAAAGAGAGAAATTGTCTTGAGGAAAGATTCGCTCCGTTCCTTTATCTCTCTAATTAGTTCTAAAGGAACCTGATCATAGAATGTTCTCAATACCCAGACAAGACAGCTTCTGACTGCAAAGCCATGACGCTTCTTGTCCTAACAGAAGAAAGAAAAAATAGGAAAGTAAAAATTAAGATGTAGAGTCAAGAAAGTGAGGAACCACTGAGGGCAAGAGATCTGGGACAGCCCAGCTCAGTTAAGTAGGGAATGGTGTGGGATTTCTTAAGCCACCCTAAGTTCCCATGTGGTGTGGACCCTGTGCTGAGAGCCAGAGACCCTCTTCCCTGACTAGGGACACCACTGGTGCTGTAAGCTGGATTAGAGCTCAGGAGCTCCTGGAAGCTGAGCTCAAACCATATATGCCAAGGAGAATGTCTGGGTTCTAACAAAGGCAAGTCAGCCAAGATCGAGTGCTTTTCACTGACAAGCAGCACCCAAGTAGACAATGAACCTCACCCAAAGACCAGAAGAATCAGAGGACAACAACTCTTTCTTTCTTCTAGGAACACATAAATTCCCTTCCTCCAGTGTCCAGATGCTACAGAGGACAGCGAGGCAGGGGAGGGGTGCTTTCTGAGAGCCTGAGCTATTTTACCCAAGCAAGGGGCTTTTTTTTTTTTAAGATTTTATTTATTCATTTGACAGACAGAGATCACAAGTAGGCAGAGAGGCAGGCAGAGAGAGAGAGGAGGAGGAAGCAGGCTCCCTGCTGAGCAGAGAGCCCGATGCGGGACTCGATCCCAGGACCCTGAGATCATGACCTGAGCCGAAGGCTGAGGCTTAACCCACTGAGCCACACAGGCGCCCCAGCAAGATGCTATTTATTAAAAGGAAAATTTACTTTATAACATCAAATTAGGATCAATGAAATTGGCTTCACAGCGTCTCCCCAGAGTGCCCTGAAGTAGAGGTGTATATATGAACCATAAGGAGACTATGACCCCTTGTAGAGATTGGAGAGAAGAATCAGTAAGCAAAAGTTCCTTAGATAGGAACTCGAGGCACAAGGAGGCACTGTCCTAGTTGACCTCATCCCTGCATTAGTGTAGGGCAAGTCTCCCCTCCTGTTAACTCACATAACTGTTTAATTGCTCAATTAACATAATTGCTTAATTGATTGATTGTTTAATTTGCTTGTTGGATGAGAATAAGTGTCTGTTTAGCAAACAAACAGAAAAAAACCCAAAATTTAAAAAACGAATTTCAACCACGAAATGGACATTTGGTTCATTTTTTTTTTTTTCTCTCCTGGTCAGCAGAAGGGAGGTTGAAGAGAAAGACCTATCACAGGTAAATTACAGAAGCAACACGTGGCTGCGCATCTAAGTTTTTCATTTCTTGACCCTGCTACACCTGCCTCTGGGTAGTTCCTTTTGTTTCCATTCCTGGACCTACTCTTATTTCTGCCCAATTGACACTAAATCTATAGACAAAGAGACTCAGTCAGAATGGTAAGTCACTTCTTTAAGGTCATTAAAGGATAAAGACTTAGAAGAAGGGAGCGCAGAGGTCCTTTCCCAGCGCTCTGTACTCTACCATGCTGTCTCCAGGGAATAAGAAAAAAAATGAATAAAGGTTGCAGATCAAAATATTGTTATTAAAATGTATGCTTAGTTTACATTTTGGAACATCTGGGTTCTAGAAAGAGCAGCTTCAAAAACCTGCTCTTTGGATTGAATCACCATCTCTTTAGGACTCAGCAACAAATGAACATTATTAAAGAAGTCAAATCCTTTATTGACACGGAGAATTAGCCAACTACTCAATTCAGCTAGTAAGCTGGCAAACAGACTAATAACACCATCAGTGTGTGCCAAAGCCATGAGGGTAACACCTAAGTTGTTTTGACGAAGCTGTTCGCCCCACTGAAGAAGGTGAACGTGCCAACCGGCCAGGATCCAGTCCGTCATTCTGTGAAGGGCAAGAGGAACAGAAGGAGCCACATAAGCTAAGTACTGTGAAAAGCACAAGGAGGTGGTGGGGGGAAAGCATCAGAGAGCAACGGCCATGTTACAGTGTTGGGGGGTGGTGATTACTGGAAGTGGCGATAAGGGGGGAGTGGTGGGAAGCAGCAGGTGCTGACAAAGGACAAGAAAGTCAGAGAAGGAAAGTCAAAAAACAGACAAACCTCATAGGCCCCCTGGCAAGCAGGCAGCTGTCAGTCAATGTGCTGTCTCTGGAGACGCCTGACATCTACAGGATCTGGCTTTTCTGTGAGCATGCTCGCAGGGAGGGAGGGCGTCTCACAAACAGCCTCAGTGGTGTCATCAAAAACACATGTTTTGAAAATCTCTTACTATGTGTATTTGGAGATGGGAAGAAGTGGAGTGGGGGACACTCTGAACTTCAGTATATCCCCGAAGGGCATCAGCATGCAAGGCTAGAGGAAGGCAGCCCAATCTATTTAACTGCTTGGTGTATAGGGTACGGAGCTAAGGGGAGTCCCAGGTCCCATATTGCCTACGCTAAGCTCACAGCTACCCACACCACACCAGCACAGCAGCAACCAAACCAACAAGATAAGGAGTTCCATGTAAGAAACAGGAAAGCATAGCTTTCATGTCTAAAGATTCTCATCCCACCAAAAAAAAAAAAAAAAAAAAAAAAAAAAAAAAAAAAAGTTAGAGATTCCAGCACTTACAAGAAGTCTGGAGAGATATCTGGGTCTCCACAGTAATTAATTTCCTGACAGTTTCTGTTGGCCTGTGCTATATTCAGAATCCTCTAGGTATGAGTTTAATAAATCTATTAGACAATGCTAATTTGGGTTTATGCCGTAATCGCCAAGTCAGAGAAAAGAGGCTATTGTATATTTAAGGAGGAAAGCTCCGGTCTTCCCTCTTCATCACTTTCCTTGTCATCCCTCTCGAAAGCTCTTTGCCAGACCCCTCAGCAGCCAAAACCAGAAAAGCAAAAGGGCCACTTAACAGTGTGTTCCTTCTTCCACTGGGAGCAGAAGGGAGGGCCCCTAATCATTGCCTGCATGACATGATAATACTTCTGAAACTCATGTACCTTCTAGAACTTAGATGTTTCTGCTTCCAGGAACTGTGTTTTGTGTCAATTCTGTTAAACTGACTGTTGCATTGCCTTTTTTTTTTTTAAGTTTTTATTTATTTAACAGAGAGAGAAATATAGCACAAGCAGGGGGAGTGGGAGAGGGAGAAGCAGGCTCCCCACTGAGCAGGGAGCCTGATGTGGGACTCAATCCCAGGACCCTAGGATCATGACCTGAGCTGAGCCAAAAACTGAGCCACCCAGGCGCCCCTGTATTGCTTTTTAATTATCTGCTTTCATGCCTGGCTCTACAATGATACTGTAACACCTTAAAGGCAGAGACCTCCTCCCTTTATCTCTATACAGCTGGTTTTTAATATGCCTATCTACCTATTGGAGCCAGGGGTGCACAGATGCATGAGTGCTTAAATCCAGAGAACAGACAAATTTCCCCTCTAGTTAAAGAAAACTTTTTGTTACATATGAATATGTGTGGAAATAGAGGCAGAGGGGAATTAGAATAATTCTTCTATAAAAGTCACAAATAATATAAATTAATAATCAGAAGTTAAAGTAATGTAAGCAGTTATTCTTCTTTCAAGGCAGATTTTTGCTTAATCACATTTGATTTTTAGTTACACCACAAAAAACTATCTGATGAATCCCACATCTCTTAATTTTGATATTAAAGTGATATTTAACAGAATATGGAGATAAATCTTAAAATTAAGAAGCTCTAATAATGAAGCTTATCTTCAAAAATAAACTTTCACAATACTTTCTAAAGCTAATGTTTATTATTTCAGGAATATTAAATGAATAATGAAACTAGAAGTCAAATATGAATTCAGTGTGTAACTGAACAAGAATTGAGATAAAATAAACTCAATAATAAAATAAAAATCTTCTACTCACCAAAAAAAAGTCCATATTTGGCTACTAAAATATATTAGATGCTATTATATACATATTAAGACCTTATATAATATACATATAAACTGATTATATATATGTACATATATATACTTTTAATACTATTAGAAGCAAAGGAATCTGGTTTTCTATCACTATCATCTATATCCTAAGTCAAAAGTCTTACTGGTTTTTTTTTAAGATTTTATTTTTTTGACACAGAAAGAGAGATATCACAAGTAGGCAGAGAGGCATGCAGAGAGAGCGGGAAGCAGGCTTCCTGCTGAGCAGAGAGCCCAATGAGAGACTCTATTCCAGGACCCTGAGATCATGACCTGAGCCAAAGGCAGAGGCTCAACCCACTGAGCCACCCAGGTGCCCAGGTCTTACATTTTTAGATGCTTGTTCCTGTCTCATCACTCTGCAACCTACTTTTCAACAGAATCCCTATGTACCATTACTACTTGACAAAATATATTTAGAAAAACCAACTGCTATGAATATTAGCATCGTCATGCCCTTTCCTTAACAAGTCATATAGTTGTGGACATTTAAATCTCATTTTTTAAAATCTCATTTTTTAAAAGATTTAAGACCAAATCCATACTATCAGCTATTATTTGAATAGTGAAAAGTAGGAAAGTTTACTTTTTAATCAGGGATTTCTTTTGTTTAAGTAACTGTAGACAGACATCCCTGGCCTAGATGCTAAATTAAAGACAAAACACTATACCAATCCTCATTATTCTCATAAAGTCACTGCTGAGCCCCTTATGCCCAAGTGTGAAGTTGGTCACCCATAGTTTACAACTCCAGATCTTCTATGTGGGGCCAGACTCTTATGTGCTCATCCTGCAAGGGCCGCTAACCTGGCTTCCATGCCAAACTTACACTGTGTGGTGTTGAGGGCAGCGTTGAGAAGGAAGACTGCTGGTCAAGGTAAGAGCCTCCCTCCTGAGGAGACTGCTCAGCGGCCATTCACTGTTCCTTATGCATGCTCTCTAGGGGGACAATCTCAATCCTGAGCCAGGAAGTTTAAAGTATTCCTTCCTAGCAAGAGCCTAGGAGCCCAGTAAAAACAGGTTTCTTTCATGTCACATTTCCCATGGTGTTTTCTTGCTTACTGTCAACTGAGGTAAGGGACTTTATGGGATATTGTAGGCAAAGGCAAAGCATAGTGGATAAGAATATTGGAGGGTGTAGGAGAGGGAAAGAGAGGAAGGGTGGGAGAAAGAGAGAGAGAGAGAGAAAGAGAGAGAGAGGGAGGATAAGCAATGCTATCCCAGGACAGCAATGAAAAATTCCTAAAATTCTAACCACATCATTAGATGATGCCCCAGTCCTGTGCCATGATTCTCTCACCACTTTGATGTTAAGAAAAGAGAAAACCATAAATGATATTTGGCAGGGGGTCAATTACGTTTTGAGATACTCTTTTCTCCTTTTTGTTTCCATCCTCAGTGCTCCCACTTAGCTTACGAACTTTCTCAAGTTGACCAGTCATCAGCAGTCAAATTGAAATGATGAATTAATTGGATCTCATAAGTGAATTAATACTAATTAGTAGTGTCCTGTGTTATTCCTCCTAGGAGTAAATGCATTTTGTGAATTAGAGGTCCAACTTCAGCTTCCATTTATCAATTTGTAAAAGAAGAGACTGGACGAGATGCAATCCTTTGCAACTCAAGCGGTCTATTTGTTTTCCCCAAAAATATTCCCTACTAGTTAGATTTCGGAAGTGTGGTACTAAGATGACTTTAGGTGGGGGAGTTCAAATGACCCTCATATCACACTGTATAGCTTACTATCTACTCCACTCACGCAATAAGATCAGTCACGATTAAGAATAGTTTTCCTTCTGCGGTCTTGGTCTGTTAATAATATAGTTTTCATTAGGGCTTAAATGAACATCTGAAGCATAATCGTAGGGATATTTGGTTTCAAGATGAAGGAATAAAGGCCTCTCTTAACTTTTCTCCTCTTCAAAATTATCCCCTCTAAACAGCAAGGAAAACAGAGAAAAATAATGTAGATTTCATCTTCCATGAAACCAGAAGACATTTGTTGATATCTGTAACTACACAACATGTGAAGTTGGAAGAAAGGTAAATGATTTAGTAGAGACAAGGGAGGTCCAACTAGAGTGCCAGAGTGCCTGTAACAAGAAGCAAGTTGATCCACCCTGCTCAATGCCAGAAAAATCCCAGAAATTGAAGGCAAAAGAAATCCCAGAAAGTAGAGATGGGGCAAGAGCCAAAAATAAGGGAACTGGCTGAAAGTCTGTAGAAAGAGTAGGTAGACCTCTTTCCCCAGATCTCTACCCGACTGACAGATACCCTTGCCCCTATAAGAAAGATAGGATATGAAATCTCCAGAGAAACAGAAACACAGCTGCTCTGGTGGGGATACCAGACCCAAGAGAGGGCAGGTACTAAGATCTCTTCTCAGTTCCAGCATGAAATATTATATAAACACAAATTACTGCTTTTGTTATGACACATTTTTGGCAGTACTTCCTCTGAAGAAAAACTAAACAGAATCTTCCTTTCAAGAAGTCTTTCTCTTTTAAAGATAATACTGCTGAGAAATCTAATGACTATGTGTAAGTATATTAATACATAGAAGGATTGATTCTTCTTCCCACGAGTAGACTCATAAGCTCCTCTCTTGATTTATCAGGTATTTGCTAACTATGGGTCAATTCTTCTCGTTTCTTGAAACTGTTCTTTCTAGGCAGCTTTGCCTTAGTACCCACCTGCTCCTTCATCTTTTTCTGTGTCCTTTGCTTGCTACCCTTTCTCTGTACTCTCTAAACAACAAAAAGAATCATTCCGAAAGGGGAGTCTAGGGCTCTCCTTGTTTCTCTCTTTACATTCTTTCTTTGGATAATATCCTATACTCACATGACTCAGCAACTAGCTCCATCAGCCAGTGGATTCTCAAATTTTCCCAAGCTTTAAACTTGCATTCCCATCTTCCTGCTTGACACATCTAATCAGAATTATCTGAAAAATCAGATCCTCCTCTTTGTCTTTTCCTTTTCAACAATGACATCAATAATCTTAGTTATCTAGGTCAAAATCCCCAAGTCATCTCTGACCCTGCTTTCTCTCTCTCTCTCTTTAAGATTTTATTTATTTACTTGAGATAGAAAGTGAGAGAGAGAGAGGAAGGGAGGGCATGGAGAGGGAGGGAAGAAGGAGAGGGAGAAGCCGGCACTCTGCTGAGCAAGGAGCTTGCCATGGGGCTAGGGGCTCGGGGCTCAATCCCAGGACCCTGGGATCATGACCAGAGCAGAAGGCAGACGCTCAATCGCTCAATGGCTTACTCAATTAAGCCACCTAGGCACCCCCGCTGCTTCCTCTTTAAACCCCTCCTGGGCAGTTAAGTTGCATATTGCATTGATCCTATCTGTGTATTCAGTCTTCCAATGTCTCTCCTTTCTACTCCACAGTACTACACTATTACATATCCTAATCTCAGCCTGAATGGCTTTAGTAGCCCCCTAATTTATTTATTTGCATTCTCTGAATTGCCATGTCAATCCATCCTACTCTCAGACTGTCTCTGATCAAATTGCTGCTGCTCTGTAACCATTGATGGCTCCCTATTGTCTCCTCCTCACAAGATCCTCCATATTAATGCCCAAACCAATAGATCCAGCTAAACCTCACTGGTCTCCTACACACATTCAATGTTCCAACCAAGCTCAATTAGTGTTCCTCAGACATACCTAGCATTTTGGGGGAAGGGCTTCAATTAATTTCCCACTCTGTCTCTGTCTCTTATCCTATCTTTTAAAGCCCATAAAGGTTTCCTTGATTTCTCCACGACCTTACCATAGTCTGTCACTCTTTACACTTGATCCTTCATAGCTCCATCCTTATGTGTATGTTTTTATGGTACTCATTTTACTCTAATTTATAGCATAGTAGCTCATGCCCAGTTACATTTCCACCTCTCCCTCATGAGATTTTAAACTCCTTGACTGCAGAAAAGTTGCCATACTCATCTTCGGGGCTTGCTGTACCTAACTTGCACTTGCCACATGCAAATGCTTAAGAATTGTCTTTGAATCACGTGAGAGCTGCCTTCAGATGCCTTTTGGAGTTTCATCAGATACATTTAATAACTAAAAACTTCAAGAATGAGGTAATCTTGCCAGTGACAGACTACTTGGCGCAAAGTTTGCAAATAACTGGGAAAAGGAAAGTCTTGATTTGAATCAATGGTTGAATCAAGAGTTCTACCAAAGGATATTTTTTAAAAGTCTTGTTAGTGATATAGCAGATGACATTCTTTCTCCAAAGTCAGTCTGTTTAAAATTCCCAAGTGGAATACTGGAGCACAGAGCAGTGAAATGAGCAACAGGATTACCCTCAGGAATCTTTTTGGTAAAAGTGGGATTCTATCTTCAGCATCCTGGCTGAATTTAAAGCCAGCTATTCTAGTCTGATTCCTGAAAATGACCCTGGGTCTTTGAGAGACTGGTTATCCCGCCCCAATTCCATACCAGGCTTGTTGTGCTCACTCTCTGAGCTGTTAAACTGGGGCTATATTCTAAGTGAAGGTGGAATGAAGAGCTGATTTTTTAAAAAAGATTTTATTTATTTATTTGACAGACAGAGATCACAAGTAGGCAGAGAAACAGGCAGAGAAAGAGGAGGAAGCCGGCTCCCTGCTGAGTAGAGAGCTCAATGCAGGGCTGGATCCCAGGACCTGGGATCCTGATCTAAGCCCAAGGCAGCGGCTTTAACCCACTGAGCCACCCAGGCGCCCTGAAGAGCTGATTTTTTTTTATTTTTTTTTATTTTTATTTATTTATTTGACAGAGAGAAATTACAAGTACACTGAGAGGCAGGCAGAGGGAGAGAGAGAAGAAAGCAGGCTCCCCGCTGAGCAGAGAGCCCCATGCGGGACTCGATCCCAGGACCCTGAGATCATGACCTGAGCCGAAGGCAGCGGCTTAACCCACTGAGCCACCCAGGCGCCCCTGAAGAGCTGATTTTTGCTACAGATATCAAACTAGTGCCCGACGTTAGCAAACGACAGGACTCAAACATGAAGAGATTGCTGCCCTACCTCCCAAAGAAACGTTTATTAGTGTTTGTCTTCTGAACATGACCGGGTCTTCTCAACTACTTTACAAAGTAAATACACTAGGACATTTACTTGTTGAATTATGTAAAGTCAGAAAACAGAAAAAAATGTTCTGTTCTATTAGCAGGTAGACAAGTCTGTGATAGAATTTGCCTCAGTATTTTGTGTAGTTGACCTCAAACTCCAAAAGGCCAAGTGAGTAATCTCTGCTCCACCCTACTTTCTCAGATAAGAGGGCTGCGGTGTCCCATTTAGTGTGGATTTATGGTAGCAGGGGAAAAAAATTAAATAATCAAGAAACTGAACTGGGTTATAAAAACCAAATTGGCAAAAGGAAAATAGGCAATGTCTTTAAACCTTAGAGAGGCTGGGAAGCATGCTGGCCGCGCTTTAATCCCTAAGGATATACCTTCCTTCCATTTCCTGGGACATTTCCACCCTAGGCTAATCTTAGGCAATAATTGAACCACATCGGGATGCGTCGCTCATTTTAAATGACAACCCTTCCCTAAGCTATCTGCTCCTAGCCGCTGATTTCCGTTTTTCAATAAGCAAATCCGGAAAGGCCAGGAGCGGGTTCTGAGCGGGCTGAGCCCTGTGATTAGGTCGGTCTGGAGGTCGCCCAGAGGCCCGGGACCAGGGGTGTGGCAGCTCTAGAACAGCAGGGGGCGCTGCGTAACCTCGGTCCCTTCACCAAGAACCACTTACCCCGCCCAGACGGTAAGTACGGCCTGCTACGTCTGGCCCCAAGTTCTCTACCTAGGTCTGCGCGTTTTTCCTAAAAAAGACAGTAAACCTCGTGGCACGCCCAAGGTATGTGACAAGGAAAATAGCATGCACCCTATAAAACTAAGGGTTCTCTTTTAATCCTCTCTATGTCACGTAGCGGCGAAGGCTGGCTCCAAGATCTGGAAATTGAGAAAAGTTGCTCTTTCTCACACACTAAGGGCCGACTTCTACCTTCCTTTAAAAAGAAAACAGCTACTGACCCTGAGGCGCCTGGGAACTACAGCCAAAGTTCCCACTGAACAGTTCAGTTCCCGCGCTACCCCGCGCCCCCTCTCCCTTGGGGATCTGGCTTCAGTTTGCCCCCAACTGTGAACGGGCCATCGAGAAACAAGGCGACTGGGCAAACTTACGCCCACACAATCGCACACCTTTCCTTCCCTTCTCCCCACTTCCCTGGCCCCGCTCGGCACCGCCGGGAGCGTCGCGGGGGAGACGCACGTTCCCAGCGCGGTTCCACGCAGGGGAGCTGGGGAGGAGGTCGAAGTTCGAGCACGCGCCTGGGTCCATGGGCACCTTCTCATTCTCTGATTTCCTCGGGTAAGCTCAGGGTTCCTACGCCGAGGGGTCCCGGCCGCGGGGCAGCCGTGCGCGTGTAGGAGAGGACGTGTCTGCTTGCTGCAAAACGAGTCTGGCGTCCGTTGTGTGGGTCCGGGGCCGTTCCGTGCGCTTGAACCGGGACAGAGCCCCCAGCCACGCCTTCAGCGGTCCCCAAGTCCCCACACAAAGCAGAACCAAGCATCCCCAAGTCGCCCCGAACAGAACTGTCATGCCACTCCGGGCGACGTCTGGGGGTCCCTGGCACGTCGTGGGGCGGCCTCGGGAGCGCGCCATCCTGCCCCCCGCCCGGCACTGCCCTCCCGACGCGCGGGCCGCGGGCCGGCCGGGTACTCACATGTCCAGCCCGGGGGAGAAGGGCGGCGGGCAGTAGCCGCGCGGTTCCCGCGGGGAGGGCGCCGAGCGCGGCTCGAGCCCCCCGTTGACGCCCCTCCAGCCCCGCCGGCGGCGCTGCGGCTCCGAGCCTTCGTCCTCGCCCTCCTCCTCCTCTTCCTCCGGCGCGGGGAAGGTCACCCTCGCTTGCTCCTTGCACTTCCTGACCTTGGTGGACATCGCGCCCGCCGCGGTCCGAGCGTGGGGATGCCGGCCGCCCGCCGCCGCCGCCGCCGCCGGGTCTGTCCGCGGCGCCCCTTCGGCACCGCCGGCCGCTCCGGCAGCCCCGGGCAGCCCCGGGCGGGAGGGCAGCGGGAGAGAACGGCGCGGCCCGACACCGAGCGGTTAGAGGCGGGAAGCGAAGCCGAGTCGCCGCCGCCGCCGCCGCCCACCATGAAACCGTGGGAGCAGCCGCGGCGGCTGTGGCTGCGAGGAGGACGCCCGGGGCCGAGTGGGGCGCTGGTGCTGGGAAGGGCTCTGCCGCCCGGCGGCGGCGGCGCCGAAGCCTCCTCGGTGCGGGGCTCCCGTCTCCGACAGCATCACTTGCTAGGACACTACCGTTACTCAGGGTGAAGGACAGAGAGGGAGGGAGCGGGGCGGGGGGGGGCGGATAGAAGGAGGGGGAGAATCAATTCCTTATCGGAGCGCGCTGGAGAGGAAATCAGACCAGCAGGTAGGGAGCGAGGCAATCAGAGAAACTTCCCTCCGTATTCTCCCATTTCTCTGCCGGAGGAGCTACACCCTTTTCCACTTAGAGATACAAGTTTCCTAAGAAAGGGAAAAGGAAATCGTCTGGCTTGCTCATTTTTCTGCATGCGTATTTACCCAATTCGACTCCAGATTTGTTTCAGCAAATATCACTTGGTCATTGCGTTACTCTAAGACTGAGTTAAAACCGCAGAGGTTTAAGTACATTTCCTTGGGTGCCTTTGTACCCCAAGAACGATAATGTTTGAACATGCACATGCTTCAGGTTTTTTCTTTAAAAATAAGTCTCAAAACCATTTAACAAGATTTATATACATACCAATATTTTCTAGCAAAATTTAAAGTCTCCTTTCTAAAGTTTCAATAGTAATAATAATTAATAATTTTTTTTTCATTTTAAAAGTCAAAAGCAGTATTTCTTCTGGAAGAAAAGATTCGTGGAGTTTTAGTCAAAAGGAGTCTTAAGGATCAAAGAATTTGTCTCTTGTTTTAGAAATAAGAAAACTGAGGCCTAGAAAGACAAAGTAAACTAGTCACAGAAGGCAGCTAATGGGAAAACTCAGATTAGACTGAGTTAAGTGTATTTTCCAAGGCTTTCTATTGCCTCTATTGTCTCAAATACACAGTTTTCAATCAAGTCCAACTTGGAAGAGTCACAGAAATACCAGACATGCTATGATAAGATAAAATAAGATACTCATGTTCTAACTGTATCACTTACACTGTATTTTTTCAGGGAGCAGTTCTTCCTGAAATTAAATAAAACTTAAGTAAGGATATGTAGTAGCTCTTTTCAGTTCAGTTCTTTAAAATTAAATGAAATATTGTGTTTTATTAAGTTGATAACAAATCTGCATGTTTAAGAAAATGATATTTTTTGTACATCTGACACAGAAAATATAAGTAAATATTGTCTAGTGCTTTACACTTGGAAGCAACTTTTCCATATTAGTACATGCAGAAATGGAGGTGTTAAAATCTTCACAATATATGTTTCTAGACCCCTTCAATTCCACTTCGGAAATATCTCTAAAGCAAGACTGCTCTCTGCACCCCAATACCACTGCCTCAGTTCAGGCTCCCATTGACCTCCTGGCTCTCTGTTTTTATGCAGCCTACCTCTCCCAATACCATTTCATTTTCCACACTATTAGACAGACCATGCTCAGAGCAAGTCTGATCGTGACTTTTCGCTATAAAAATCTCTGGTGGCTTTCCACTGCTTTCAGGTTAAGATCCAAATTTGGCATGCCCAGCCCTTAGTGGTCTGACCTTATTACTTCACTCTCTCCTCCCATCCTCCCTCATACACATTCTAACTCCAATTACCCTGAACTTCTCACTCATCCCCTGACATTCTAGACACTTTCTCATTTCCTTGCCTTTGTCTCCAGGACTCCTGTCACTGAAATGTCTCTCTTCCCCTGTCCACCCTGCACACTTCTACTTTTTCCCCAAAGACTTCGGTTACGTGTGGCTTCCAATCTGATCCCCTTTCTATATCTCAGTGAAGTTCTCACAGCCTCTGGCCCTTACCCATGGCACTCTGTGCATACCACAGTCTTACCACCGGTCACATCATACTGAAATTAACTCTGTGCCTGTGTCCTCTTTAGACTGAATTCCTTGAGAATGGTGTGGGGTCTTAATCACTTGTTTGTTGCAGAAGCTCAACAAATATTTGTTGAATTAATTTATGAAGTCTACAGCTTCTTTATAATTATGTTAAGTTCGTGAACTGCTTTCTTTTTTAAGATTTTATTTATTGAGAGAGAGTGCATGAGAGAGCATGAGGTGGGGAGAGAGGCAAGAGAAGGGAGAAGCAGACTCCCTGCAGAGTAGGGAGCCTGAGTACTCAGGGCAGGATCCCAGGACCCTGGGGCCCTGACCTAAGCCCAAGGCAGACACTTAATGGACAGAACCACCCAAGGGCCCCTTGAACTGCTCTTATTAGGCTCTGAATAGAAGCACTTTGGGAATGCTGGAGTTATCAGGGTTTACTCTTTCACGCTGTATTAGTTTTGCTAGGGCTGCTATAACAAAGTATCACAGACTGGATGAAAAACAGAAACTCATTTTCTGGCAGTTCTGGGGGCTAGAAGTCTGAGAGCAAGATGTTGGCAGGGTTGTTTTCCTCTGACAGATTCTAGGTGATCATCTTCTCCTGTGTCTTCACATGGTCTTCCTTCTGTGTCTGTGTCCTAATCTTTTCGAAGGGTATCAATCATTTGGGTTAGGGCCTCTGACCTCATTTTTAACTTCAATGACCTCTTTAAAGACTCTATCTTCTAATAGACATCCTGAGGTGTTAGGGAGTATGACTTCAACATATAAATTTCCAGGGGGTGGAGGGGGGCAGCTCAGTTCAGCTCATAACATAGACTAATTCTCCTGGTCTGAGAGAACTCTTTTCCCAGAGTCTGCTAACATTTTTATTCTTAAGAAGTATGTCCCTGATATTATGCTGAGCGAAAAAAGTCCATCAGAGAAAGACAGTTATCATATGATCTCCCTGATATGAATAGTCTAAGAGGCAACATGGGGGGCTTGCGGGGTAGGGAAGGAAAAAATGAAACAAGATGGGATCAGGAGATAGACAAAATATAAGACACTCTTAATCTCACAAAACAAGCTGAGGGTTGCTGGAGGGACGGGGTAGGGAAAGGGTGGTTGGGTTATGGACATTCAGGAGGGTATGTACTCTGGTCAGTGCTGTGAAGTGTATAAATCTGGCAATTCACGGACCTGTACCCCTGGGGCTAATAATACATTATATGTTAATAAAAAATAAAAAATTTTAAAAAAACAGAAAACAAAATAAAATAAAATTAATTTGTATTTAAAAAAACAAAAAAAAAGAAGTGTGGCCCTGAGACTGATGAAAACCCAGAGGAAAGGAAATCTGAAAGAAAGTAGTTTCTTGAAGAGAGAGGAAATATAGACTTCCCTGGCATAAGCCAGCTTTATCTTATTTCCTTCTTTTGTAAAAGAAGATCTATCACTGCATATGTGTTGTTCACTGTCTGTGTATTCACAAAATGAGTGTTCGCCTAACATACATTCAAAATCCATAACTCCTTTGGGGGAAAACTCATTATTCAATATTCAGAAAATCCAACTGTTGAAGTTTATTTTCAAGAAGAGATGACCACTGAGGCATAAATAAAGCATAACTTTTATGCTAAGTCCAAATAAAATAAAAATGATTTTTTAACCTGATAGCAGAAGATGATCTCCCAATTTCCTCCTAAATTAAAAAAAAAAAAATGTTGTATCTTCTTTTAATTCTATTTCACACACTGCAGAGGCCCCTGTTCTTTTTCTCTGCGTCTTTCTTTTCCTTTCTCCAGTGCTGTCTATAACACACCTAATAAGAAGACACTCTTAGGCAGTAATTCTTGCACCTCAAGATGAAGGTTAGCAATTTTCTCAAGGGAGCAAGAGCATGGGAACAGGTATAATGTTCCAGATAGTGCACATTTTTTTTTTCTCCTTAAGAACAGAAGTTCTCTTACAAATAAATTTTGCTTCGCTTTTTAAAAAAAGATTTTATTTTTTTAGAGCAGTTTTATGTTGGCAGAACAACTGATTAGAAGGTACAGAGATTTCCCATATACCCTATGCATATATGCATATACTCCCCCATTATCAATATCCCCCGCCAAAGTGGCACATCTGTTAAAACTGATGAAGCTACATTGACGACACATCATTATCGCCCAGAGTCTATAGTTTTCAATGGAGTTCACTTTTAGAGTTGTACATTCTGTGGGTTTGGACAAATTTAAAATGACATGTATCCACCTTACGGAGGAGTTTCATTGCCCTAAAAATCTTCTGTGCTCTGCCTGTTCATCTCTTCTGCCTCCCAACCCCTGGCAACCACTGATCTCTTTATTGTTGCTGTAGTTTTGCCTTTTCCAGAATGTCATAGAGTTGGAATCATACAGTATGTTGCCTTTTCAGATTGGCTTCTTTCACTTTGTAAGATTCATTTCCGTTTCCTTCATGTCCTTTAATAGCTTGAGAGCTCATTTCTTTCTTCTTCTTCTTTTTTATTAACATATAATGTATTATTTGTTTCAGGAGTACAGGTCTGTGATTCATCAGCCTTGCACAATTCACAGCACTCACTATAGCACATACCCTCCCCAGTGTCCATCACTCAGCCACCCCATCCCTCCCACTCTCTTCCCTTCCAGAAACCCTCAGTTTGCTTCCTGAGATTAAGAGTCTCTTAAGGATTGCCTCCCTCTCTGGTTTCATCTTGTTTCATTTTTCCTTCCCTTCCCCTTTGATCCTCTGTCTTGTTTCTCAAATTCCTCGTATCAGTGAGATTGTATGATAATTGTCCCTCTCTGAGTCACTTATTTCGCTGAGCACAATACCCTTTAGTTCCATCCACATCGTTGCAAACGGAGAGCTCATTTCTTTTTAACACTGAATAATATACCAGTGTCTGGATGTACCACAGTTTCTTTGTCTACTCACCTAATGAAGGAACTCTTCCTTGTTTCCAAGGTTGGGCAATTATAAATATAGCTGTTAGAAACATCCATATGCAGGTTTTTGTGTGGACATACTTTGTCATTTTCTTTGGTAGATCCCAAGGAGCACGCATGCTGGATCACATGGTAAAAGTATGTATACTTTTATAAGAAACATCCAAACTCTCTTCCCAAATGGCTGTGTGGTTTTGCATTCCCACCTGAATGAATGAGAATTCCTGTTGCTCCGCATCTTCTGTGATGTGATGTCAGTGTGCTGGATTTTGGCCATTCTGAAAGGCGTGTAGTGGTATCTCATGGTTTCAATTTGTATTTCCCTAATGACGTAGGGTGCTGAATGCCTTTTCATATGCTTGTTTGCCATCTGTATGTCTTCTTTGGCGAGGTGTCTATTAAGATCTTTGGCCCTTTTTTAATCTGGTTGGTTGGTGTCCTATTGTTGAGTTTTAAGGCTTTGTGTATTTTGGATAACACTCCTTAATCAGATGTGTCTTTTGTAAATACTTTCTCCCAGTCTGTGGCTTGTCATCTCATTCCTTTGATTCTTTGCTTTTTAAAGTAAACCGAAGTCTTTAACTTTCTTAGCAGCATAAACTAGTAAGGGGGAAACGGCTGCCTATAAGAAAAATTGAACCTAAAAAGGAGGATCCCTAAACTTACAGTGTGGCAGTTAATACTCTAATGCCTTTTGTACCGAATTTACAGTATCCTGTTAACCATAGGTCACTAATGCTCATAGGTCTCTTCTAGACAGGAGGTTTCAGGTACTTTCCTGCCTTAAAACACTTGTTTGAAAATTTCTTCATGAGTCACAAGTTTGGAAGTCAAAATGTTTTTTATCACAGAAAGAAGTTGTAAGTGATGGTTATATTTCCTGGGCAGCTCACAAATGCCTAGTGAGCTTAAAGTTGGTTCAGTGACAGTTTCCACCCCTGTACTGGCCCAGAGGCCTGGAATCAAACCCCACCTCACTGCTTACTGGTTCTGTGACATTGGGGTATATGGATACACACTCTGTAAGATATAATCATAGTACTTATTTCATAGGGCTGTTATAGAGAGGCTCATTGTTCATTGCACCTAAAACTTGGCCTGGCCCATGATGGGTACTGTGTAAGAATTAGCTACTATTGGCTCACTTTTGTGGACTACAGAATGAATGATGGAAATGGGAAGTCTGGGTCCTAAAGCAAGGACCTACCTTGTCTGATTTCAATACATTCACTAAATGGTATAATTATTGACTTCCTTGTCTGTCTCCCACATGGGACTCTAATGTCTTACCTGAGCTTGTCACAGCAGTGTAAGCATAAAACTGGAAGCATAGTGAGAGTTCAATAAATGGTAATGAGTAATGAATAGTAGCAGTGGCTGTTGCAACAACAGATACTCAATAAATATTTATGCATAGAAGATCCAGGAGTGAGGAGAAGGAGGAAAAGAATGTTCTTTCTCTGCTTTGAACATAGTGCCAACTTCAAGACTATCAGAATGGGTGCAATTTCTCTTGGGTGTCTCCCTAGTCTTTCTCTCTCTATTCTTTCTCTCCCATCTTTTCCTACCTTATAGTGCCCAGCTGCCCTGCACTACAGATTCTGACATCATGTTGTTTTCATTCTCCCTCAGTATTCTCTCTCTGGCCTGCTATGCCCCCAAACTGCTCCAAACTTCACAATTACCCTTCTTCTCCCCTACCAGTGAAAATTGCTCTTCCTTCATAGCAGCCAATCTCAGCTAACTTTTAAAGGATAAGTATCTTACACAGATTCACACTCGTGTGTGTAAAAACCCAAGAGTCCTTAATGCTCCAAGAGATTTACATTTTTCAGAACTGCAGTGATTATTCATTTAGTTGTGTGTTGAAGTGAAATGAGAGGAGGGTGCTTTTGGGGGAGGATGGAACATGCGGTTGGGAGCTGCCAAATAGCCAACCTTCTCCGGGGTAACTTTCCTACAGAGTTTTGGACTTTCATTTTTCATCTTTCCACTACTAAAGTTACAGTACCCAACTGTTTTAAAATTGCCCCCATTCCTCTCCCCATCAGCATCTGCCCATAGTGTTGTTAAGAAAGACTCCCAGTTTTGGCGGGGGAGAGTGGAAAATGGGTTAAGGGACAGAGCTAGGGATTTTATGTATAGTCTCAAGCTTGAGAAAATAGGGACAGAAATTTATTATTGTTCAATTCTCCACGGATGCCCCACATTTCTGTACATCTTGCAAGCAGAGGCAATGGCTGCTTTTGTTCTGGAATATCTTTTCAAGGGTATTTGTATTGAAAACAGCCTTGGAAGACAGAGATACGGTCCCTCTATGGAGCAAAAAGCAGGTTCGTTTACTGTCCAGAATAACAAAGAGAATGTGAACAACGTTCACACGGACTTACTTATCGTTACAAAAGATTCAGTTACCGAAGCTCAGAGCTCCTGTCTTGTAATGTACCCCATTGCCTGTGAAGGGATCATCTAGCTCTCTTCATGCCACTCTGTGGAAACTGAGACTCAGGGAATAGGCACAAATGCTGACACTCTGGCTCATGTTATTGCTGTGAGTAATGCACTGTCCTTTGTCTCTGGTCCGGGGGTTTTGTGCCTTCTGCCAGCATCCATGAAACTGTGTCCGCTTGTGAGCTTGGGAATAGTGTCAAATCTCAGATGCTTTATAATTCTTGACAACTATTATGTCTACAGATGAAAAAAATTCACAACTGTATCCCTCCAAGCCTGAACAGAAATCTCCAAGAGTAAATGAATTTCTTTTTTTTTTTTCCTTTTTCAGTTGAAATAGAGTTGATACACATTGTTATATTAGTTTCAGGTGTATAACGTAGTGATTCAATAGGTTAATATGTTATGCTCTTCTCCCCACAATCCAAGAGTAAATTAGATTCTTAAGGGAATTGTAATAACTTTCCCATGGAACTAAATGCATTATTAATTAATTTTTCTATGCCAGTTCTTTTACGTATTTGCTAATATGATTTTTTTATGTGAAACTAGTACCAGTGGAAATCAATGTTCTCTGCTAATAAGATGCAGACTTTATACATGCTTACAGTTTTGTATCAACAATCTGAGGAGTGGCTTGATGCCAGCACTGCCCCTTGAGGCTCTGAGTGCTGTTGTGTTTAGAGGCTGGGGGGAAAGGGAGGATGCATGTTTAGTTTTCATTTCCTTGACCTCTGTCTGTGTGTACATAGAGAAATCAAATCTGGATAGCCTCTATTTTTTTTAAATTTTACTTATTTATTTGACAGAGATCACAAGTATGCAGAGATACAGGCAGAGATAGAGGAAAGGGAAGCAGGCTCCTTGCCAAGTAGAGAGCCCAATGCAGGGCTCGATCCCAGGACTCTGGGATCATGACCTGAGCTGAAAGCAGAGGCCTTAACTCACTGAGCCACCCAGGTGCCCCTCTATTTTTGGCAAGGATAAGAACAACTCTACTCCATGCTAATCCTGATGATCCTTGCCCACCTCCTTCCAAAACCTATTTAAAAAAATTTTTTTTAAAGATTTTACTTGCTTATTTGAGAGAGAGAAAGAAAACACAAACAAGGGGAGCAGCAGGCAGAGGGAGAAGCAGGCTTCCCGATGAGCAAGGAGCCTGATGCAGGACTTGATCCCAGAACTCTGGGATCATGACCTGAGCTGAAAGCAGATGCTTAACTGACTGAGCCACCCAGGTGCCCTCCAAAATCTATTTAAAGACCTGTTCCTCAAAATTATATTTGTCTTTCCTTGAGGGAGAATAGAAATACTGATTACTTACAAATGGAAAACTGGCAAAAATGTGTCCTATAAGTCACCTGTCAGAAAGGGAGTTTGAAAAAATAAGAGAAATTTAATCTTTCCAGTCATAGTATTTATACCTTTAGTGAAATGAGCTAATTCATTTATTATTTATATTATTCCTGTGCAGGGTGAATTCTTAGGACAAATTAAAAATGGTCATAAAAACTAAAGTATATTTTTCTTTCCTTTACTTGCTCACACAGCCCTTCTGTCAAATTTATTCTGTGCAACACACATGTCTCTTAAGAGGTTGCAAATGAAATCACGTTCTAAGGTCTACGTTGTTCAGTAATAGACTTAGGGTAAAGAGGCTGGTATCCATATTACCAGCTCACTGTCCTTTGTTGCATTTAAAAGTACAAGGATCTACTTACCACCAATAGATGAAAGGAGACCTGACTTGCTGACACCCCAAGTCTGAGCAGATAGGGATTTAGGGAGGGGAAAGTGGGCCCCGCTTAGACATTCTGAATATATAAAAGACAGTGTTTCCCCATTACTTTAAGTCATGCCCTTCCCAGCCCCCAACTTCCTATCCCTCATCTTCAAATAAAATTTCTCTATCCCGTAACTCTTAACTTTAGACAAATGTGTTAAGAGAAAGTAAAAGGAAAGAGAAATAGGAGAAAAGTCAAAGTTTTCTGCTTCTCCATATATTCTTCTGGAATAAATTATCTTGAAAATGAAATTCCCATATATACGATGCTCAATTGTCTCATTTTAATGCAAATTTTGATTAAAAATTAAAATTACAAGATATTCACACAGCAACATAAAATAGTTATCTCAATTAATACATTTGGTATGATATTATAATCATTATAATGTTTTTAAGGATTTTAGGGGTAAAGGAAAGGGAAGGGAGTACATTGTCTAGAAAATCATGAACTATGTGAGTTTGAAATGTATCTTAAAGGACATCTGGTATGATCATCTCATAATGCTTGAATCCTTCCATACTGTCTTGGCTAAGTGTACATACATACACATTGGTGTCTTTATCATATAAATGGATTTTTTAAAATGTGATTCCCTTACCTCTATAAGTTGTTTTGTAATGCAATAAATCCTTTCTTAGAAGAGATTGCGGATGCAGGGGGTGGAAAACAATGATGTGAGTTGAATCTTTTTTTGTTGTTGTTTAAGTAGTCTCTGGGTCCAACATGGAGCCCAATGCAGAGCTCGAACTCACAACCCTGAGATCAAGACCTGAGCTGAGATCAAGAGCGAGACACCTAACTGACTGGGCCATCCATGTACCCCTGAGGTGGCTTACATCTTAATCAATGAGTAAGTTACTTAAGTCTGTGAGCAACTGCCCTTATAAAGAAGATTGCTATATCTCTTAGCAATGTGTTCAAAGGGGGACATTAAGTGATATCTATGACAGTTCTTGGGAAGCACTGATGTCCAATGCCACTTATATTTACAAAGATTGGAAAAGTCCACCTGGATATATACACATCAAATTCAGTGAACAATTGAGTCTTCATTGAAAGTTTGTGCTTTTTATTTTTTTAAATTATTTTTTAATAAGAGTTTTTTTATTTTTTTATAAACATATAATGTATTATTAGCCCCAGAGGTACAGGTCTGTGAATAGCCCAGTTTACACACTTCACAGCATTCATATAGCACATACCCTCCCCAATGTGATAACCCAGCCACCCTCTCCCTACCCCCCTCCCCCTGGCAACCCTCAGTTTGTTTTGTGAGATTAAGAGTCTCTTATGGTTTGTCTCCCTCCCAATCCATCTTGGTTCATTTATTTTTTTCCTACCCCCCAAGCTCCCTACATTGCATCTTCACTTCCTCATATCAGGGAGATCATATGATAGTTGTCTTTCTCCGATTGACTTATTTTGCTAAACATAATACCCTCTAGTTCCATCCATGTCGTCGCAAATGGTAAGATTTCATTTCTTTTGATGGCTGCATAGTATTCCATTGAAAATACAAGGGTTTTTGTTCGTTCGTTTGTTTGTTTGCTTCCTTTTTTAATTTTTTTTAACATGGTATATATATATATTTTTTAATTTCTTTTCAGCATAACAGTATTCATTGTTTTTGCACCACACCCAGTGCTCCATGCAATTTGTGCCCTCCTTAATACCCACCACTTGCCTCCCCCAACTTCCCACCCCCTGCCCCTTCAAAACCCTCAGGTTGTTTTGCAGAGTCCATAGTCTCTCATGGTTCACCTCCCCTTCCAATTTCCCTCAACTCCCTTCTCCTCTCCATCTCCCCATGTCCTCTGTGTAATCCCTTATGCTCCACAAATAAGTGAAACCGTATATGATAATTGGTTCTCTCTGCTTGACTTATTTCACTCAGCATAATCTCTTCCAGTCCCATCCATGTTGCTACAAAAGTTAGGTATTCATCCTTTCTGATGGAGGCATAATACTCCATAGTGTATATGGACCACATCTTCCTTATCCATTTGTCCGTTGAAGGGCATCTTGGTTCTTTCCACAGTTTGGTGACCGTGATCATTGCTGCTATAAACATTGGGGTACAGATGGCCCTTCTTTTCACTACAGCTGTATCTTTGGGGTAAATACCTAGTAGTGCAATTGCAGGGTCATAGGGAAGCTCTATTTTTAATTTCTTGAGGAATCTCCACACTGTTCTCCAAAGTGGCTGCACCAACTTGCATTCCCACCAACAGTGTAAGAGGGTTTCCCTTTCTCCACATCCTCTCCAACACACATTGTTTCCTGTCTTGCTAATTTTGGCCATTCTAACTGGTGTAAGGTGGTATCTCAATGTGGTTTTAATTTGAATCTCCCTGATGGCTAGTGATGATGAACATTTTTTCATGTGTCTGATAACCACTTGTATGTCTTCATTGGAGAAGTGTCTGTTCATATCTTCTGCCCATTTTTTTTATATGATTGTCTGTTTTGTGTGTAGAGTTTGAGAAGTTCTTCATAGATCCTGGATATCAACCTTTTGTCTGTACTGTCATTTGCAAATATCTTCTCCCATTCCGTGGGTTGCCTCTTTGTTTTGTTGACTGTTTCCTTTGCTGTGCAGAAGCTTTTGATCTTGATGAAGTCCCAAAAGTTCATTTTCGCTTTTGTTTCCTTTGCCTTTGGAGACATATCTTGAAAGAATATGCTGTGGCTGATATCAAAAAGGTTACTTCCCCTGTTCTCCTCTAGGATTCTGATGGATTCCTGTCTCACACTGAGGTCTTTTTTTTTTTTTTTTTTTAAGATTTTATTTATTTATTTGTCAGAGAGCGCGAGCGAAAGCGAGCACAGGCAGACAGAGTGGAAGGCAGAGTCAGAGGGAGAAACAGGCTCCCTGCGGAGCAAGGAGCCTGATGTGGGACTCGATCCCAGGATGCTGGGATCATGACCTGAGCCGAAGGCAGCTGCTTAACCAACTGAGCCACCCAGGCGTCCCTCACACTGAGGTCTTTTATCCATTTCAAGTTTATCTTTGTGTATGGTGTAAGAGAATGGTTGAGTTTCATTCTTCTACATATAGCTGTCCAATTTTCCCGGCACCATTTATTGAAGAGACTGTCTTTTTTCCACTGTATATTTTTTCCTGCTTTGTCGAAGATGATTTAACCATAGAGTTGAGTGTCCATAACTGAGCTCTTTACTCTGTTTCACTGGTCTATGTGTCTATTTTTATGCCAGTACCATGCTATCTTGGTGATCACAGCTTTGTAGTAAAGCTTGAAATCAGGTAACATGATGCCGCCAGTTTTATTTTTGTTTTTCAACATTTCCTTAACAATTCGGGGTCTCTTCTGATTCCATACAAATTTTAGGATTATTTGCTCCAGCTCTTTGAAAAATACTGGTGGAATTTTGATCAGAATGGCATTAAAAGTATAGATTGCTCTAGGCAGTATAGACATTTTAACAATGTTTATTCTTCCAATCCAAGAGCATGGAATGGTCTTCCATCTTTTTGTGTCTTCAATTTCTTTCATGAGTGTTCTGTAGTTCCTTGAGTACAGATCCTTTACCTCTTTGGTTAGGTTTATTCCCAGGTATCTTATGGTTCTTGGTGTTATAGTAAATGGAATTGATTCTCTCATTTCCCTTTTTGTATGTTCATTGTTAGTGTATAAGAAAGCTGCTGATTTCTGTACATTGACTTTGTAGCCTGCCACATTACTGAATTGCTGTAAGAGTTTTAGTAGTTTGGGGATGGAGTCTTTTGGGTTTTCCATAAAGAATCATATCATCTACGAAGAGAGAGAGTTTGACTCCTTCATTGCCAATTTGGATACATTTTGTTTCTCTTTGCTGTAGATTGCTGTTGCTAGGACTTCTAATACTATGTTGAACAAGAGTGGTGGGAGTGGGCATCCTTGTCGTGTTCATGATCTCAACGGGAAGGCTGTGAGCTTTTTCCCATTGAGGATGATATTTGCTGTGGGTCTTTCATAGATTTTATGAAGTTCAGGAATGTTCCTCTATCCCTATACTTTGAAGTGTTTTAATCAGGAACAGATGCTGGATTTTATCAAATGTTTTTTCTGCATCAATTGAGAGGACCATGTGGTTCTTCTCTCTTCTCTTATTGATTTGTTCTCTCACATTGATTTATTGGTGAATGTTGAACCATCCTGGTAACCCAGGGATGAATCCCATCTGGTCATGGTGGATAATCTTTTTAATGTGCTGTTGGATCCTGTTCGTTAGGATCTTGTTGAGAATCTTAGCATCCATATTCATCAATGATATTGGTCTGAAATCCTTCTTTTTGGTGGGGTGTTTGCCTGGTTTGGGGATCAGGGTAATACTGGCTTCATAGAAAGAGTCTGGAAGTTTTCCTTCTGCTTCAATTTTTTGAAACAGCTTCAGGAGAATAGGTGTTATTTCTTCTTTGAAAGTTTGGAAGAACTCCCCAGGGAATCCATCAGGTCCTGGGCTCTTGTTTTTTGGGAGGTTTTTGATCACTGCTTCAATCTTGCTAGTAGATATTGTTCTATTCAGGTTGTCAATTTCTTCCTGGTTCAATTTTGGGAGTTTATAGTTTTCCAGGAATGCATCTATTTCATCTAGGTTGCTTAACTTATTTGCATATAACTGTCGATAATAACTTCTGATGATTGTTTCTACTTCCTTGGTGTTAATTGCGATCTCTCCCTTTTCATTCATAATTTTATTAATTTGAGCTTTCTCTCTTTTCTTTTGGATTAGTGTGGCCATTGGTTTATTGATCTTATTGATTCTTTCAAAAAACCAGCTTCTGGTTTCACTGATACATTCTACTGTATCTAGTTTCTACCTCATTGATCTCTGCTCTAATCTTGATTATTTCCCTTCTTATATGTGGGGCTGGTTTGATTTGTTGTTGATTCTCCAGTTCTTTAAGGTGTAGAGACAGCTGGTGTATTCTGGATTTTTTCTGTTTTTTTGAGGGAGGCTTGAATGGCTATGTATTTCCCCCTTAAGATGACCTTTGCTGTATCCCATAGGTTTTGGACTGAAGTGTCTACATTCTCATTGGTTTCCATGAATTGTTTAAGTTCTTCTTTGATCTCCTGATTGATCCAACCATTCTTAAGCAAGGTGTTCTTTAGCTTCCAGATGTTTGAGTTCCTTCCGAACTTTTCCTTGTGATTGAGCTCCAGTTTCAAAGCATTGTGATCTGAAAATATGCAGGGAGTAATCTCAGTCTTTTGGCATGGGTTGAGTCCTGATTTGTGACCCAGTATGTGGTCTATTCTGGAGAAAGTTCCATGTGCACTTGAGAAGAATGAGTATTCTGTTGTTTTAGGGTGGAATGTTCTGTGTATATCTATGAGGTCCATCTGGTCCAATGTGTCATTCAGTGCTCTTGTTTCTTTATTGATTTTCTGTTTGGATGATCCGTCTATTACTGAGAGAGGCATGTTAAGATCTCCTACTATTAATGTATTCATATCAATATGACTCTTTATCTTGATTAATAGTTTTCTTATGTAATTGGCTACTCCCATATTGGGGGCATAGATATTTACAATTGTTAGATCATCTTGGTGGATAGTCCCTTTAAGAATTATGTAGTATCCTTCTGTATCTCTGACTACATTAAGTTTGTGCTTTTTAAATTCGGGCCTTGGGTATAACCCAGTCAGAACTTCTGTCAGCATTATGAGTCAGAAGTGGAAATGGAGAGCAATTAATAAGGATCTGCATTCTTGTAAACCCAAAACAAAACAAGTTAGAGACTTTTGCATAGAATAGATAGATTTAGGCTTCACTACAAAACAGAATTGTCTAAAATGTCATTTGAAAGTGGAAGCTTTAAATCTTGGCTTAAATGTGATTTATCCTGGAGAGGGAGTTTTGTCCAGGGGACTTTGTTGGCATCTTGTGAAGGTGATCCTTGCTGCAGAGCCCAGGCGAAGTAATAACAGAGCTGGTATCTGCTTCAAATAAACAATTCCTGCACATCAAAGTATTTCTCATAAAAGTTTTACGTTAGTTTTGGCTACTGAACCACCAAAAGGAATCATTTATTTAGAATGTTTTATTTGTTTTATGAGAATTTTTTCCCCTACTCAACTGTTCAGCTTGCAGCTTAAAATGCTGAAATCCCAAAGGGAGAAAGAGGCTTCTCACACATCAGAAAGGCATGGCAGGCTCCCAAACCATAGATGGCTTCAATTTTCATGTAAAATCAGCTTAGCGAATCTCGGTTGGATTTTTACCAAAAATGCGTTGAGGGGCTTGTGCCACCAGTAATACTTATTTAAAAATATTCAGCTTATCCATGCCTAGAAATATTATGTATACTGTAGCCAAATACATTGAAACATCAACAAAGACACCTTTGCAGATAATTTGGCAAAAGCCCAGTATCTACAAAAGAATTGATTTCTGGAGGAAGAATAAAAGCTCATAGTGAGCATGCAAGGGCACTAACAATTATGTCTATTAGAACTATTAAGGGAAAAACTGGATAGTTTAATTAGAATGACTTTTTGTGAGATTATATAAGAAGATCTTATTCATGTGTTTAGGTCTGTTTCAGAAGCTGCTTTTATAGAAATGCAAACTACAAAATTGAGTACAAAGCAGGAAAAAAAACCACCAGTGCCTAAGGAAGTTAAAATTCTCATGAAATTAATGTGGCCATGAATGAAATGATCATAAATGTAGAAAATAACAATACTGGTGTATCATATGAGGCAGTCATGAGCAGAGTCCCAGGATCTCAAATCACGACCAGAAGCAGCTATTCTTTTCTATTATTTCTTTCTGTTTGGCGTAGAGTGAGCATCTGTAGGGCGATGTGCTGGAAACCTGTTAAACTCATATATGTAGAACAGTCAAATGTTCACATCTTAAAACCCTTCAAGTCTTCTCATTGCTGCCACATAATGTTCTGTACTCCACACATAAGACCTTTGGTGATATGGTCCTTGCCTATCCTTCCAACCTTATTTCCGGCTACCTTTCCTTTGAGGCTTTGTGTATGTGTCCCCTCTACCTAGAATACATTTATTCAAAACCAGTTACTGAGCACCAAGTACACGCCCTGTCCTAAACATCTTCCTGGCAGACCCTTCATCCTTTAAGACTCAAAAATGTCTTGCTTTACATTTCCTTCCTTGAGGCAAGTTAATCACCATCCTTTTACCATTTTAAATAATGCCACCATAGTACCGCATACAGCCCTGGTGCAAAATGGAACTGTACAGCAACTTTTTTTTTTAAGTGAGTGAAAAAAAGAAAAAAGCCCCAACAAGCTATACGAGTGAACATATTCCAACTGTTAAAAGTTTAAAAAAACTTGAAGTAGTCAGAGTAACAGCTAGCAATTATTTTTACTTTCAACCTACATCAATCCTGCTCTCCTCAAATGTAACTACAGTTGGGATCCCTGGGTGGCTCAGTGGGTTAAGTGTTTGCCTTTGGCTCAGGTCATTATCCCAGGGGACTGGGATCCAGTCCTGTATCAGGCTCATTGCTCAGCAGGGAGCCTGCTTCTCCCTCTGCCTGCTGCACCCCTGCTTGTGCTCTCTTTCACTGACCAATAAATAAATAAAATCTTTTTAAAAAGTAACTGCAGTTAAGAGTTTGGGGAATATTGTTTCAGGATTTTTTTTTCTTTACACTTACATGCCTGATAGACAGTTTAATGTATTTAAAAGCACAGACTCTGGAGTCAGGGGTTTGGGACAAAATTCTAGCTCTACCCCTTAATATTTTGGAGGTTTGGGGCAAATCCCTTATCTTTGCTGGGTCTCAGTTTCCTTATCCATAAAATAGCTGTAATTATAATACTACATAACTTATTAAGGAAGTTAATACATAAAGCACCTAGAACAGTGCCCTGCACATAGTAAATCCTTTTGAAGTAGTTGCTCCATATGCAATCCCAGTATAGGTTTCTATGTTGCTTACTAAATGATATAAATGAAATTGTAGTGTAGTTACTATCCTGCAATTTTTAATTTTTGCTTAACAATCTATCTACGTTATTTTATAATATGGGCATGCTATATTTAACCATACATCATTTAACTTGTTTCTAAATTGATCACCACATAAGAGTATTTTGAGGAAAATTCCTAAAATTTTTGAGTCAAAATATATATACACTTTCTGTTTATTCAGATACTAAGAAATTGCCCTATCAGGAGAATGTAGTTGTTTAAATTCCCATCAGCAGTCCTGAGCAGCAGGGGTCAAGAGTGCATCTAGTACACATTGAATAAGATCTATCTCCCTAGTCAGACACCCTCATCAACCGGTGTCAAGAAGGCTCTGAGAGAGCGCTTCTCTGTCTCCTTATCTGTAACTGCTGAGGACACGAAGAAGCCCTGGATATGCTGGGTATCTTCTTTCCCCGGCCTGTAGCAGTTACAGCCTTCGCAGGACTACATTGTCTGGCTGGAGTCTACCAACTCTGTCTTCCTCGTGCCTTTTAACTACACATTTCTGTCACTCACCATAAAAAACACTAGACTTGAAGGCACCTCCTCTTCCATCAGCTCAGCTTATTTCTACTTCTGACCCCATCTCCTACACGTCATTCAGTGAACTGTTGAATTTCTTCCATTTTGCCTTCTAGAATTTTTGAGCCGTACTCAGCAAAATGTACATCTTCAACCTCTTTTCTGAGAGTTTTCATCACCTTTTCCTCTACAGAGAACCTGGCTGTCTGCTGAGGAT
This sequence comes from Mustela nivalis, assembly GCF_964662115.1. NCBI lineage: Eukaryota > Metazoa > Chordata > Mammalia > Carnivora > Mustelidae > Mustela > Mustela nivalis. Next base: position 87,237,340 of record NC_139023.1, on the reverse strand, counting down.
GCTTCTTCCCCTGCAGTCACAAGTTGGGGCTCTTTCTTCTACCACACACTTTGTATTGATAGACTGGAATCAGGGTAGGTGTAATCAGGGTGTCGAGGAATCAAACTGAATAAGAGACTGCTAGCCTAGGAATAATCTTTTCCCCCAATGCCTCTCTTTATTACCAGTCTGATGTTTTACTTCCTATAAAAGTTTATGGATTAGGAGGGAAGATAGGTCACCCACTACGAGGATGGCTAGAAAAGAGAAGAAATAAATAGTCCATTAAATGATTGTTTTAAACGACATTCTGAGATTTTTTTTTTTTCAGTTTTTTTCATCGTCTGTGTTGGTGAGGTAATTATTAGAAAAAATGATGTTGACCTGTGACAGATAATCTCATTCTCATTCTTTATAATTAAGTAAGTATGTAATCATAGTCTAGAATTTTAGAGTTTTGTAGAAGTCATGTAGTAGATTTTTGCATATGATATAAGCAAGATTGAATTGATCAATGATCATGTAAAAGTGTATTAATTTATATAATATCTGGATATTTTTATCTGGAGTTTACTTGTCTTCAAACTTTCCTGAATTAGCAAGAATTCCTCTCTCTCTCTCTCTCTCTCTCTCTCTCTCTATATATATATATATATATATATATATATTTTAGTAATTCACGGAGATAAAGTAAATGGTATAGAAAATAAATACTAAGCCTTTTGTTTGCTCCATTTTAAATTACTTAAGACTTTAAATCATTTTATAATTATTTTATACCCTAAAATATAATCTACATGCTATAATCTATATACTCTACTTTACAATCATCTTATACTCTAAAAAAGCAAAGTAGTCACTGTATAAAGGCATATTTTTACCTGTAAAATCTTTGTATCTTATTTCTTAATCATATTTCAGAACTCAAGAGGTTAGTAATTTTTTTTTAGGCTTTATTTATTTATTTATTCTAGAGAGAGAGAGAGTAGGAGGGAGGGGCAGAGGGAGAAGAAAAGAATCTCAAGCAGGCTCCCCATAGTCTCAGGACTCAGTCTCATGACCCTGAGATCATGTCCTGCGCCAAAACCAAGAATCAGACACTTAACCAACTGAGACACCCAGGTGCCCCAAGATCAGTAATTGTCCTATGTGAAAGTGTAAAGTATGCAATACGTGATTGTATAAACCCATTAACTCAATTCTTTGCCTCTTTTTAATTAAGCCTTCTCCCATATCAGAGTTCAATTATTTGATGAATTATTAATTACTATAATATTAACATGAATATTCACAGGAAAGAATAGAAACAACAGGATTTTGAAAAAATAATCATGGTGCTCCCATGCAGTAGAATATTATACTGGCACAAAGGTCATGTTGTGGAAAAAAATTTATTGACATGGGGAAAAGTTCATGATATACATTAAGTAAAAATTGAACAGCTTTATACTTTTTTAATATTTTTTTCCTATAAACCAACATGGTTAAAATACCGTAAGAACTTTCACCTATTTCTGGGGGAAAAAGGCAAGTGGAGAAAGGTGTTTAGGACTTGTGATGACTTTTGAGTTCTCCTTCAGGATTTCTGTGTTTGTCACATTTTCAGCACTAACCGTGTGTTACCAATGTGATTTAAAACCACATTGAGAAAATTAAGTTCGGTCTTTGCTTAATTTCATTTTCCAAATCAACCAGTATTTACTGAATATCAACCTAGTATAGAGCACTATAGGAAGATATTTTAAAAAGACAAATTTTCATGCAATCAAGGAGCTTCCAGTCATGTTCCAGAAGAACTGGATGTAAAAATATACAATGTTTTAAAATTCGATAGGGTTTAAATAACAAGTCAAGCCAGAAATGAAAAGGTGATAAGCGCATATAATTAATTATTGCCAATTGTTACAATGGGGAGAATCACTTTTCCACTTAATGTTCCTGTGTTTAATCCCATACAGGTTGAATCTAACAACATCCATGGTTTTCTTTCCTACTTGCACACAAAGCTAGCTGTGTTTCACTGAGGACCTCATCATTTGTGTATAATCCTATAACTGAGTTCAATTCTGGTGGCATTCAGTAGAACACACTTCTGGAAACTTCTAGTTCCTTGACTACAAGCCATGTAGCAACATGTAAGAACTTTACTGTACAGTATACTCCCCACCCTTTGTCTGAGATTTCAGTTTAGATAAAGCATGTAAATTTTCTTTCTTTTCTATTTCTTGAGGTGGATTAAATGGCAGGAAAGAAGTCCTATATTTGACTCATAGAGGGTTTTTTTTTAAAGATTTTATTCATTTATTTGACAGATAGAGATCACAAATAGGCAGAGAGGCAGGCAGAGAGGCAGGCAGAGAGAGAGGAGGAAGCAGGCTCCCTGCTGAACAGAGAGCCCGACGTGGGGCTCGATCCCAGAACCCTGAGATCATGACCTGAGCCAAAGGCAGAGGCTTAACCCACTGAGCCACCCAGGTGCCCCTGACTCATGGAGGTTTTGAGCTATTTTCTCCGCTACAGAAGGGAGAATACCGTAGACTAACCAGTCATTTAGTCAGCGGTTATTTCTTGACAGGTATTTAGAAATATACAAGTATACAGTGCTGCATGCCAGTCAGTGAAATGGCAAAGTAAAGAGGGGTGAACTGTGGTACCTAAATGTATTTCAGATAAGGACCATAATGTTGGTTGTTTTTCTCTCGCTGTGTTTATCCATGTTTGTTAATTCTTCCCATGGGAAAGACTAGGAGTGAATTATTGTCATTCAGAGAAGCTAATTCCACTGTAAAGAAATACATTACTTAGCACCAAAAAAAAAAAAAAATTAGTATTCTTAGTCTAATAATGGAAATGATGGTTTAAATTTCCCCGAATGTTATCTATGGGGTAGGTAAGCCAAGTTATTTTTGAATCATATTCTTCTCTTACACTATATAGATTTTCACAGATTTCCTGCCAGGATAATTTTCAAAACTCTGTATGAAGATGTGTATTTCCCCCCAGAGGAAACTTAAGGATAGGATAAATTTAAAAGTGGTACAATAAAAGTGATGACAGGGTTTTAATAACATTTTTTCATGTCTGATAAGTGAGAAAGGTACAAAGATAAATAGTTCCCCATTGCACTTGTGAATTATATTCATCTAATGAAAATTTTAATTTTTATTGATTTCTTCTCTCTCCTATTTTTTCCAATAAATTACATGCATGTTTGAAATTAGATTTCTATAGCTACTGCCTAAGAGTGAGTATGTCTTTTCTCATTGATTTTGCAAAAACAAAAGTTGATAAATTCTGTTCTCTGGGAACAAAGCAAATATGGTAACCCAAAGAAAAACAATAGTAGCTGCTTTATTGAGACAGAACTTTTCAACAGCTCCTTTAAAAGCTAAAAATAATTTATTTGAAATAAAATAAGCATAGCCAAAGGAATACTTTGTTCAAGTAATGTGTTTTGTGTCCGTATTTTCCCATAATACCAGGAAGTTTTTTTCTCTGAAATAAAAGTCTTTATTAAGGGATGACTTCCTAAATCACACTCACTCTAACATAATCATAAGTCTATTAAAACCACAAATTGCCCTTTCAAATACATTATCATTTTCATAAAATGATAGTTATTGAATATATTATATTAATATTTGTTTATATCATGAAATAGTATTTTCTATACCCGAAGCTAGAAATTCTGCTAATAAAATGACCAATGGATTGGAGTAAAGTTAAAGACTCTGGAGTAACTGACTCTTCTCCCCCAGGAGTCACTGTTTACATTATTCACTTTGTATGAGGTAAATTTAAGATCTGAAATAATGAAATGGCAGTGGATTTTTCTTTGATACATTTGGCCAGCTGAATATTCTTGATGTTATATTTTTACCTAAAAATTAAAAAGTAATAATAATTGGGCACCTGGGTGGCTCAGTGGGTCAAGCCTCTGCCTTCCGCCTGGGTCATGATCTCGGGGGTCCTGGGATCAAACCCTGCATCAGTCTCTCTGCTCAACAGGGATCCTGATTCCTAACCCCCTCTTTCTTCCTGCCTCTCTGCCTACTTGTGATCTCTCTCTCTGTCATAAATGAATAAAATCTTTTAAAAAAAGTAATAATAATAATAATAATAATTTCTTAGGCTCCGAATTTCCAGAGACAATGAGAATAGAAAAAGGAAACCCCAGGACATTTCCAAGGGTCCTGCCTGTTCACAGAGATCTGAGAAGTCGGTGCACTAGTGTGTATTGAGAGGTGTGGCAGGAAAAGTGCTCTGCTGTCAGACAGAATATTAATGCTGGGATCCTAGAGATCTCCTTGCCCAGCATCCTCACTTCCCATGTGAGGAAAATATGAGTGGTTTCCCAAAGGTTACTAGGCTGGCTGGTCCCCTTACACACTGCACTTCTCTTTCTCCTTTATCATCCTTCCAGACACCTGGATAAATTGGCCTTAGGCTATTTCTCTTGATTTCTTGTGAACTGAGCAATTCTTTAAAAAGGCATGCTTTAGGAAAAAAAATAGTTTCAGAGGTAGAATTTAGTGATTCATCAGTTGCATGTAACACCCAGTGCTCATTATACAAGTGCCCTCCTTAATGCCCATTATCAATTATCCCATGTCACCATTCACCTCCCCTCTAACAGCCCTGTTTGTTTCCTAGAGTTCAGCATCTTTTATGGTTTGCCTCTCTCTCAATTTTTACCTTATTTTATTTTTCCTTCCTTTCCCATAGGTTCATCTGTTTTGTTTCTTAAAGTCTACATATGAGTGAAATTATGTGATATTTGTCTTTCTCTGACTTACTTATTTCGCTTAGCATAATATGCTCTGGCTCCATTCATGTCATTACAAATGGCAAGATTTCATTCTGTTTGATGGCTGAGTAATATTCCATTACATATTTTATATATATTATCTGTATACTATATATAGAATCTCACCTCTTTTTTATCCATTGACAGATGAATGGATTAAAAAAACATGCTTTTTAAAATTTATTAAGGAATTGGCAGTGTGATCATGGAGAGAGCCATTCAAAGTATCCAGTCTGCTATCCTGTCAGAATTGAACTCAGCCTAAGTTAGTGGTGTGGTTCCTATCCTGCTGCTTCGACGTCATTCTGCATCCTTCACTCACCATCCTCTCACTTCCCTGTCTGGTCACTTTGCTTGAGCACACCTAGTGCCTTGATGCCTTTGTTTGTGCCATGGCCATCATGCTCATCCTATACCCCCAAGAAATGAACTCATCTACTTTCTTTTCTGTGGAAGGAATTATCTCTGTCCTTTAAGCCCAGTATAGGCACCTGCTCTGAAAAACTCCCTAACCATCACCCCTCTCTTCTCCCAGGGCAGAATTAAGTATTCCCTCCCTTGTACACTAATAACATTACTGCAGTAGTACTTCTGGTTTCCTTCAGTTGATATTGGCCTGCCAATTTGGCTTTGGAAAACTGTATCTTATTCATCTGTGTGTCTCTAATGTGGCCACTCAAGAAATCTTTTGAGAATTAAGTCTAATTGTGGGAGTCATGATTCCAAAGTCATGACTCCAATGTTCCCGCATTTCACCCCTCCTAAGGATTCACTGCTCTTGGGCACTACTGTCATTACTCAGAGATTTTCTTGGCTGTAGATGTGAAACTTTATTTATATCATTGCCCTTCACACTTACAGGGAATATGCAATAGAACTGTTTCTTTTTCACACCCTTTTTGACAATAGTATTAAATGCTTATTAAAAAATAAGGGTTCTCAGCATAAAGCACCACTATTATAAAGAATGACAGTAAAACATGTGTTTTTATGTAATTATAAGATTCCATTAGATATGGTCATTAGTGGGCTGCACAGTTGTTTAGAATGATTTAATTTCTTTAAGATTTTATTTTTATTTATCTGACAGAGATCACAAGTAGGCAGAGAGGCAGGCAGAGAGAGAGGGAAGCAAGCTCCCCACTGAGCAGAGAGCCCGATGTGGGGCTCAGTCCCAGGACCCCTAAGATCATGACCTGAGCCGAAGGCAGAGGCTTAACCCACTGAGCCACCCAGGTGCCCCCAAAAAAGTAATTCTAACAATGTCCAAGTTTAATGAGGAAAATTGATACCTCATTTCATCCTACTTTTCCCACAGCATCACATCCTCTTTATGGGCACCACTATTAACAATTCACTGTGTATCAAATATATGATACAGATGTTGATATAGATAGGGCCATTAGGTCACAATGTTAATTCCTTTAGTAGAGAGAAAAAGGTAAGATTACATGGATCCTCTTGGTTCCTCCTCACAAAGTATTCATTTGATGTCAGCAGTGGCAAAAAAAAAAAAAATCTAAATCATTAAATGAATAAATAGCCCAATACCAAATACATTGGATGCTAGTATACTAGATATCACAATGGCATTTTTATTTTGCATTAGGACAGATCATGATGGAATGAATTCGTGAGGTTCATAGAAATTAGAAAAGAAAGAGTAATTAATAGGGACTTAATGACCAAAAAATAGCAATACACCCTGCTTTAGTATTTCTAAAAAGTCATTGTTCTATCAAGTGGAAATGATTTTTTTCTACTGATATTTTTTTACAGAAATTAGTTATACTATTGCTTTTTAACATATAGAGGCCTGGCTTTAAAAAGCTTCTAGATTTCTGGGGTGCCTGAGTGGCTCAGTCAGTTAAATGTCCAACTCTTGATTTAGGCTCAGGTCATGATCTTAGGGTTCTGTAATCGGGCCCCTTGTGGGGTCCATGCTCAGCAGAGAGTCTGCGTCTCTCCCTCATCTCCCTCTAATCCTCCCCACACTCATGGGCTCTTTCTCTCTCTCTCAAATAAATAAATAAATATTAAAAATAAATACATTAATTAGTTAATAATAAATAATAAAAATAAATAACTTTCAAATAAATCTTAAAAATAAATAAATGAATGAATAAACAAATAAAAATAAACAAATCTTTTAAAAAGCCTCCAGATTTATAATTACTATTAAAGTAGTATTTCATTTCCTGTATTATTTAGGTGTTCAGATAAATGTCTGAAAGCTCATCCTCCTTTTATTGGTTACAAAATAATAAAAACACAACCAAGAATTTCCAAAAGTGTGCTAAAACATATTTTTAATTTTAATCTCTGGGTTAAGGATTTACATCCTAATCATAGCATGGAGTCTTAGAAGGAGCTAGAAAGGACCAGGAAACACCTGAAGGGAAATCCTTCACCTTACAGATGAGGGAAGTATGGCCCCAGAGAGATGGAACTGGTGGCTCTTCTGTGGCACAGTGCAGGAACAGCTGCACCACGGCCTCAGAAGTCCTGGGTTGAATCTTATCTCTGCCACTAGTGCCCTTCTGAGGCTCAATTCCATCTTCAATAAAATGGGGCTAAGAACAGCTATGGCATGGGCACATATTAAACGAGATCATTAAGTGAGATAAAATAGATGGGCCTGCCTAAGTAGTGGAACTATTCAGGAGTGTTCCTACCCTACCCTGTTCTGCCTTGTCTGTGGCTACAGATCAAGGATGGAGGAAAAGTGGGGAGGAAAAGTGGGGATAAGAATTTAGATTATCTGACTTGCAGGCCAGTTTTCTTCCCACTAATTCCTTTCAGCCAAACCCTGATGATGCCTATTAGCCTCTTCAAGGATGTTACTTCCAGTATCTTAGACACACAAATAGAAGTTCCTTCACTATGAGCGCTGAGTGTGTTCTTGGCTGAGGATGGATCATGGCAGTCTTCTTCAGTGACTTTCCTTTGCTCTCTCGATAAGGTGTATACCTCTTTCACCTAACCTGAAACACCCCTGTTGACCTCTCTTAGCCTCGATGTCTGCCCTTCCTACACACTCAGATCCAGCCGTAACAACCTATTCTCAGGCAATCTGTTATCTTTGTGTACTCAAAGACCCTTTCAGCCCTCACCGGGCAAATTCATACCCATACATTGTGTTTGCTCCAACTTACATGTCATCCTTTTTGTGAAGCCTTCCCCAACCTTGGATGTGATCCCCTATATTATAGAAAATATCCTAACACTACATAGTAATGGATTACTGACTCATGCGAATCCTCCACCCATCTATAAAATCCCCGAATCTTGAATAGACTATATCTTCTATCTGTAATACCTTGCACAGCACTTCACACTGTAATTTTATTTTTTATTTTTAACTTCTTAATTGAAGTAGAACATGCATTCCAAAACTACATAAATCATTTATGTATAGCTGGATGAATTTCATAAGTTAAACCCATGCTGTAACTAGCATAGATCAAGAAACAGAACATTACCCCAGAAGCCCCTTTATGCCCTTTCTAGTCATTACCCCTTTTATTTATAACACAATAGAGTGTTGCCTTTTTTTGAACTTTATATAAATGAATATACTTTCTTTTGTGTCTGTCTTCTTTCACCCAATATTGTGTTTGTATGATTCTAAAAGCTTTAAAAAAAAAAACTGAGTAATGTAACAGTATCTAAGATTTTAATCAATGTATATGAGATGTTTTCCGTATCACCAGTTCAGAAGGAAGGCAGCTATTATAAGGCATGAAATTCCCTTCTAATGGATGCCTGTTCAGCGTTCTTTCCTGTCATTCCTAAGGGAGCCCAATTTTTTAGATGCCCTCCCCACTCATGCAACCCGTATTTGGGTTGGTAGGGTGAGCCTGACTGACAATCTTACTCCTCCTTACAAGTGATTGGCTGAGGAATGGGAGTCCCCAAATTGACCTGAAGAGAGGTGAGACCGAAGAGTGGTTTGCTGGGGCTCCTGGGAAGTGTTTTGCCCACTACTCCAGGAATGCTTGCAGAAGTGATCCTCTGACTCTTCTTCTGGATCTTGGCATGTATGGGTATGAGACTCAGACCTTTAAGGCTATCTCATCACCAACCTTGAGGATGGAACAATACTAGGAGAAGATAGGATCAAGAATCACAAGGGAAAAGGGCTGTCTATAGGATTAAGTCATCTTCAAATCTATCCTACAACTCAGTTTACAGTTATATCACTCAGCACATCTCATTATTATTTTATCCAGCTTGAGATTTTTCTTGTTTCATTTTTGTTTATTTGTTTTACTATTTAAAGGCATTTTACCTGACATATCTTCTAAGGATGTGTTTGACTACCTGGAAGGCACATTTAACTGAATGGAGGCCTCAGTTTTGGGAATGAGATTCAAGTCAGGTAGTAAGGGATGGGGTGGCATGGGAATGAAGGGCTCCGACCAGGGCATGGGGCCGAGATGGCAATCTCTTGAGAATGAGCTACTCTGGCAGAGCCCACTGTACCCTTGGGCAAAGGATCCGTGGCTACATTGTTGTAGACTTGAGGAAAGATGTAACCTCAGAACAGTAGCATTCTGAGTGGTGCGGGTTGAAGGCAGCTGCTTGTGCCTGCAACTAGAGAGGCTTTTCCTTTTCCCCCTCTTGTGAAGGAGATGCTTGTCAGAGCAACAACAGTTGTATAAGCTTATGTGACCTCCAAGGGAATTTCTTGGGAGGACAGGGATTGTGCAGACTTGGTGGTAGTACGTATTTAAGATGACAAAGATCTTCAAGTAACAGACCTGAAGTGTGGTACGAGGATAGGCCTGTTGGCTGATGCAGCAGGTTTTCTGTTCCCCCTCCTCACCCCCCAAGAAAGAATAATTAATACTGCCCACTGGAAATGAGAAAGGAAGTCTGGGGGCACTGCAGTTCCCATAGGGAGAGGACTCTCCAATGGGGAAAGACACTCTGTGAGGTAGCACTTCAGAGCGATTTGAACCAAAAATTAAAGGGAAAATGGTTCTTTCTTCCACCAGAGCTGGGGAAGAGGACTAGATCAGCTACATTTATATAGGGATTATCAGAGGGACTTTGTCAATAGGCGGCATCTGATCTGACCTGTGAAGGAAAGACAGTATTCACACTTGAAGTGATGGGGAGGGTATTTCAGTTAAAGGGAACTGCAAATGAGAGACATAAGGGCAGTAAAGAGAAGAATGGACATAGGAAGGAATGAATAAATCCGTTTGACTCTGCGACACGGAAGGGGAGGGCTGGCAAAGTTGGAGACAGAAGTTGTGGTAAGACAGGGAGGGTTGTTAATGCCTCCACAGGGGTTTGGGTTGTATCCAGCGGGTGATGGAGAACCACAGAAGAATTTTAAGCATGTCAGTGATAAGATTGAAGCTGGCCTCAAGATCATTAAAATTAAAAGGCACTGGAATCAGGAAAGACAGAAAATAATAGGAAGATTAAATTAAAGCCAAAAGCCATAGAACAGAGGAAAGGAAGTAAATCAGGGTCATGGTGACAGACTGAAGAGAAAGGAAAGAGCTTAGGAAGGAGAGTTTGCTAGGAATCTGATTGGTGTGAGAATGGCGTGATTGAGAGGAACTGGATCATTGTCACAAAACCTGGTCCCAGAGGTTCATCATTTTTTCACACCATGTTAAATTTTCTACAGAACCATCTTGCTAGTGAAATGATTCCCAATTTGCAGGCTATTTTAGGAGTATATTTGTAGCAAAATGAAACAAACAAAAAACAAAGTGGTGAAGGGGTACATGTGAAAAGGCTTTGCCTGAAACTGACTCTTTTATCTCAGGGAGTGAACAGTAGCACTGCTGTTGACCTAGCCACATTGTGCATTCCAGTGATGGTAATGGGAAGAGAAGCGTGTTTGGAGCTCTTTGCACCTTCTCTGTGCTTCCAACTCAATCAGAACGTACCAGAACTGAGTCAGAGCCAAGCAAATGAGAAGGTATTCTTTTTACAGTTTTTCAAAATTGGGTTTATTGGCTAGAGTGTATTCATTTTTAAGCAGGAAAACTGAGCTTGGAAATTGACTCCAAAACACACTTCTCTTTATTAGTAAAGAGGAGGAACCGTGGATGTGTTCCTTAAGGAACAGATGCCAAAAAGCTTTCTTGATGATAACAGAGGAGCCATACCTTTCGATTGAGTGTTCTTAAAAGAATCACTTTAATACCTTCTCTTCATGAGCAAAACCATAAACTTTTAATCCCTCTGTTGTCATGATTATAGTAGTTGTTCCATAAATATCTATAAAATAAATCTCAGGAAGAGGTTGTAGCAAACAGACAAGACCTAAGATGGGAGAAATCCTCAGCAATGATACAATTTTAAAGCTGTTGTGCCAGGGTAACCATCTTAGGCTCAGGTAATTGGAAAATAAATAGATCTTCAGAGATAAAAATAAAGAGGGAAAGGCATTTACTCCTGGGGGTATTTGGTTCATCCATTTAAGATTAGCCTCAAGAGTTGGGACTAAGTTTGTTTGTGTTTATTTTTAATTTTTTTTAAGATTTTTATTTATTTGACAGACAGATCACAAGTAGGCAGAGATGCAGGCAGAGAGAGAGAGGAGGAGGAGGCAGGCTCCCTGCTGAGCAGAGAGCCCGATGTGAGGCTCGATCCCAGGACCCTGGGACCATGACCTGAGCCAAAGGCAGAGGCTTTAACCACTGGGCCACCTAGGTGCCCCTAATTTTTTTTAGTTGGGAGTAAGTTTAGTAGGAAATGGCCATTCTGGAGATTCTAAACAGGTTTTAAATTACTCACCCCCTTCAATTACGTTGGATTAAAAAACATCGTGGAGACTTAACGAAGGATCCTCAAGGCCCATCATTTCATCTTCAGGAAGAGGGTAGAGTTCACACTGACTACTTACTTAATCATTACTGTGGCTCTTTAACAGACTATTCCCCTAGATTTATGTTGCTTTGTGTCTTCTCTACTAGAGGTCCAATTTTTATGGCCCATGATGCTTAGAATGACTTGCTAATCCCCAAAGGACAATCTTGAATACCTGAGTTATATTGTATTTTATGCCAAATCATGCATAGCACCAGGAAAGAAAAGTAATATTTAATGCGGAGCAATAAAAATGAAAAGCATTAAGAAGTAATGAGAGTGTTCCCCAAATCATTCTTCCAATGCCATTATTTGCTGGAAATTTTCCAAAAGAAAACAGAAATTTAAAGGTTCTATTTTAATTGCACAAAAAAGGAGAAAAAAGCTCCACTGCCATAAGGAATTGTGAGAGGTAGATGAATTTTGAACCAAAAGATGAAGGTAATATTATGATTCTGGAAATTTAATGTCTCTATTGTGATTTAAAGCGTTGTCTCTTACAGTAAGTACCATCGGCAAAAGCAAAAAATGAATTGTAAAGCCTGAGTAATTATCGTGAATCTAAATTTCAAGACATGAGTTAGGAAAAAAGGCATAAACTAGCTAAAAATGCTCTCTCAAGTCTCTTATTCTTTACATGCATCAAGACTGTCTCAGAAATAACTTCATTATGAGAAGAGTAGCAAACTATCAGTGTCCTGAGTCTCACGTAAAAAATCAGTAATAAAAGCTTTTATCTAGAATAATCATTTCATGACTGTTTCCTTTATCATCATTCAGATTTACAGTGTATTTTATGTAACCTAAATTCTCTTCTTCTCCCTCCCTCTCTTCTTCCTGCTTTCCATTCTTTTGAGTGGAAGGGATGATGTACATAGCCAGAAGTTACCATTTTCAAGACAAAGGAAATTTGTTGAGGATTTTTGTGGACTTGCTAGATGTATCAATTAGCTATTGTTGCATCACAAATGACCTCAAAATTGAATGATTTCAAAGAACCACTTATTTAGTTCATGCTACTGCACAGCAAGTGGTCTAGTTAGGCTAGTTTCACCTGGGTTCCCTTACGTGTCGGCATGCACCCATGTGACGACGAGTAGCTCTGCTTCTAGGACTTGGCTGGCTCCTGTTGGCTCTCCTCCATATGATTTCTCATCCTTCAGTAGGCTAGCCAGAGTTTGTGTTCAGGGTGGAGGCAAAGGTCCAAGAGGGAAAGTGGAAGCATGAAAGGGTTCTTGAGGCCTAGGCTTAAACCTGGCGCATGTTTACTTCTTCAGTTTTCTATTAGCCTAACCAAGTCAAAAGGCTAGCTCAGATTCAAGATCTAGGAAACAGATTTTACCTCTGGATGGGAGGAGATGGAAATTCACATTAAAAAGGCAGGGACAGGGGTACCTGGGTGGCTCAGATGGTTGGATGTCTGCCTTCATCTCAGGTCGTGATCTCCACATCCTGGGATTGAGCCCCGCGTCAGGCTCCCAGCTCAGCGGGGCAGTCTGCTTCTCCCTCTCTCTGCCTCTCCCCTTGTTTGTGCTCTCTCTATTGGCCTCAAGATCATAAAAATTAAAAGGCACTGGAATCAGGAAAGACAGAAAATAATAGGAAGATTAAATTAAATCATTAAAAAAAAAAAAGACGGGCACACAGGGAGGGTATTACTTTGGACCATCAAGTGATCAATTTGCCATACTTGCTACTGTTCATTTAACACTGTAAAACATTTTTTAAAATTTTAAAAAATTTTTTTAAAGATATTATTTATTTATTTGACAGAGAGAGATCACAAGTAGACAGAGAGGCAGGCAGAGAGAGAGAGAGAGAGAGAGGGAAGCAGGCTCCCTGCTGAGCAGAGAGCCCGATGTGGGACTCGATCCCAGGACCCTGAGATCATGACCTGAGCCGAAGGGAGCGGCTTAACCCACTGAGCCACCCAGGCGCCCCAACACTGTAAAACATTTTTAAAGAAATATCATTTTTATTCCTATTTTACTAAGTCCTTTTACTCAGTATGTTGAATTTTATCAAATGTCTTTTTTGGGGGTATATGTAGAGATGATCACGGATTGGAGGTTTTTGCCCTTGAATTAAGATATGTTGGATTATCTTAATTAATTTTCAAATTCATTGGATTCTGGAAATAATCCCTTCACCTGTGAGCAGCATCTGTGACTTGTTTCTAACTAGTAGAATATGATGGATGTCACTTCTATGATTGAGCTACATGAGAGTGACTTGTGCCTTGTTTTTATTTTTTTTTTTTAAGATTTTTATTTATTCATGAGAGACAGAAAAAGAGAGGCAGAGCCAGAGAGAGAAGCAGGCTGGCTTCTTGCTGAGCAGGGAGCCCAATGTGGGACTCAATCCCAGGACCAGGATCACAACCTGAGCCAAAGGCAGACACTTCATCTGAGGCACCCGGGTGCCCGACTTGTGCCTTGTTAACAGGACACACTTTGATGAAGCAAATTGCTACATTGGAGAGGCCCACCAAGGAAAGGAAGATGACATAAGGCCAATAACCCTCAGTCCATTAGCCCTTGAAGAACTGAAGATCTGCCAACAGCAAGCTCCTTCCCCAGTCAAGTCTTCAGATAAGACCCCAGCCCTGACCATATTTTAATTGCAGTCTTGTGAGAGACCCAGAAGCAAAGAACCCTACTAAATCATGCCTGGATCCCTGATTCATGGAAATGATAAGACAATAAGGGCATATTGCCTTAAGCCTCTAAGCTTGTGGTAATATATCAATTGGGAATAGAAAACTAATCCACTTTGAATAATAGATTCTCAGGGTGGGAAGGACCTTAAAAAAATCACACAGTTCAACTTTACAGTCTTTACTTTAAGGTTTTATTTATTTATTTATTTATTTATTTTAGAGAGAGAGAGAGAGAGTGTAAGTGGAGAGAGGAGCAGAGGAAGAGGGACAAGCAGACTGCACACTGAGCACAGAAACCAATGTGGGGCTCAATCTCACAACCCTGAGATCATGACTTGAGGCAAAATCTAGAGTGAGACATTCAACCAACTGAACCACTGAGGCGTCCCTCAACCTTACATTCTTGTAAGAGAGTTATCCTCTTTATCTTTAATCTTCTACTCTTGTTTACACTGTAATGAAACTATGAACATTCTGAGACTGGGAAACAGTCCTATATATTTTGTATCTCCAATCTCCAGTGACTATAATCATCCCTGGCATCAGGGTTATGTTTAACAAGTGTTTGTAGAATAAAATTGAATCATAGATATTAAATATTCCTAATTCTTCCAAAATTTCTTGCATGATATTTTTTTGTGTCCTGTCTTATCATTTTTGTCCCTTTTCTTACTTGGGTGCCCATAAATAATACATGGCATTCTCACTCTATCCTTTAATTTTCTTCTTTTTCCTCTGTATTTTCCTGCCCTTTATCTCTCTATATAGCATGTGATACTCTGGGTAATTGCTTCTAACCTGTATTCCAGTTCATTAAAGCTTTCTTCACCTTTTCAGCTGAATCTGATGTCAAACTCATTCATGGATTTTTCAATATTTTATCACATTTTATTTTTTCTTTTCCAAATTGACTTTGCTAGTTTTTATAGTTTTCTATTTCTTGCAGATGAATTCAAGCTTATCTTTTATTTATTTCAACAAAGTCAGCATAGTTCTTTTAATGTTGCCTCTGAAGCCTTATTGTTTCTGCTGGTTCTTACTCAAGTCTTCCTTATATTTCTGGTTTTCTTTGTGTGCCAGACATTGTGAAAATCATTCATGGAAATAATTTGAGATCCACAGATGAAACTATAACCCCCAGAGAGAATTTTTGTTTGCTTCTGCTATGTTTCTGAGCACTTTCACCTTAAACCAAGTTTATGTCTTAAAATAATAATTAAGTTACAGGCTTTCATTTTCTTCTGGACTGGTTCAGGCTTACCGTGAATGTGCAGCCTTTGAAGGGAGGCCTCCCAGCTTATTGAAAAGAGGGTCTTCTACTGGATTCTCCACTTTAGGCCATCTCCCTTATCCAACAAGGTCATCAAAACAAAGCTTCTGATTTACCCAGATTGGGTATAGCCTTTAAAGCAAAAACATTTCTATGCCCACTTCCCTTCCAGAATTTTGTTTTCTTTTCACTTTTGGCCTTTTAAAAAGCTGTCCTATTTCTTTGATGATTTGAAGAAGATGTGTCTTTTAAATATTTTGGTTATTTCTAGTAAGATAATTGATTCGAAGAGTATAGCCCACCATTACACAAGAAATTGCTTCACTTCAACTCCTAACTCTGTTACGTTATAGTTGTGTGACTTTATACAAGTTACTTAACCTCCACATGCCTCAGTTTCTTTATCTGTAAAATGGGGATAATAATAGTATTTACATTACAGGATTATATATAAAGAACATAATGTGCCAGCCCATGGTAAGTATCCAGTACACCATAACTACTATTAGTTAGTTTTCATACCATCTTATTTATTCCTTTCAGGGCACTTGTCATTTTCAAAAATTGCTTTATTAATCTGTTGTGGTCATTTCTCTTCCATTAGAATGTAGACCTCACATTTTCATGCTTACTGCTCCAAGTTGAACAATATCATTTTAGATGGATTAATGAATTTATTCAAGTTTTTCACTATAAAACATCAACCTTGACTCAATCCCATTAACTCACAAATGAAAATAGGTCACTTTTTGTGAACAAATGTTATAGCAAATTCTGTTTTTAAAAGAGTACATTAAAAACTCATCTTGGGATGCCTGGGTGGCTCAGTCAGTTAAGTAGATGCCTTTGGCTCAGGTGATGATCCAGGGTCCTGGGATCAAGTTCTACATCGGGGTTCTTGCTCAGGGGAGAGACTATTTCTCCCTCTGCCTGCTCTGCCTGCTGCTCCCCCTGCTTGTGCTCTCTCTCTCTGACAAATTAATAAATAAAATCTTTAAAAAACAGACAAATGAACAATGAAAGAATAATCTTAACCCACAAACAATGAAAGAATAATTAGACCAGATTTTGCAATTTAATTGCCCAAATAAGTTGGATATACAGCATATTATTTCTGTTTGGACACACAATGCCTCTCTTCAAATGTTAAACAAAATACCTTAGTTCAAGTATCTTTTAAAATTTACATATGTGCTCATTTGTTGAATATCTCAATCTTTCACTATTTATTTTAATTCTAGGGACTCTTTTCTTCCATGAAACCATGGAAGAAAAGGAGTTCAGGGATATTCAGCATGTAATTTCTTACATTACAATCTTTTGAGAAAGCCACTGCATTATCCACTCTAATCTATGCCAGTGAAAGGACAGGAATGAAGAATAAACATGTCTGATTATGTGAGGGCCTCTTTGTGGATGGAAATGCCATTTGGTTTGTAATTAGGTGGCTGCAAACTTCACTACCATATCTGTCTTCTTCCAATTCAGAGTCTCAGAAGGAGGTGGATCATATTAGACAGGGTACTGGGTTTGTCGTAAAAAATGCTCCTCACCATCTGGCTCAGACACAGTCATCTGTGCTCTATTGTCTGTGAGGAGATCTGGCACTGACTTCTGCACAGAGACCAGGAACCTCCTCTTCAAGGATGTCCTCCTCTAGCTCTCTTTAGCAGCTGTCCAATAGGCAAACACTTTATTGCCTTTAATTTTTTTTTTCAGTTAGGATAGAGGGTTAAACTTAACATAAAACTTTTATAATTTTTCTTCTTACAGAACATATAGGCTTTTGAAAAGAGAACTCTAAATATTAATACATATTTGTATAGTATACTCAACTTTATGTGAATATTCCTCCTGTCAAATTTATGTGCATGTTAGATTTTTATAAATTAAATAATGGTCAAATACACTAAGAGGTCTTTGTATTAAAAAATCTGAGGTGAATTATTTTAGAAAGCATTGAGTAGCAGGGAGGAATAGGAAGAGATAAAGTTCTACAGGCACTTACAAGGACCTTCAGACACTCCCTTACTCACTCTACTCTGCTCTTCATGTTGTCGGAGGTAGGTTCTTGAACACTAAAGTTTAGGGGCGGGATATTCTCATCAAAGCAGAAAAAGAACTGTGTGTCTAGGGGAGGTAGTGGAGGGAAGGAAATCAGGTTATAGTCATTTAAGTAAGGCCAGATGTCACCCCCAATCTGGAAGGTGAGTTCCAAGGGCTTACAGACCAAAGGTGTGACACTGGGAAGATAGGGTTGGAAGAAAAGCAGGTTTTGACCCAAGGAGAGAAGCTGGGGACCTTGGAGAGCTCCAGTGGGGCTGTCCTCATTCTCATTTA
Source organism: Mustela nivalis (assembly GCF_964662115.1). Taxonomy (NCBI): domain Eukaryota; kingdom Metazoa; phylum Chordata; class Mammalia; order Carnivora; family Mustelidae; genus Mustela; species Mustela nivalis. The sequence continues at coordinate 87,219,448 of NC_139023.1, read as the reverse complement.
TGGTCTGGTGGTGGATGGGGCTGGCCAAAAGTAGGGCAGTAAAGTGATGAAATGGTGACTGTAAGTATAGAGCAAGTCTTTTGGAGGAATTTGTCTATCAACAAAATAGAAAAAAATGAGGGGTTTTATCCTGGATTTTAGTAAAGTAATGTATGTGCTAAGATGGTTTGTTTCTTAAATTTAGGACTCACTACACATTTCAAATACTAAACTTTTGAGGTTTTGGTTATATTAACATAATGGGTATAATTTACAAATATACTTGCTCTTCAAGAAGTTTCTGTAGCTAATGGGCCTTATTTCCAGAAAACAGACTTTGTGCCAATGTTGACTAACAACTACAACACTACCTTTTGGGGTCTGTTCTTATTTCTAACTAATATGACTAAGAAGAGAAGAGGAATAAGGCCAGTGAAACTCCAGAGCAGCTGAAATCTAGGACTACATGAAAAGTCCTACAGGAGTAAGTTGAAGTCTTCCAAAGTCCTACAGGAAGTAAGATGAGACCACCTCATCTGTGTGTGTGTGTGTGTGTGTGTGTGTGTGTGTGTGTATTTCCATAATCCAATTTAAGGATCCATGTACTTTCCATCTTTTCTACTGCTTGAAGACATTTCTTTCATGTGTGCAAGTTGAAGATGAGGGGCTTAGTCATCTTTTCAAGTGATCTATGCCATTTACCCAGTGCCTCATCAATTTCAACTGTGCTGTCCTGGTGAGCTATGAAGGCAAATGGCCCCTCCCTCCTGGGAGCTGAGGACCAGGTCCTGACTGGTTGGATCCACTGGGACTGACTGGTCCTGGGTCAGAGGTCACATTCACCACATGAACAGCTTGCACTTTTTGTCTCTTACTTTTCTAGGTAGATATTCAACATTCAGAAAGTCAGCAAGAGAAATTTCCTTGAAAGCACATCTCTTCCTAAAAAGTGACTGTAAATACTTACACATTTATATTGTGTGGTGGTGGCAATGATATGTATTAGTCAACTCTCTTTAGATTAAAAGTGATTCGGTGAAACTGGATTAACCCAAACTGAATTAAACCAAAAAGAGAATTGGTTGTTCATAACTGAAAATTGAGGACAGAGTTCCAGCTCACTGGAACCCAAATGTTCAAAAGCAGTTGTTAGAAATCTGTCTCCATCTGTCAGCTCTGCTTGCCCCTGAGCTAACTTCATTTTCCAAGTCATGAGAAAAGTGGCAGCCAGCAGCTCTAGGCTTGACAGTTTATGAGCTCGGACAATAGTGAGCATCTCTTTTCCAACTGTTTTGGTAGATGTCCTGGAGCTAAATTTTATTTAGGGAGTGGTTAAGTAAAATAACTACTGAGTCCAGGGGACTGGCTTTCCTGGTAGGCCACACTTACACCATGCGCCCACTCCTGGAAGTGGGGTTAAGTGTGGGGTCAACCATATGAACAGCAACAAGCAATGAAGTGGGCTACCTCTGTTAGGTAGGAAGATTTTATTGTCATTCAGCTCATGTCCCATGTTCTCCCCAGGACTTTGCACATGTGAGTAAGGCAGACTCCTTTTACCTAAAAGTAGAAACTATTCTTAAAAGGGGGAAAGGGAGGAGCATCTGGGTGGCTCAGTTGATTGAGTGCCTGCCTTTAGTTCAGGTCATGATCCCAGGATCCTGGGATCTAGCCCTGTGTCTTGCTCCCAGCTCAGCCAGGAGCCTGCTTCTCCAGACTCTCTCTCTGACTGCTGCTCTCCCTGCGTGCTCTCTCTCTCTGTCAAATAAATAAAATCTATAAAAGGGGGAGAGGGGAGGGACAATAACTTATGTGAGGAAAGCAGTTTTCTAACAGAAAACCTGGAGAGAGCAGAAAAAAAGAATAGCATGAGAAAGAGAGTAGTTAAAGATTTAAAATAAGCAATAACTATAAGCAAATATGAGGATAATTAAACAATTATAAAGTTAACTACAACATTTGCTTTGAGCAATTCTTATAGAATACAATCTCCTTTGTTAATAAGCTCCCAGAAAATGTGCTGCATTGGCCTGTTTGGGCTCATCCTCAGGGAATACCTTGTTCTCATCCTTTCCTGCTCTCTACTTTCCATCCCTCCTGTTTTCTTTCTGACCCCTCACATCTGTACTGACAGCTTCCTCCTTCCTCAGTATCTAATGTATTCCACATTCTTTTACCTAATTTTGCTTCACCTCTGCATAACACAGGTTTATTTTTGCATTCTTTCAAGGAGAGGTGGAAAAGAGAAAGGTGAAGGAGACCCTCTACCATGTGCCCGGCACAGTTATTCGCTATGCCAGAACTCAGACAGGCTACATAATTTTCAAAATTAATTAAGAATTTTGTGAGAGCAGAGCATGAAACTAAGGACAGGGCCCTTCTGGATCTGGGCTCTGGACAGATGTTAAGGATGTATACTCATGAAGCTGACCCTGAGTAGAACTCTTAGATTACCTTTCCAACTGCCATCCTCAGAAGTTCCTTCTCTTTCAAATAACCAACCTTTTAGGGGAGGCAATTCCCATTCCCAAATCCAGGAGGACGGATTAAGCCAAGAATATATCCCCATTTCCTTTGTCAGCAACTGGTTAGGCATGAACACATGACACAGTGCTGGCCAATGGGATCTGATTTCATCTTTGATGAAAAGAGACACCGGAGAAGAAACAGCTCTTCTTTCCTAGACATTATTATCTGTGCATAACTCCTGGCATTGCTGTAGCCATCTTGCTAATGAGGGTCATTTTCCTGAAGACGGCAAAGTGGAAAGACAGAGGGAACCCATCAGTTAGTTGTTGAATTAACTAGCCATGAAGCCACTCCTGCTTAGCCAATTGTGCTGTACTTTTTCTCTTATAGCTAAAAGCAATTCAATTTATATATCTTAGTAATCAAAGAAATTATTACATAAAAGTAAGTTCTTACACAAAAACAAGAACAGAAAAAATAGACAGAAATGTAAATCGTGGGGCAGCACAGGAGGACAGGCTTCTCGAAGGCATTTTTCCCCATTGAAGAGGCCATCTCATACTGTCCATTCCCCCTCTCTCTTGTAAGATGGCAAAGCGTTTAGATTTCTAGTTTAAAAATAAGAAACAAAGTAACAAAACAAAGGAAATGCAAACCCAGACCTCAGAAATAGTTTGAATAATACAAACTTTGAATTTATAAAGATTTCCTGAGGATAACATGTGAATTAAAGCTACCAATCCAGAAGCAGAAATAAAAAATCCTTGAATGTGCTTTTTTGGGTCACCTTGGAAATTAAGTGACTTATATCTAGCTTCAAGAACTTACTTATTGGCAAAACAGAGATAAACTAAAGGGAAATCTTTTTTGAGATGCTGCCAAGTAAATATGTCCTGAAGCTATTTGTTATAGTCAGGACTCTGTCTATTGTAAGTAATAGGAAATCTAACTCAAGCTGACTTGAGCTTACATAATCAGGGATTCCAAAGTGGACTGGATTGTGGCCCAGCTGGATCCAGACTCAAATAATTAAGGTTCTTTCTTTCTCCCTCTCTTGGCTCTGCCCATCCTTGAGAGATACAGTGCTCTGACTGGGCAGGTCTCCTGACTTGCTCTGCACTGGTGCCAAAAGGAGGAGTTGGCCTACCTCAGTCATCTAGACTGAGAGTGAAGGAGGGATGGTTTCTGAAGGAGAAAATGGGTTTCGTTTGAGAAGATGGGGGCAAGGGGGTGCCTGGGTGGCTCAGTCGGTTAAGCATCTGCCCTTGGCTCAGGTCATGATCTCTGGGTCCTGGGATCAGGTCTTGGGATGGAGCACTGCATTGAGCTCCCTGCTCGGTGGGGAGACTCCTTCTCCCTCTCCCTCTGCCTGTCACTCCCCCTGCTTGTTCTCTCTCTCTGTCTCTCAAATAAACAAATAAATAATCTTAACAAAAAAGAAGATGGGGAAAGGATTCTGGGTAGGAAAGCAAGTTTTTTTTAACTGTTTTGCATTGAGTTAGTGTTGGAATTTTAGTTTATCAATAGCAAGTTTTGCAGGGAAAGACAAATGTTATTCAGAAGTCAAAATAAAGAATTCAAACTCCAACACTCATGTATCTTGAACTTAAGATTTTTTTAATATACCAGTTAAGTTTTGAGAATTGGGTTACAATCTTAGTCTTCTTTTTTTTTTTCCCAAGGATATTATTTATTTATTTATTTGATAGAGAGAGGTGGGGGGTACACAAGCATTAGGAGTGGCAGGCAGAGGAAGGAGAAGCAGGCTCCCCAATAAGCAGGGAGCCCGATGCAGGGCTCGATCCCAGGACCCCGAGATCACGAGGTGAGTGGAAGGCAGACACTCAACTGGCTGAGCTACCCAGGTGCCCCAATATTTTAGTCTTCCGTTCAATCATTCCAAAAGTTAATTCTATTTCTAAATTGGAGGGGATTTGTGAATTCACATATGTCTAATCATCAAATGTAAACTGAAAAAGGAATGAAATTTAAACCGGAGACATTATGAATATTGTCAAATCAAAATGATGACAGAGTAAAGATAACAAAGCAAAATTCTTGAGTGAAACTCTCTATTGTGCTCCATCAAAATGGCAGTTCAAAAGTCCAGATGTAGAGTACATGACTTAATTGGGTTCATACAACATTTCTAACTGCTTGTCAGAAAAGACAATTTAGTTATGGAATTGACTTCATGTATTAGAAAGCAACAGAGTGTTTTATTCCCTTTCCTTAAGACATTTGTATTGAAATCTTCTAGTCATAAGATAGTGCACTGAGTTACTGGAAAAATTTCAAGAAGGAGTTCCTATGAAGTAAAAAGCATACTTTTCATTTCTATTTCTAATCCCAGAACTTTTTATTTACTGTAAGTTCAGGGATTCACCTTTTTAAGATCTGCATGAATTTGAGATTGACTCATTTTCATTGGCACAAAGACAAAGACATTAGTTTCTCGTCCCAGAAAAACAAGACATCCATTATTTCAAATAGAGGTTACTTGAAAACATGGCAGTAATTTATGGATACTATGTAATTGTAAGACACTGTGTTATTCTAAAGGCTGAAGAAAAATTAGCTATTTAAGAGGTGGTTTATCTGAGTCAAAATTATGGCATTGCTTCGTGAGGAATTTTCTTGCATCTCATGAAAACCCAACTCCTTTTTAAGTTATCACCTGAGGAGCTGTGCAATGTTACAGTCAGTACAGATGGCAAATCCTAGGATTGGAGTGAAGGTATTGACAAAATGAAGAGATATTTTTTTAAAAACCCAATTCATTCAAGATCATCTATTAAGCAGGCAGCATTCATCACCACAATGTATAATAATAATATATTACTAAAAAAATGCATCTAAAATGAAAACGGACTGTGGCTGGTTCTCTCTTATAAGGAAGAGGTGGCATAAATCATTTCAGTGGAGAAATCAGTCTCTCCGTGGCTGCTTTCTCCTCACAGAGATGATAGATGAGATGAGGTGGAGTGTGAGACATGGGGAACCCACCCTCAGTCTTTGGCCATCTGAGAGGGGCTTGATACTGAGTTGGGGAATAGAGGTTAGATAGCAGTTAGGTTAGATCCCATCAACAATAAGAAGAACCATTGTCATTGTGAATGTTTTCATTGTTTGTGGCAGCAGAAGAGGGAGGCAGAGCCAGAAGCAGACAATTCAGTGGGAAGCTAGAGTTGGTGAAATAGCCAAGGATCTTCAGAAAAAGAAAGTCTAGCATTCCATTTTAAATCGTCTGTGGGATGTAACACTAACTGGTCTAGTACCTAACTCCTAACCTTGTGAGAGTTCTAATGAAGTTGAATAGATATGGTAAGTCTTAAAAAGAGACTTAAAATTCCAAGCTAAAAAGCAAATGGCTCAGCTAATGTAAAATTGTGGAATGAGAAAGATTTTATGGGATTCCTGGGCCAGCTCTTCAGAAGCCATATAGGTTCGGACAAGTCACTTACCCTCCCTCAGTCACAACTGCCTGTGGCCATATGCGCCTGGTGGGAGCACTTGCTTTACCTACCAGAACACTGGTAGGAAGAAGGCTGTGGAGAGGTGGCCTGATTGCATCAAGTCTGGAAGGATGGGTGAAAAGAAAGATCATCAGAAAACAAGGAGGGAGGGGCAAGTGCAAAGATGCGGCTTATGTGGGGAGCGCTGACTGTGGGGGCTCTGCTGAGACCAAATGCTACACTTTATCCAGGTATCAGGTGTCTTAAGTGAGATGACAAATGGAAAATTGCTTTGTAAACTACACAGAGTTACATCAATTCCAGTTATTATTCTAGAATTCTAGTGCAAACATGACTGTCCCCCGGATACTTAAAAACAGCCCATCTTCTGCATCAAAAGTCAAATGCCAGAAGGTGAGATTATAACTGGTGCATTCAAACAAGGCATCACTCCTGTCTTGTCACTGTCCCTTATCTACTCATGTGGGGAGAATTATTGGCAGGAGAGCAAGCAGCAATTGTAACAAGGAGTATGGGTGGCAGCAAGGAAAGAAAAAAGAGCAAACACAGTCCACCCAAACCCTGTCCTGGCTCTCACAGTGCTGGTTATGGAACCAGACCGTTTTGCACCCTGGGTATTTCTCACAAGTACCTTTTCTATTCCATCGCCTGCCTTCCTTCAGGTGCTTGTCGCCTCTTGACTGGGCATTGCACCCGCACATCGACCATTTCCCACACCACCACGGCCCCTTTGGTGCCTGAGTGCAAACGTGATCATGTTGCTCCCCAGCTTAAATCCCAAGACTGCCTTCCTGATAGCTGGATAAAGTGTAGCGTTTGGTCTCAGCAGAGCCCCCACAGTCAGCGCTCCCCACATAAGCCGCATCTTTGCACTTGCCCCTCCCTCCTTGTTTTCTGATGATCTTTCTTTTCACCCATCCTTCCAGACTTGATGCAATCAGGCCACCTCTCCACAGCCTTCTTCCTAATCTGCTCCCAGCCCGGTCATCGCACCCCACACACCCAGAGGTGGTTAGGGATTTTCTCTGACCCATTAGCGCATTATGCACACTCCTCTTGTGGCATTTTCCAGAGGGAGTATTGATACTTGTTTTTCTGTCTCTTCCACTAGACTGTGAACTCCCTGAGGGTAGGGAATTCCTCAACTTTGAATCCCTAGCACCTAGCACATAACAAACAGCTCCTTAGTAGACAATGGGAAAAAAAAAAAAAAAAAAAGATGGATTAAGAATGACTTAAAAATTCCCCATATTAGCTCAGTTTTAAAAAATGACTGCATTAACAATATATTCCAGAATCACAGCTTGCTTGTAATTTTCTGTCTTATGTACTCAGCATGGAAATTTTTTTCAATCAGAAAAACTGAAGTTGTAATCATTTAAAAGAGGTGTCACTAGCTAAATGGATTCTTGTGCTTAGAAAAATGTAAGAGTGCAGTGATTAACAGAAAATTTCCAAGACAGTTCTTTATACTCATTTTCATGTCAAATCTCCTTTTTTTGGAACCTGGAAGAAAAGTGTTGACTCCGTTCATTATGACATTATTGGCTGCTGCTATCAGTCTAACAGCAATGTCAAGAATGCTGACCTGTGAAAACCAGCAGGGGTGAAGGAGCATGGAATTGGGAATATTTCAGTATGAGAAACTCTCTAAAGGAAGAAATCAGTGCCCAGAAACCATTCTCTGGTAAAGACATTTGTCTGACGGTGTGTATAAGCCAAAAACATTTCACTTGCAGTGGGTAGGGTAGAGGAGGTCGGTATGGGACATAACAGCTGCTTTATCTGCATAATGGCAACTATCACAGAATTCTATAGAAAAAGTAAGTGAAATGCATTAACCAGTGACTCATACTCTGGGAAACGACAATTGACACTAGACTAGGCGGTAGCACTGAGGGGCATGACCTTCAAATTGGTCAAATTGCTTTCTTAGTGGAAGTTTTTAAAGGGAAATTGGGAGCCTTTTCCCCTCTCTCCAGTTTTTTAGAGGCTTCCTTAAGTAGCACATATCCATTAGAGTCCCTAAATAAAACCTTGCTTTCATGGGAAGGCTGGGATCGCTGCTCTTTTGAAAGGACAGAGGAGACGTGCAGATAAAAGGTCAGGGCGGCAGGACTTCTTTGCCTTTTCATCCACTTTGTCCCTACTCTCGCCTGTGCCCTTGTCATCCTGTGACTGGAACACCGCAGCTGCCTCCAACACTACCCATCACCCCAGTCTACCTTTAGCTCTGGCCTCTGCTGGGCCACGCAGCTCCATGTGGGGTCACCTTGCTGCTCGCAAGCACAAGGTTCTTGGTTCATCTCTCTATTCACGAGCTGGCCTTCCCCGATGCCTCAGCGTGCAATGCCTTTGGGGCCTGCTGGGCCCCTTACCTGCAGCCTGACAGTGTGTATGGACTGGAGCCACACTCCTCCATCCCTTGGGTGGACAGATCCGAAGCTCACTTTATATGGTTCCCCAGAGGGTGTCATTGGTTTCAAGCCCCCTTTGCCCACAGTGATGGCTGAGTAGACGACGCACCATTGTATTGGCTCTTTTCCCTCCCTGTTTCGTGCTACCCAGTTCCCCATCCTTGTCACTTCTCAAAATGGCCTACCTGCCTGCATGCAACCCTTGTCTCAGGGCTCTGCTTCCTGGGGACATGCAGGCTCTCCTAATGGGTCTGTAACAGATGCACTTTTCCATTACTGACTGTAATAGATGGAAGTATGCTTTTTAGTATTCGCAATAATGATGTTTCCACTTCTACTTTGTAATGAGGTAGGGGGCATTTATTTAGACCAAGGTAACTCAGCACCTTTTGGTTAAAAAAGTCTCTTGGGATTATTACAGTGTCAGTCCTTTAGCATTTAAGCTGGGCCAGTTGTAGATTCATTCCCTCCGCTTCTCCTGTAATTCTTCCCAGAGAGCATTTTAGTTCTTAGATACTTAAATATCATCCTGGCATCTCTTCCTTTTTCTGGTATTTGCCTTCCTCTTTCCTAGGGCAATAACCCAGAATCTCATGGTCTAGTAATAGTAAGAGTTTGTAGGGGGGAAAAAATTACAAATAAGAAAAATATTATTGGACACCTGGGTGGCTCAGTTGGCTAAGTGTCTCCTATTGGCTCAAGTCACGATCTTGGCGTCCTGGGATCAAGCTCCACGTTAGGCTCCGTGCTTAGTAGGGAGTCTACTTCTCCCTCACACTCTCCCTCTGTGCTCCCCTTCTCTCTCTCTCTCAAATGGATATATAAATAATCTCCCCCCCCAAAAAACAAAATATAATTAATAATATTATAAATATATTAATTTTTTCAGGTCTCTCCCCTGTTTTTCATGTCATTTCATACTATTGTGGACTAGTGCCATTTTTTTCCATGTCAGTTATCTACAAAGGAACCAAGAATGGCATTCAATTCGCTCCCTCTGATATCTAGTTTAAACTTGTCTTCTCCTCCTGCAGTTGTGCTTATTAAGTTAGCACTCGTATTCCTTAAAGTGAAGGAGGTGCATGGGTAACAAAACTTGGGGTAGTATAAGGAAGAGAAAATGGGGACTAAGGAGGTGACCCGCAATAGCTATTAAGTTGCCACTGTGATATGCTCTTCTTACTGTCCTTCATGTGACCTCCTGCAACAAAAACAATGCATAAGTTTACTCTTGAGTACGTAGATGAACTACACTTCCCAGTTTCCTTGCAATTAGGTTGGAGCCATCCGACTGTGTTCTAGACAGTAGAATGCGAGCAGAAGTGACTTACACCACCGCAGGGCTTGGCCTCTGAAAATCTCCCATGCACAGTCCTCCATCTAATCGTCTCTCCTGCAGTAATCTTGGGAACCACACATGGAGGATGATAACATCAAGAGTTGGAATGCATCTGGGGCTCTGCATGACTGAGAAGAGCTGAACCCCTTATTCTCTCCCCACTCTTGCCCCCACCACATTAGATTGGGATGTAAGTGAATAATTAAGGTTGACTGTGTTAAGTCACTGACATTTGGAGACTGTCTGGTATAGCAGCTAGTATTATTTAGCCAAGGGCAGCCCTCGGTATTGTGCGTAGGAGTTCTGTCTAAAATGGATACTGCCTGCCCTCTTTTTTTTCTAATCAAAATCCTACCAATGTGTAAAAACTCAGCTAAAGATCCTACATGATCTACAAACTTTTCAGTGATCACGATAGCTCACGGTGACAGTTCTCTTCTAATTTCTAGGGTCCTACTTAGAGCTGACATATGTCCTGCTTTGCTTTTTTTTTTTAGCTTCTCATGTGTGTGTGTTTACTTGCCCAACTGGAGGATCAATTCCCAACTGGAAAAAACTATCATGATTTTATTACTGTTATTATTATTACTTGATCCCCAAAGCAATTATCACCAATCCCTGTACGTGGTACCTGAGGAATAAAAAGTCAGAAGTCATATATAAGACTTATAAGTGTCCTATAAATATCATCGTGCAATTCTAGCATGGGCTAAATATAAGAATTCGACCCTAGTAATTCTGGCTTACAGGTACGACAACAAATTCTCTGAGGATAAAATTAATTCCCATATATAAATAAACTGTCCAGAAATACATTTAATTTGCTTTTTCCGCAAGGGCTAATTAATGTGAGCATTTCCTCTGCATCTCCCCACAACACATACTCAACAATATTCCAGATTGTGAAAGGAAGGATTAGAACGTGAGATCTCTTTGAAATCCCCCACACTACCGGTTTCCTGTCACCCGTATTTAGCTTCTCATTTGAAACGAAAGTCAGCAGGTTTAGTACAATCTGTGCTGGATTTTATGAGTCTACTCTTTCAACAACAACAATAATAAATACTTCTTTACATTCCCAAATCTCCTCTTTCTGACCCCAATGGCTACACAGTCATATTCATCTCTTTCCTAATTTTGACGGAAGAACGAACTGTTAATGTTTATCATTCAGGTGGCCGGAATTGATTCTGTAATTAAGCAAAAGGGGTTGGGGAACCACTGTCTTAAACATAAAGATTAAGAACTCAAACAAGCACATACTCAAAAATTTTATACAAGTTGCTGTTTGAAGATGCTGGAAACCGTTTTAAACTGAGGAATAAAAAGTTGCCTATAAATTCTGATGCTCTAGAAATGTGTCAGTTTCAATAGTGCAGATTTCTCTGAACTCCCCTATTCATTCAGTGGGGCTTGGTGCTAGCAACTTGCTTTTCTACCCACTCAGTGCACTTTCACTTTGAGCTAGAGAGAATACCTCAGCAATTGGAGAGTTCATGCCCTCCAGGTTTTGGTTTATTCTCCACTGAAGCTACTTGTACAGAGACCGGCTCTGCTGATAGCACCCGCGGCTCTCACAATCGCGCAGCATCTCGTCTCTTCCTTTTCACGTACCAGGTGCAACATATTAATGATGAAGAGTACGTTTTCTAGCCTTTTAAGGAATAACTTGAAATGGCACAGGAACCTGGAACAAATACCGAAAAAGCAAAGAAACTTTTTTTATGGGCAGTCTATCATTCTTGCATTTTAATTTCTTAGAAGCCATAATTGAACTTCCAGTTCACAGGAAGGAAGGACCAGAACTAGGATATAAATACATTGGTTCATACACTTTCTTCCTCTAAAAATTCTAATGTCGGTATTGCCTTTTAAAACGTGGTCAATGTTTTACTGAACAGGGAATCAGGGACATATGGGGATAGCATATGATGAACTGTGAACTGGAAAAAAAAAAAGTGTTTTTTTTCTTTTTAAGTAGCCGCCATTAATGACTTTAAGTAGAGGTTTTTGAAAACTGCGTTTCTCAAAGCTCCAGGTTTTCCATGGTGGGACCGCAGGACTGTCCAAAGTGGGGCTGAGTCCAAAGTGGGGCTGAGTGTGGGGACTTTTCTTCCCCTTCCTACTGCAGTAGTTTTGCTTTTTATCTGCTTTACATTTGGATTTCTACATATCACCTACATTTACAAAAAACAGCTTTGGGGAAGAAAAAATTCTAAAATCCCTGAATGTTGGAACCATGGAAATGTTTGTTTTCCTTTCATCAGTGCAACTTATTTCTCCGTATTGAAATAACCAGAAGTGTCATGTTGCAGGGATGTATAGAGGATATTTGGACCCCATCTCCTAGCAGCACCCTGATCTCCTTTGGGCAATTACCTGTCTTCCACTGACTGTGATGCTGGCGGATGCTGGATCCAGGGCCTTCCCTCCATAACAGCTGATGCGACCCGATCGCTTTCTCTCAAAGCCCCAGGCCAGCCAGGGGCTGTGCTTCCCTAATCAGAGGCTCTCTCCTGCTGTTGGAATCTGTCGTGAGGGACACAACAAGGCAACATAGGTACTTAACACATTTCTTGGTGGTACCCTTACCTATCAGGAGACCTTGCTAGGGTCCCTCCTTCTTGGTCTTCCAGAGCTGCTGTGGTGCCTGTTCCTTTCCAAGATGGACTGTCCAGCCTCCTGACAATTTAATGAGCCCCTGATAATTCTGCCGCCTGCACGTTTTTCACACTGTGTGTCTTCATTTCCCTTGCCTTGCTCTTTCTTATTTCCTTCTGGATCAGACCACAAACTGCCTTCTGGCTACCCTCCACTAAAACGTAGCTACGCACTGTCCTTTGGGATGTACCTTTCTCTTCATATAAGGACTTTGGGCCACTTACATGCTATCTCCATGTACCCAGTACATACACTCATCCTCTCCCTGTTTTTTGTTTGTTCTTCCTGGGTTGGTGCTGCTATCCCCATATATCCCTGATTCCCTGTTCAGTAAAACATTACTCCAGCAGTGGTACGGAAGTACGTGGGCCTCAGTTGTCTGCGAGGGCCATAATGCCTGCCAGGAAGGTGAAGGTGAAGAAAGTTGGGATCAAAAGCAGAGAGAATCAGGCGTGCAGAGTGTCAAAACACAGACGGTGAGTTAGGCAAGTATCCGAGAAGGGGCAGAGAAAAGACATAAGATCCAGACACGCAAGGAATTTAGGACCAGATGCCACAATAAATTGAGAAAATTATTGAGGTAAACTCTAGTTTGTACAGAGGTTTCCGTGTATTTTGTGCCAAAACAGGAACGATTCTGGCAAAGATGCCTAAGCCTCCCTTCCCCCACCACCATCCAGATAAGGCAATATGGATTTTCTTCTGAATTATATTTGATCTTCATGAAAACAGCCCACCATTTTATTAACACAATGAGGATGATAAGATCTTCTCTGTATGTTTTTGGACAATGAGAGCTGTCATTTATTGAGTGCTTACTTGGCTCATTGGTGAAGTGCTTTGAGCATATGGAGAATTGAGGCTGAGAGAAGTTAAATAACCTGCCCAAGTAAATGGGAAAGCTGAGATTGAAACTCACATTTGTTAACTCACAGCCCAAGCTCTTAATCATTGAGCCCCCATGCCATTACATTGGACTGGACTCTGGAATACACCCATAACTGTGTCTTCCAGCTCCATGCTTCCTAGCTGGCGTAAGTTGGTGTTCAGTAAATACGTGTCGAACAAACACATACAAAGAAGCCTGTTAACTCTCATGTGGTGTGAGAAGGGGCATAGTGGCCCTTGTTCACCCATAACCACACAGCTTTCTTCTGGAAATGCTCCTTCCTCTACTCTAACCATATGCAAGTAGGAGCTGCCCTTCCCTTAGATATCCCACTCTCGTGCCTCTCTGATTGGTACCAGTGGCCCTGCTTGGAGCTGATTCCAGGGGGTTTGGGCTCAGCTGGGAGAACACAAGGCAGGCCAGAGTCCTCCCCGCCAATCTTTTATGGGGACCAGAGTCTTAGTCTCCCTCTGGTGGTAAAGTTGGGAGATGTCTGGCCTAAGAGCAGCTGGTGGTTACATATCCATGAGGAAATAAGTCTAAGAATAAGAAGCTGACCTATAGACAGAGACCAAGGGATTGAAGGACAAAGATCATGAGGAGAGATGGAGAGAAAGTAAGAATGGCAGAAGTTGTTCTCAAGTCCCAACTTCTCCCTTGCCCTTACCCAACACTAGTTGCGTTTAATTCCATCCATGCAAAAATAGTTCTGACCAAAATGGTGGGTTTGTAAAGATTTCTAACATATTAAGCCCATGTTACACTGAGAGAAAGGGGGAAATATTTCCTCCTCTGTCTCTGCATATGGCAAATGCTTCTCTGTCTCTTAACCTAGACTATGCAGTACTAGAAAGGAGGATAGTGGGGGGATTGACAGCAGAGAAACAAATTTCTGAAATAATTCACCAGAAACACTCCAGTTTTCTGGCTCCCTCACCAACTGCCAAATATTTACATTGCAAGGGAGCTTTTCTGACCATTAGGCAGTGAGAAATAAATTTGCTGTAGTGTCATGTATTTCTACCAAATAACTGGTAATTTTTTATTTTGTTTTGTTTTATTTTTGTTTTTACTCTGAAGAACTCTGGGGCATATAGATAAGGTTCTTTGCCACCTTGGGCATGAAGAAGTAAGCTGAGCTTAACTTAATTCACCATTAAATTATTCTATAACAATTAAATTATTACTGTAATATTACTATTAACTATTGATTTGTATAATAGGTAAATTAGGAGATACTTCTCCTGACAAAAAAACCATCATGGAATTGCTACAGAGTATAATATAAGATATTGCTCTTCTGATTTATAAGATCTCCTCTTACAGGAAAACCAAAGATTACAGTGAGTCCACACATATTTAATTTGCATATTTAATTTAATTCACTTACTAAAAATATATTAATTACATGAAGCTAGCCTGCCAAATACAGCTGTGCAGGTTGTGCACTGCCCAATGACACCAGTTTGGGCACAAATGGGAGCCAAAATCCATCCCTCACTTCTCACCATTAGCCATGTGCTCCTGAGGTTGCCTCCACCCCCTCCAAAGCACCTATAGACCAGCTCTGGCCCCACCAAAAGCCAAGCAAACCTGTCTGGGACCTAGAACTCTGAAAGAGAGAGGCATTCTTCTGAAACAGAAAATGGGAAAAAAAATGATAGAAGTAATGCTTTCCCTATAAAAGTTAAGCACATAAAAGCCCAAAGAGTACTTAATGAACTAAATTCTTATAGAATAAGAAAGGTAAAAATTTTCTCAATAAAGCCAAAGGAGAAGTGATCACAAATGCCTTAAAGTACGTGCTTGTATTTCTTTTCGTGGCTTATGTCTTCCTTATAGTTGGTTTTCGTCCACCTGACCTAACAGTGTTAGGATTGATGACAACCTTCTCATATCCCTTCTCTTGTCAAATAGGGACACCAGAAAAGTAAGATTCTTATTTTAACTTTAAAAAGTTTTCTTATTTACCATCAGTGCTTCCCTCCTCCATCTTTCTCCTCACAGCTGTCCTGATCCTCATGGAACACGTGACAGATGGGGAAATAGCACCAGTGAGTCACATAATCACATCCTCATCACTGGGGTTTCGATTTATCAACATTGACAATGTATTCCTCTCCGTGGCTCACCACGGTTTGCTTTTTTATATCACAGAAAGGTCCTGGACATGCTTACGGTGCTTTCTATAAATATCAGCCACACATTCCAGCTTTCGAAGGAGCACATTCTGCTAAACATAGACTGTGAGACAAGTAATCCCTGTTTTTCTTGCTGTATATTATGGATGCTAATTCAGGCTGAGTTTTCCTTATCCCATCTCAACTTGACCTTGGTTATTTTGGGTCTCTCCACAAAGGTCACCAGATTACTTCTAGTGCTTTACAATTCATACCCAGGCTGGGAGTATCTGCAGGCCTGGGATTCTGGAGGCTCACAGCTGTAATCACCATTAACGGGACGGGTCACGGGGTTGTTAAATAGTCTCATGGATAGTCTAATCCCAAATCAGAGGCTTGGGAGTCTCTTGACAATTGCAAGAACCGTAAGCCATTTGGAAGTTAAGGTCTGGGTATTACTGCCCCAGGACTTCCCCAGCTGAGACAGAAAGACAATTTGGAGTGATTAGCTGGTTAGGCCAAGGGGTCTATGGAACATATGACTAATACAAGAGGCTTAACGTATGACTTCTTGGTCCTTCCAGTCAATGCCAGCGTACAGGATAATTTGGAGTATACAGGATGTGATTTGGTTAAATCTTTTCTTTTTGTTTGTTCCTTTTGTTTTGACTTCTTATCCTTTCAAAAATGCATGACATTCAGCACTCAAAATGTCAAATAGAAGACTTTTGGAGTTGCTCGTTATTGGCTCTTTATTTTGAATAAATGTTTTCTTTAAGACCCTTGTCCCTTTCTGTCCATATGCTTCTGCTTAGCTATAAAATGCCATTAGGCTCATCAGTCACATCACATTTATCACTAGAGTGTCATGGTCTGTGCAGTGCTTTTCAGTTTCCAAAAATGTGACTGTGCATCTATTCTATCACTGATCCCCAGAACAACCCTACGGACAGGAATTGTTACTTCCATTTTAGGCTTGAAGACACTGAGATCAGGCTGAGTATGTGACAGGTCCACAGAGGACAGCCTGACCCAAATCCTAGGCGAGTGATTTCTCCATTGTAACTGGTGTTTTTTGTCTTTACAAGTGTTGTAACTTGCATGCTGGACAGCATGCTGGATGGGAGGCCCAACCCGTCTAGCAAGTCACTCACCACCAGCCAGAGGAAATTGCAATGGTTGCTTAAGCTCTCCGAGCCTCAATTTCCTCTTCTATAAAATGAACCCACGTTTTGCTCACTCACTTTATTATTCAATGATAGGTGACAGGGGCATCAGGAATCTCTCTTCCCTCCATGTGCAATACAAGTGTGAGATGTGCATTACATGCAGAGGAAAATAGAAAAGTTGGATTTTTTTTCCTTCTTCTCTGCCTTCATTTTTCTTTTACCATTCCTTAGTTTGCTGCCTTTAGTGGATGATTTACTGCCATTCAATTCCCCAGATTGGCAGCTGCTAAGTAAAGAAAATAGTGCTCCTCTCACATGATTTTCTTGAACATTATTATCTTCTGTCTTCATCAAGTAAATCCTTGTACAGCATGTCCAGATAGCATACTAAAATCTTATGGAAAGTTAGATTGGTGTTTTTTTGCTTTGATTTGGGGTCCATCTTCTAGAATTTTGTTGGCTTCTATATTTGTGTTGGAAATAGAGATGCCAATTTTTTTTTTTCATTTTTTAAACCTCGATTCTAACCTTGTGATGCATGTGAAGCTGGTTGTTCTGGAAACATAAATGGAGAAAAGACAACTTTCCTGGTTGACTCTCATCTAAGGCAGCAGTTGTGCCCATATGGTTAAATCAGACGTTATCAAAGTGTCCCTTCTAGACCAATAGTGTCAGCATCAGCTGGGGATGTGTTGGAGATGCAAATTCTTAGACCTTACCCAAGAAAGGCTGAGTCAGAAACTCTGGGGTTGGGGCCCTGAAATCTTTTTTTTTTTTTTTTTTAATACTCTCTTCCCATATGATTTGAAGCACTCTGAAGTTAAGGACTACAGAGTTGGATTTTTCTCCTATTAGGATATTTTTTTTTTCACTCCTGAAGTCCCCAGGATGGCTCTGTGGAATTGAAACCACTGAGAGTATCTATTAGTGGAATGGAAGAAACTCTGTCTAAGCTCACTGGGGCATAGCCTTTATTAGAGAATAACAATTAACTACATTGTTAACACTCCATTACCTTTTAAATTTTCTTATTGCTGCCTTAGATGGATGGACACTATTGATGTCCTTTCCTGTATTTTAAAGGGATATTAAACTTTAGTCTATCAATTAGCATAAGTACAGAACATAATGTTTATAAACCTAAATCTTAAGATACATGTAGCTAACAATGTTCAAACCCTAGGTCAATTCCACTAAACTAAGACTGGTCATTTTTCCACGATGCTATTGGGATGTTAACTACGTGGTAAATCCAATTTGTCTCTTAGTTCTATAGGCTTTGTCTTGTCAAATATTCCTCTACATTGCCAATTGCTATTCTATGCAATATTATAAGAGACTAAGCCTGATTACCCTGAGGAAAAAGAACCCTCCTGAGGCACTCAATTTCATTTATTAATTCAATTAATAGCAAAGTCCTTTTCTGGGAAAGACATTTTCTGTTTTGATGAGCACTTTAATTTCTAAGATTAATACTCATGAGCTTCCCAAATGTGGAGGTTTAGCCTTAATTCATGAAAACATATTATTCATATTAAGAAAGCAAGAATTTGGGTTGGGTTGTGCTACTTGATACATGTGGGTCTTTTTTTTTTTTTAAGACTTTTTATTTATTTATTTGATGGACAGAGATCACAAGTAGGCAGAGAAACAGGCAGAGGGAGGGGGGGGGAAGCTGGCTCCCGCTGAACAAAGAACACAATGTGGGGCTCGATCCCAGGACCCTGGGATCATGACCCAAGTAGAAGGCAGAGGCTTTAACTGACTGAGCCACCCAGGTACTCACATGTGGGTCTTTGAGCAAACTACTTAACCTCCAAACCTTGGCTCTTCATCTGCAAAATGGAGGTCTCACAGCCAGAGTTCAAAATCTGGAGTGGAATTCCTTTTTTTTTTTTTTTTAATAACTAACTTCTTTCTCCATCCCTTAATTTTTCAGCCTTTGAGAGAAGGAGACTCAAGGGCTTTCTTTTCCCATTTGTCCTGGGCAGACAATGGAGCTTTGGTGTCTATTAGATACTTGAATGTGATTCCTAAACTTAACACTCACCAGCTCTGTGACTTTCGGCAATTTGCTTAATCTTTTTAAGCTTTAGTTTCCTGATGTATAGAATGAGGTAATAATACTACCTATTCTATAGTGTTGGAGAGATATGTAATAGGCTTAGTCTGGCACATGAGGAGTGGTGAGCGTTCAAATGTTCAAATGTAACTATAATTATAATTATAATTATAATATAATTATAATAATATATAATTATAATAATAATTATAATTATAATTATAATTATTGGCTCTCTTTCTTAGCATATGTCAAGCTTGGTACTGTCCCCTCCTTGCACACTGCAATGGTCCAAAGATCATTTGTCATTTTTTTTATCATAATGAGACAAATTACCTGGCGATTCACAGACCCGTACCCCTGGGGCTAATAATAAATTATATGTTAAAAAAATAAAAATTATATTAAAAATGAGAAAAATTATAAGATTTGACTTCCTTTTGTTTTTTGTTTTTGTTTTTGTTTTCGTTTTAATAAACTCAAAGACAACCTCTATCTGGCTATTGGCCATTCTGTTAGAAGCTCACTTTTTGAAGTTAAAGATGGGACTTCTCAACTGATGATTAGTTTTGACCCCTAGAACTAGATGGTTCATATATGGACAGATTATAAGGGCTTTTTCTTATTGCTGTAGCCTATACCCAAACCCATGCCAATAGACCATGGGTGGTTTTTCCCAGAGCAGAAATTATGGACCACGGTGACAGCCAATCACAAAATTCTTTTGCCTTCACTGAGAGATTAATTCCTCTCTTCTCTACTTTTTGTGGGAAGAAAATCCAACAAACATAGTTCTCCTGCAGAAATTCAGTCTGGCTCTGAGAGGCAGTACACAGACCTTGCTTAAGCATAGTAGGCAATAGGGGTGCCTGTGTGGTTCAGTTGGTTAAGCTTCTGCCTATGGCTCAGGTCATGATCCCAGCTAGGATCCTGGAATTGAGCCTTGCATCAGGCACCTTGTTCAGCAGGGAGCTTGCTTCTTCCTCTGCCTGCCACTCCCCCTGCTTGTGCCTCCCCACTGACCAACAAACAAATAAATAAAACCTATCTTGAAAGAAAGAAAGAAAAGAAAGAAAGAAAGAAAGAAAGAAAGAAAGAAAGAAAGAAAGAAAGAAATAGAAAGAAAAGGAAAGAAAGAAAATGAACAAACAGTACGCAATATATATCTGGATCTGGAAGAGTCTTTACATGCTCATAACTAAAATTTTAGTTCCTTCATAGAGAATTTTGCTGATGGCCTCTCATCATGACTCCCACAAACTTATTCTGAAACTATACTGTGTTTGTATATGTATATATATCCTTCTTAGGCAATGCTAATTCTCTCCTTTATATAACTCAGGATCCACACAGAATCCTCAAACAGGGTAATTGAAAGGAGTTTAATGGGAGTCTAATTACAAAAGTATAGGCTGAGTAAAGGGAGAACTACCAGGGATGCCCAAGTACCCTGGGGCTAGCAACAACAGTCCATTACCACCCTGGGCCAGAGAGGTAGGACAACGGAACAGTGAAAGGACCTGAACCAAGAGCTATAGTTTTCCATAGAGAAACTCCGAAGCTGCCAGCATAGCCCAGCACACTTTCCACCTTCCAATCTGTGGTGCCTTCTACAGCTACCTCAAACTGGCCAAAATCTGGTACTTGGAAAGCCTGCTGATGCCATCCATAAAGGTCTTTAAAAGTCCATGTTTCATTTCCTAGAACTTTTATAACAAAGTACCCAAAATTTAATGGCTTAGAACAACAGAAATTTATTGTCTCTCAGTTCTGGAAGCTGGAAATCTAAAATCAAGGTATTGACAGAACTATGCACTCTCTAAAAACTTTAGGGAAATCCTCTCTTTCCTCCTCCTAGATCCTGGTTGTTTGCCAGCCATCTTTGGCATTTCTTGGCTTTTCAGTGTAACTCTCCAACCCTGTGTCTTCACCTGGTGTTCCTTCTCCCTGTGTCTCTGTCCTCACATGATCTTCTTCTCAGGGCACCAGGCATACTGGTAGAGAGGCCCGTCCTATTCCAGAATGACCACATCCCAACTAGTTACATCTATAATGACCGCATTTCCAAATAAGGTCACATTTTGAGGTACTGGGGATGAGGAGTTCAACACTGTCTTTTTGGAGGGGCCCAGTTCCACCCACAATAGTCATCCTTCCAGATGGGGGTGGCTGGAGAGCTGGCACAGAGGAGTGGAAGGGAAGAGCTGGCACACTCTTTCATCAGGTCCTTTGTGGGCCACATTCCACAGTATCCCAAACATTCTCTTCTGAGGCTTCAAATCCTTTTTTCCTCTTTTAAAAAGTTAATTAATTAATTATTTTTATTGCCATGTAACATTTATACAGAACACTTCACAAGTAATTAGTGCATAGCTTGAAGAATTTCTACAAAGCCAACATATGTTGTGAACAGCAGAAACCACGTTAGGAATGCCACAGAAACTCCCCTCAGGGTCCCTTCCAACTCTGCCTTCTCCCGAGGGCAACCATCATTCTGGTTTCTTTTTTTTTTTTTTTAAAGACTTTTATTTATTTATTTGACAGATCACAAGTAAGCAGAGAGGCAGGCAGAGAGAGAGAAGAGGAAGCAGGCTCCCCACTGAGCAGAGAGTCAGATGCGGGGCTCGATCCCAGGACCCTGGGATCATGACCTTAGCCGAAGGCAGAGGCTTTAACCCATTGAGCCACCCAGGTGCCCTCATTCTGGTTTCTAACACCATAGAATCACGTTGCCTGTTTTTGAATTTAATCTAAGTAAAATTATACTCTTTTATGTCTGGCTGGCTTTTCCCACACGTTATGTCATCTGTGTTGTTGTGTATAGTTGTAATTTGTTCATTCTCACTCCATTATATGAATAGGCCACTCTTGATCCATTCTGCTGTTGACAAATGCTCGCATAGATTCTCATTAGGGGATCTGATGAATAATGTTATTTATGAACATTCTCGTAGATATCTGTTGGTGAAAGCATTTGGTTCATGTGTATGACTTTCTTGACAAACATCCTTTGGAAATTCTTGCTCACTTCCTAGTCAGAATTATTTGTACTGTCCTTAGTGTTCTCAAAGTGAGCACTTAACCACAATGTATAGCTTGAATTAAGAGCATGTGTATATCCCACGCTACCCGATAACTTCTGTGTGTGTGTGTGTGTGTGTGTGTGTGAGATTTTCAAGGACAAAGATTCTAACTTTATATATCTTCATATCATAGCATGAACCTGCTACTTATTAAGTATCTAGTCAGTTTTTGAGTAAGGGAATGAATGAAAGAATGAATTAGGGAGGGTAGAGACACCATGAATCAGGATTTTAGGATGGAAAAGGGTAGGATGACAGATTCAGCTCATCCTCAAGAGTCTGACATACCGGCATCATCTTGTGTTGTCACCTTCTCTCTTCCTCCTGCTTTTCTCAGGGTCTTGTCACCACTCCCTCCCCACTGACTTCTTTGAGGATTAGGTATCTCTGAAGACTTCATTTTCCCCTGTTCAGTAGTGTCTTCATTACACAGATTCTCCTGACCATGGATTTCAGGCATTATGGGAATTTTTCTAATACTTTAATCTCTAATACTTTAAGTATTTTTTTCCATGTCTCCTCTTTTGATATTTAGACATGATTCAATTTTTCTTTACCATGCAACATAGTCTTCTTTCTGTGTCAGTGATTTACATACTCTGCTTTCATTTCATCTGCTCTTCAATTCAGCAGCTCTTTCAAAATTGTCCATGAATGCCAAGGCCTCCACACTCTCCTGGGACCCCAGGCTCTTAACATTGGAGTGCATCTTAGTTACTCCCTCTCTGTCCTGTTATCCCCTTTCCTCCTCTCTCAATCAGCTGCCAGATCATTCAGTATTTTCCCCATTAATGCCTTTTTGGTATTAACCAATATCTTACCCGCCTCACACGTGTTCATAGCTGCCTCTTAGCTGGGCTCCTGGTCTGCATTTTCTCCTCTTCCAGTTTATCCTTCACATACAGAATAGTTTTTATCCTCCGCTTATGAGATGAGAGAGGCTCCCAATTACTAATCAGATCCAGCTCAGTGTGTCCAATCATTATTTCTCCTTACCTTGCCTCATCACTGTGCCCACCTGACAGAACCTGCCTCTCATATCTTTCCAACTACCATCATGATGGCCCTGATCACTCTTCCTTTGACAAGAGAACTAAACTTCCAGCATGAAATGGAACTGGATTCTTTTTTTTTTTTTTTTAAGATTTTATTTATTTACTTGACAGACAGAGATCACAAGTAGGCAGAGAGGCAGGCAGAGAGAGAGGAGGAAGCAGGCTCCCTGCTGAGCAGAGAGCCCGATGTGGGGCTGGATCCCAGGACACTGGGATCATGACCTGAGCCGAAAGCAGAGGCTTTAACCCACTGAGCCACCCAGGCGCCCCGGAACTGGATTCTTAACTGGTTTACCAATCACCAAGTGGAGATAACCTCCAAACACAAGACAGGAAGGGTGCTTTGATAGCGTTTGCTATTTTGATAGCATTGTTATCCTTAATTTGAAAAACTTTCAAACCTAGGGTTCAGCTGGTCAACACTGCAACCTCTATTTCACCTATGGTAGGCATAGTCCCACAATTAGGTCACAAATTCAGTTTTAATTTCATCAATGATTTATAAATTACCTGGGCTAAAATGTGACTAATATCCCTTTTTACTAAGTGAAGAAGTATACAAGAAGTTAAGTCATTTCACAGTGCCTATGCAGGTCATCATTTGGTAGTAAGATCTTAGTTAGCTTTAATATATAAAATATCACTTCTTTTTTTTTGGCAAAATAACTTCATTAAAAATCAAAGGTTAAAACTTAGAGTCTTCTCTTTTGTTATGGACACATTTTAATTTTATAGCAGAAACAAGATACTTATTTTATTATACTATTTATGGTAGCCAATTATCTCTTCATAAAATAGGTTTTATATAACCTATTTTAGGAAAAGCAGTTAAGAGGCTATTTGGGTTTTCAGTGTCCAGAGATTTTTCATCTTCATTTTATAACATAGTTATATATTATAATCAAAGTGGGTTTTTGTGCATGGTTTTATTCAGAGAAAGTTACTGTTATTCAAAGAGAATATTAATCCCTGCCAGTCACCAACATGAATATAGCTCAACATTGGTCAATGATTCCTTGTACTATATCCAGGGAAACATTAGAATAAGGCCTGGTCAGGGAAGGACTGGCCTGGAGCATCTCAGAGACAGTAGCTTTACTTTATGACTACTAAGAGAAAAATTTGATGTACATACATTTGCTACTATTTGGTTTTGTAGTCAAACATTGTTTCTTGGGTTTTTCATCTTACCAATGAAGTCAAAGATGTCCAGTTTCAATTGGTGCTCTCAGTTTGATTCCTGACTTTATTGAAAAGCTATTCTAATAATGCTAGTGTTAGCCTCAGCTCAATAAATTCTTCTTGAGGGGCGCCTCTGCCTTCGGCTCAGGTCATGCATGATCCCAGGGTCCTGGGATCGAGCCCTACATCGGGCTCTCTGCTCTGCGGGGAGCCTGCTACTCTCTTTCTCTCTCTCTCTGCCTGCCTCTCTGCCTGCTTGTGATCTCTATCTCTCAAATAAATAAATAAAATCTTTGGAAAAAAAATAAATTCTTGAATTTGTCATCTTCTGCCTTAGGAGAAGTTACATTAGAGTTGAAGCATATTAGTGATAAAGGCCTAGGTCCATGCTAAAGCAGTTTTGGGAAAAAGGAGCTTGGCTTTCTGAGTATTAAGTTGATTATTCACAGGTACTTAATTGAAATCTCTACATGAGAATGTGCAATACATTGAAATTTTAGCTGAAGAATTGAGATATTTTTCTACATTACCATACAAAATTCTCCTTCCTTATAAAAAAAATCCACTGCAATGGAACTAGCTCATTGCCTTATTTTTTTCCCCAAGTTTTCTTTAAATTCCAGTTAGTTAACATGTAGTGTAATATTAGTTTCAGGAGTAGAATTTAGTGATTCCTCACTTACATACAACACTCAGTGCTCATCACAAGTGCCTTCCTTAATACCCATCACCTGTCTAGCCCGTCTCCTACCCACCTACCCTCCAGCAACACACAGTTTTTTTTCTGAGGTTAAGAGTCTGTTTTATGGTTTGTCTCTGTCTTTTTTCCCCCATGTTCATTTGTTTCATTTCTTAAATTCCACATATGAGTGAAATCATATGGTATTTGTCTTTGTCTGACTTATTTTGCTGTGCCTAATATGCTCTAATTCCATGCACATTTGTTGCAAATGGCAAGATTTCATTCTTTTTTATGGCTGAAGTAATATCCCATTATGTATAATATAGATGTGCATAATGGAATATTACTCAGCCATAAAAAAGAACGAAATCTTTTTTATCCATTCATCCCTGGGCATTTGGTTATCTCACAATTTGGTTATTGTTGATAATGCTGCTATAAATATCAAGGTGCATGGATCCTTCCAAATCACTTTTTCTGTATATTTTGGGTAAATACCTAGTAGCACAATTGCTGGGTTGTAGAGTAGTTCTATTTTTAACTTTCTCAGGAAACTCTGTACTATTTTCCAGAGTGGCTGCTCCAGTTTGCATTCCCACCAACCAGGTAACTGGGTTCCCCTTTCCCCTTATCCTTACCAACATCTGTTGTGTCCCATGTTGTTAATTTTAGCTATTCTGAGAGGGGTAGGGTGGTATGTATCATGGTTTTGATTTGTATTTCCATGATAATTGGTGATATTGAGCATTTTTTCATGTGTCTTTTAGTCATCTGTATGTCTTTTTCTGAAAAATGTCTTCATGTCTTCTGCCTATTTCTTAACTGGATTATTTGGTTTGGGGTGTTGAATTTGGCAAGTTCTTTATAGATTTTGGATACTAAGATATGTCATTTGCAAATATCTTCTCTAATTCCATAGGTTGCCTTTTAGTTCTACTGACTGTTTCCTTCACTGTGCAGAAGTTTTTATCTTGATGAGGTCCCAATAGTTCATTTTTGCTTTTATTTCCTCCAGAGACATGTCTGGTAAGAAGTTGCTGTGGCCCATGTCAAAAAGGGAGCTGCCTGTGTTCTCCTCTAGGAGGATTTTGATGGTTTCACATCTCACATTTAGATCTTTCATCCATTTTGAATTTACTTTTGTATATGGTATAAGAAAGTGGTCCAGTTTCATTCTTTTGCATATAGCTGTCCAGTTTTCCCAACATCATTTGTTGAAGAGACTGTCTTTTCCCCATTGGATAGTCTTCCTGCTTTGTCAAAGATTAGTTGACCATATAGTTTTGGGTTCATTTCCAGGTTTTTTTATTCTGTTTCTTTGATCTATGTTCATTGCGTTATTTTTTTTTAAAGATTTTATTTACTTATTTGACAGAGAGAAAGATCACAAGCAGGCCGAGAGGCAGGCAGAGAGAGAGGGGGAAGCAGACTTCCTACTAAGCAGAGAGCCCAATGTGGGGCTTGATTCCAGGACCCTGAGACCATGACCTGAGCCTAAGGCAGAGGCTTAACCCACTGAGACACCCAGGCACCCCTGTTCATTGCCTTATTAATAGAAAGAGTGATATACACAATTTTTTATAAGCAATATATTGCTATGCAAACAATAATTATTATTATAACTTCTAACATGTGGGACCCTCATGGTGAAGACAGTGAAACAAAAGTTCCTATAAGGTATCATGAATAGGTAAACAATCAAAAGACCCAGCAGTGTTTAGCAATGTTCCTAGATGAAGGACATGATATAACACCTTTAAACAGAATCCTGATCCTCTAGGTTATTTATAAACTCTTTTTGGGTTTGTAATAAAGACACTTCTCAACTTCTGGAGCCTAAATCTTTCAAGGGTTTGTCCTTTTATTAATCATTTACATCAAAGGCGGTGTGTTCTAATGTGTATGCTTTTCATCTGAGATACTATTGTAGCCAAAATACTTCAAAAATGTCAGTGTTTATTTATATTCTATAGAAGCTGTTCAGTGTAAGCATGGACATAGTTTAGTGCCTCCAACTTTCAGGAGATCAAGTCACCAAAAGAGCAATATTTTGAAAAACAAGATTCAATGCATTGAATGACCAATTGGCCAAAATTTATTCACTTATCAAAAATGGTTTTAATATTTGAATAAGAATGTTCAGCTTTAGTTACTGGTGATAAAACATACAAAAATTAATGCTGATACATCATTTGAAGAATCAGCAAAAAGAAAAAAAATAAAAAATACTCCGTTTGAAGAAATAGAAACTGTCACCCCCAAAAGTACTAAAAACAGTTCTTCCATACAGTCACGTGGGTGGCTCAGTCATTAAGTGTCTGCCTTCGGCTCAGGTCATGATCCCAGGGTACTGGGATCGAGTCCTGCCTCATGTTCCTCAATCAGTGGGGGGCCTGCTCTCCATCTCCCTCTGCCCTCCCTCACCACTCATGCTCTTTCTCTCTCTGCTCACTCTCTCAAATAAATAAATGAGATCTTCAAAAAAAAAAAAAGAATCCTTCCACGTATAAAATGTTTTAAAAATTGGTTTCAAATAAGGAACAATTGGCAGTTGTAGCCTTGGTGGCAATTTGTTGAAAAGTTTGATGTGAACACCCTTCAAAGCATGAGATTAGCCAGGAGGGTACCAGAGGCAGTATTACAGGTACCTGTATGGGTAGGGAAACAAATGAGCCAGAATGTGACAGTAGAAACCACATCACCTTTAATATTGATTACCAGTTATTAAAACAAGAAACAAAAACAAACAAACAAACAAAAAACAGTTAAAGGTTGATATGCTACCCAAGAAACAGATAAAACATCCTTAAAATGTTCTATTAGGGAATTGTAAAATGACGGTAAATAAGATCCCTGATTACTTAATAGCTTTCCCAAGACTTTAAAAAGTTTTGCTCTGTATTGTAAACTATAGTGGGGGTTTTTTTGTTATTCTTTCTCCTGTGCTTTGCTACAGGGTGACTCAATCTCAAGATACCTCATCCTTTGGCATCCTGTGTTGTGAGCTGCTGTACTCAGTAATCAGTGAAATACGTATAGACTGCTACTCCTTTGGAGGAAACTGGGAGTTGGAAGGATAGTGGTTTCTCATTGGCTCAGTTCTTGCTGTCTTTCACTGGCTGGACTATGGCAGGGGGAGGAGAAGACCTTTCCTTCCACATATTGGGGTAGTAATGGTGGTATAGCCACCAATAATGTCTGTCTCTTTCTTTTGGATCTGCAATAAATAAGTGGGAGGGTGTGAGAGCTCCCTTTGCTGAACCTCCTAATTCCCTTCTAATGAGGTTTCCCTTGATTAATTTTCATAGCTCTAATGTGGATACTTCTGTCACAGTGGTGGCTATCTTCAGACCTCCACTGCCCACGTCTCTGGCTTCTTGTGGCTGTCGTTTAATTCCTGTAGGCTTGTGTGACTGGGTGATGCCAGCAGCCAGGATGGCCATTGCTACTTTTCTTAGTTATTAGTAGTAATATTTGTTATTGTTATGTAGTATTGTTGCTAGCAGTTCTTTGTGTCGTAGGCAAACAATAGTGGAAACATTGGCAGTATTCTGGAAGCCAGTCCACTTAGCCTAGAAATAGTTCAGAGGCAGTCAGGCTTTGTCTAGCAGGATGTGACTGTCCCAGGGAGCAGCAGAAGTTGCTATGACCTAAGCACCAAAATGGATGCCAGCCCTGGAGGCATGTATCACAGCCTCAGGAAAGAGGCCTGGACATATTTTCAGATGCAGGAAAGTGGGAATTGGTGAGTAGTTTTGAAGTTTCCATCCTTGCACTAGTGCCCCAGAATCTGCTAAGTTTCTCTGATGCATTGAACTCTGGCTACAAAGACTAAATTCTCTCATGTTTATGCCCAGAATCTTATAAAGGGAAATTCCTGTCTTCAGCCAGTTTGTTTGTCTCATCAAAAATTAGGACAGTAAACACAGCAATGAATAAGTTTAGCTATGTGTAAGTATTTTTTTTTTCAGCTTTACTGATGTATAGTTGGCATATAGAATTTAAGATACGTATTGTTCATCATTGTGATTTAGTATACATACAGATTGTGAGAGGATTCCTCCCAGCTAGTTAATAAATACATTCCTCACTTTGCATATTTATTTTTCCTTCTTTTTTTAAAAATGTTGTGAGAACATTTAAGTTCTGCTCTTAGCAAATTTCAGTTATAAATATAGTGTTATTAACTATAGTCACCATGTTTTACATTAGGTCCTCAGACCTTATAGCTGAAAGATTTTATAGGTCTTCTTTATATCTGTGGTTTTTTTACGTGGTTCTTTACATATTCACCATCCTAGAAATTTTTAAGCATCATATCAATATGCTCCTAAAGCCCCACAGAGATCCAATGTCCAGCTGTTACCTGGTTTCTTGATAGTTTCCATTTTATGCCTTCATTTAACATTAGCGATATAGCTTGAGTGGTCTGTGCTTACCACTGCTCTTACAGTTTTGCCCTCTGGGACCACAGGTACCTGGAGATGCTAACCCGGCATTACTCAGTTCTCTTTATATCTCTTTTCCATCATACAATATTCCTGTGGTAAAAGACCCCAGAAGTGGAAACTGACATAGATGAATTCCAATGACATAGCTTTGCAATCTTACCAGCATCACAGTAACTGCCACATCGTTTTAGGGTTTATCCTGACAGTCGAAGTCATATGGGTCAAATTTTAGGTAGGGCAAAAACTTAAGGTTCATGAGTTCTCACTTAACTTCAAACCCATCAGTGTTTTTATTCTACATTCAGAGTGTTTGGGTCCTCGGTTAGGGATATAATGGCAAATGGATGGGCTAGCACAGTTATACACAACACATGGGATTACAAAGAATATGATAATTTGTTTAATGCCTTCAGGGATTTGGCACATCTAATCAAGCATCCCCAAAACGATGGAAGTTATCACTGTCAGGTAATCATAACAAATGGAATACCACATTTTTGTTGAAGTGATAGCATTTTATATGAGAATTATTAGGTTACATTGACAATTTTTCTTTTGAAATATGTTAATATATTTAGGATTTTATACCATTATCTTGGGTAGCATCAATTAATATTTAAAAAGTAACTCAACTTGAATATATTAGTAATCAAAATTAGTAATTTCTCTAAAGGTGCTCAGGCTATTAAAATCGTAATTGTAAAATTGTCCTGACTGCATAGGGCCCGTCTTCTTATTTTCTGTACCCACACAGATGACAAAGCACACAAAATTAAGGTTGACGCTTAGTGCAGGCTCTGGTATATAGTAGGCATCCCATAAAGACTTACTGAATTAAGTATTGAAATAAATGTTGTTTGGGTCCTGAAGATGGGTCTAGCTTATCTTGCAAATCTCTTTTCTCCCTTATTGGGAGTTTTCATGAATCTGGTTTCCATTGTTCTCATCTTTCAGACATGTCCAGATTCCAGCTCTAGAAAAGCGTCAGGTTTTTTCCTAAGAGGCTCCTCAGACCTTGTGTAAATCAGTGGTTCAATAAGATGAATACTGCTTACTTTCTCTGTTCCAGAACAACCAGAAAGCTTGTTACAGGCTGATCAGTGAGGAGATGATAAAATTTAGTCACTCTGTAACTGATAAGAAACGTGTAAGGCCTGCCAAGGATTGTGATTTATGGAGTCAGGAGATCAGCATGGAAATGTGGTGGCAGGAGATTGAGATGTGGTCTAATGTCCTGTCATCACAGAAGCCGAGGTTGGAAAGTGATTGGACCCTCCAGCTGGTGAAGCTGACAATAGGCACCGTGGTCACAGTAGGTAGGTGTGGAGTGGGAGGGATGTGTTTCCTTATCTGCCCTTAACACAGAGAAAGAAGTGACCTCTGCAAAGCCTTTTCTTTTCCAAGTGAGAATTTTAAAGCTTTTGACAAAGGATGTCTAGGTGGCTCAGTCAGTTAAGTGTGTGCCGTGGGCTCAGGTCATGATCCCAGGGTCCTGGGATCAAGTCCCTCATCTGGCTCCCTGCTCAGCAGGGAGTCTGCTCTCCCTCAGCCTGCCTCTCCCCCTGCTTATGCTCTCTCTCTCTCTGTAAAAAATAAAATAAAAAGAAAAGAAAAAAGAAAAAAAGCATTTGAAAGCAAAATAGGAAAACCAGTCAATTGCCTTTGCTTCCTCCTCCAGGATTAAGGATTTATTAAAGGCTGCTGGAAAGGGGAGGAGATTGGGACAATGAGTTTGAAGGAGGCTCTTCAGCTTGAAAGTCAGCCAGATAGTCTGTATGTTGGGAATTCTGGCAAGGTGGGAAAAGGAAGAGGATGCTGTTTCATTTACTCACAGAAAACACACCTGGGTAAACAGTCCTATCACTAAGCATAAAGCATTCTCTATCTCTTGTCCACCTACTGCCATAAATATGATTGAGGGAAAAGGCCAATATGTAACTTTCTTTACATTCTCAAGGTACAGGATATAACCATAATCTACTCTCTTAATCTTGCTAGAATTAGGGAAATAACATTTTCCCAAAATGAACAAAGTGATTGAACACTAGGGTGGTTTTACTGAAGAAGAAGTCCAGACAAAAAAATTCAGGTATGTTTGGTCTCTTAAAGGACCTGTGAAGTAGGAAAGACAGTAGATTCTCTGCAGACATACCCCAGGTCTGTGAGAATCTCCATCTTTGTGTAAGAATTATAAGGAGCACTGATTGCGGTCTGCAAATCTGAGAACCGCAGAGCATCAGTCTCTCTGGTGAGCTTCGCCATCTCACTAGAGGGATAAGAAATGAAGACATAAAAAGGTCAGGACTCAGAAACTTGAAAGTGACTGTCAATGCTTGCATCTGACTTCATTTCACGCTGATATATCCTGTGGTCCCTGCTAAGGACCCCTTGCCCACCCAGAAGCACATGCCTCACACCTTCCCCTCCCTTTCTCAAGATTTTTAATAACTGACTAGCATCAAGCCAGGCCTCTGAAAGACACCCGCTGGGTGAGACGGAACATGCAGAATACAACTGAGCCACAGACGGAGCGGGTGGCTTGTGTCCTAGACACAGCCTTGCCACAGGGTACTTGGGACCAGAGAGACTATCATTTACTGGAATCTATCTTTCTGGGCGGCAAGTACTTGATATTTTGATGTTTATGAAATTACCTCACAGGGAGAGGGAAAGCAATTAGCTATCAGAGTAATTTCAAATAACAGCATCTTAAAATTCACTGTAACAAAAACAGGGCAAAGTGGGTGTCATTAATGAATCACTATGGCAAGATGAGAACTGAACACACTCACAAAATGATAAGAAAATGCCTCCTGTTTGCCCAGCTCTTTGGAGATGAAGGATGTCCTATAAAATGTGATCCCATATTCCAAGAGATTATGGGACTCATAGTTAAGACTTCTTTACAAAAACATTGCAAGTGTACAAGACAGATATGTTATACGTGTGTACACACAGTGTGTGCTGGTAAATGAGCTCTCCTGAAAACAAAAAACTCTGATTTGTCGTGTTTGCTCATTTCTACCCTCACTGAATGCAGAGCCGGAAAGAGATGGCCGCAACGGTCTCTCATGATCAAGTACAAGCCAGCTCCAGCACACACCATTCATTTGTCTACATGCACAATATCTTAAATGCTGTTTTTAGATCCTAGATGTCCTAGATGTCTGGAGAAGGAAGATCAGCCAGTCAGACTCCTATTAGGAAGACCTTAATGGGGGAAGGGAGGATTTAAACAGGGGAAGGTGTTTGTATGGTGAACTCTTTTCTTTTTTTTTAAAAGATTTATTTATTTCCGTGATAGAGAGAGAGAAGTGGAGAGAGGCAGAGAGAGAGAGAAACTCAAGAAGACTCTGCGCTGAGCAGGGAGCCCCACGTGGGGCTCAATCTCGTGACCCTGAGATCATACCTGAGTCAGACACTTAACCAACAGCATTGCCCAGGCTCTCCTGTAGAGTGAACTCAAAAGATGAGCCTACTTGGTTCCTTCTCCCTACCTCTCTACACCAGACACCTCTAGATGTACTCAACGTTTGTTTGTTTGTTTGTTTGTTTGTTGAATAACAAAAACAAACGGTTAAACTGAAAGGAATGGAAAAGCTTTTCTGAACAAATTTTTTTTCTTAAAAAAAAAAAACAGCAAAAAACAAAGCTAGTAAGATCAAAGCAGATATGACCAACAAATGTCTTTTAAAGCTGTTAGTAGATGCATACATATGGTCGTTCTATATTTTATTTTCTGCTTTCTTCTGTATATTGGAACTACATCATAATAAAAAATTACTAACATTTTTTGAAAAGCTCAGAGGAAAGGGAAATTATGTGTCAAAAGCACAGAAGTTGATGCCGAGTAGACACTTTCATCAGAGTACGGCAGGGAACAGCAGACATTGAGGTCGAGGACATGGAATAATGGGAATTTCACCTCACACTTCTTAAAGGATGCAAAAGAACTCAGTCCTTTCTTTCTCCTTAGAATTATAGTTCATTTGTTAAATTTTGAATTCCTGTATTGGTGGGGAAAATTATTAACATTAATCAAAATTAGGTGGGGAAGGAAAGATTTATATTTATTTCTTCGGGAAATAAGAACACATAAATAAAAACATTTGTTACTGTGAAATGAAATCGGTGGTATCAGGTGGTGTTTATTAAGGCAGCTGCCTCCATATTGAATAAAATCCAAGTGTCTAATCCCCTTTCCTTGCCCTAAACACACTCTGAAGCAAACCTAAAATGGTGTCCAGCTGGACAAATGTATAGAATGGTATTGGGTCATCTGAATTAGAGTTCAGTATTTGTATAAAACAAAGAATAAATCTTACGTAAATTTACACTCTGTTGGAAGTCCATTGCTGATCAAATGAAAGGAACGAAAGTAATAATCACAGCAAGCTGGCATTCAAGGCCCCGGAAAAAGTGTAGAGGAGGGCATTCTCCACTTGGCTTTATAAATTTCACAGCACTGTATTAGCATCTGGTAGTATTAAATAGCACCTTAGAAAATAACTCAGAGCACAAAAGCTTTCGGAAAACATTTGCTGTTCTCTTCAATGCACTCTGCATAATGCACTCAGCACCCTGCAGACATGCCGTCAAATTGCAGCCATAGGAAAACAACAAATGCTTGCCTGCGACTCAAGGTTTCTGGAACTGAGGGTGGGGCTTACTTTCTTCATTCAGATCCTTATTGTATAAAGCTTGCTCAAACTGGCTCTATTAGAATTGTGTTAAACGGAAGTCCGCAATGGTGGCCGGCTATCTATGGGCAAATGGGGTTCCAAACCAGTCAGCAGAAACAAATTTCAAAAAGTGGGATTCATAGTAAGTTTAGCAAATGACACACAGACAGTATGCCTCTGCTACACATTTTACTGACGTGTGGTCATTTGGAGCACGCTGTGGCATTCTGTGTTTTCCTTATAGACCTCTGAATCCAAGCCGAGCCCCATTAAAACGTTCTCACATTCTCATGTTTTTTCATACACAGTCATTCTCCTCTTTGTTAGACTTGAACTTGTCTTCGTGAAGTCTTCAGAAAATCTCAAGGAATAAAACTGCTACCAGTGACCATGGAGTTTCCAGGTCAGATAGTTTTCCTCCTACCAAAACTTAAATAATGAAAATACACACAAAAAATTTCTGTCCTCTTATTCTATTCTACCGTGCATACCAGATCCTGATATTTTCCACCCACTACTTACTTTCTTTCTTCTTTACTTTCAGTGAGATTTATGAATCCCTAATAAGCCCCCAGTAATTGAGTCCCTAAGAAGTTTTTCTCAGCTGATGGGTTTAGTTCTTTACATTTCATCACATTATTTACACCTAAAATCCTTTGTACTTTGCCTATGTTTTTCTCTGAACTTTTTCTTTCTTTCTAACATTCTGGCACCTGTGTTTAATACTGTGACAAAAAAACAATAGAACATATATTTAAGAAGAGTTTGGGGTTGAATGCTTAAATGTAGCTTCCAGAAGTATAGATTTAAGTGCAGTATTCCAGAGGTGGTCTAATAGGTCATATGGCATGACAAGACTGCTTTCCTGAATGCTGATGTGATATTCTGATATTCAACAAAGTAGAGCACCAAAATTTTCCCAATTATCTTTCCTTCCTCCACCCCAGGCTCTCTTTGACCTGGTCTGTGGCCACATTTCCGCACATTAAGCTCTCATTTCTTAAACATACAGTCTGCATTTTCAATGCTTGCCTTTCATTGATACTTTTCTACTATTCATGCACATTTTCTTCAGCTCTCTTTATTAGGTCCCTAAGACCTTTTTTTTTTTTAATTAATACTGTATTTCTTAAGGTTTAATCAGATATTTTATTTATATTGTCATTGCTAAGATTCAGATTTTGATGCATTCTCTGAGCTTCAGATAGCATATAATCTAGAAATTACATGTACATTTAAACAAAAATAACATACCTAAATTAAGATGTAGTATTTGGAATTTCGTATTAGAACATGCTTTCCAGTCTGTCTTCAGCTCAGATCATGATCCCAGGGTCCTGGGTTTGAGCCCTTCCTCACCAGGGATTGTGCTTCTTCCTCTCCCTCTGCCCCTCTGCCTGCTCATGCTCTCTCTGTCTCTGTCTCTCTCTCAAATAAGTAAAATAAAAATCTTAAAGAAAAAAGGATATGCTTTCCATCTTTGTATCTTTGCTTCTTGATGTTCCCATCTTTCAAACAAAGGGATTATATCTGAGTTTTGTGGCTTTCAGGTGTGAAAATAATCAATCTCTTTTCAAAAGACAAAAGCCCCTAAATTTGGGCTCCTCAGAAATCTGGCATATTTGCCACCCAATTAAAAAAATATGTTATCTTTCAATTAAATGATGCTGTAATAAATGTATTTTGCATAAGGTAGGTGGAGAAGCATCCATTAAGCCATCTAGTTATGAGTCTGTATTATGCCAAATTAGAAAATCTAGTTTCCTGGGTGGCTCAGTCAGTTAAGGGTCTGACTTCAGCTCAGGTCATGAATCCAGGGTTCAGGGTTGAAGCCCCACATTGGGCTCCCTGCTCAGTGAGGAACCTGCTTCTCCCTCTTTCTCTGCCTGCAGCTCCCCCAGCTTGTGCTCTCACTCTGTCAAATAAAGAAATAAAATCTTTAAAAAAAGAGAGAGGGGCTTGAGATGGTACATTTTTGATTTTAAAGAAATTAAGAATAATTTTAATATTGTCATATAAAGTGACATGTTCATGATAAAATTTTGTTCTTGTTCTTATACTCAAGTTGTATGACTTACATAGTACAAAAATCACAGGAAAAGCACTCAGAAAAGTCAGTTAAGGAACTTCCATTAAAGTTCTGTAGTGAGATCCCTCTGACTTCATTGTGGTCTATGTCCTCAATAACCTACCAGAGTATTTGCCTAATTCCCTAATTTATATTTCTGGCCCAGAGTTGTCCTCAGGGCTGCAGGCTGTATGTGTATTTGACAATGCCAAGTGGATGTCTCAAGAATACATCACATTCCACGTGTTTAAAACTGAACTCAAGATCATCCTCCCTAGATCTGGTCCTCCAGTGCTCTCCATCCCAGTGGATGCACCACTATTCACTCAGTTGTATAGTCAGAAGCCTGGGAGTTCTTGTCATCTTCCTTCTCTCCCCACATCTATTTACTCCATCACTTAGTTCTGTTGAGTTGTATCTCCTAAATATCTTTCAAATCTTTCCACATCTCTTCATTGTTACTGTCATCCACTCAAGCCAAACCACCATCATTCCTCCATTATTCGTAGAGTACCTAACTATCCAGGTTTGCTCAGCACTAAGAGCATTCCCAGAAAGTGGGTTTTTCTTTTTTTTTTTTTTAAGAGGCAGGCAGAGAGAGAGAGAGAGCGAGGGAAACAGGCTCCCTGCCGAGCAAAGAGCCCGATGTGGGGCTCAATCCCAGGACCACGAGATCATGACCTGAGCTGAAGGCAGAGGTTTAACCCACTGAGCCACCTAGGTGCCCCGAAAGTGGGTTTTTCAATTTTAAACTGGGATAGTCTATGCCAGGCTGCCATGAGTTGATCATCCTAATTATTGCTCTCTCTCTGCTTCCACTTTTGGCTCCTTCCAGTCCTTCTCTACCCTGAGGTCAGTATGATTTATTTCAAATGAGAATTTAAAACATGAGCTATCAGTTTATACCTGTTAGAAGGTTTAAGTGACCATCCTAAGGGTCAGTTAGGATATGGAGGAACTAAAACTCTCATACACTGTTTATAGGAATGTAAAATGTACTTTGAAGTAAAAAAAAAAAAAAAAAAAAATTGTTTTGGACCGTAAAACCACTTTGGGGAAGCATTGGGCAGCTTCTTGCAAAGTTAAACATATACTTGACACCTGCTCTTACATTTATCCAAGGAAACACAGGTCCACAAAAAAGATTTTTATAGGGGCACCTGGCACCTGGCAGAAGCCTCTACCTTCAGCTCAGGTCATGATCCCAGTGTCCTGGGATCAAGCCCCACATCAGGTTCTCCGCTCAGTGCGGGGCCTGCTTCCTCCTCTCTCTCTGCCTGCCTCTGCCTACTTGTGATCTCTGTCTGCCAAATAAATAACTAAAATCTTTTTTAAAAAGATTTTTATATTCATGGAAGCTTTATTCACGATAGCTCAAAAGTGAAATCAACACAAATGTCCATCAGCAGATTAATGGATAAACGAATTGAGGTAGATCCAAAGAATGGAGTACTACTCGGTGAGAAAAAGCATTACAGATACATGCAACAATAAGGGTGAATCTCAAAAACATGCTGAGTGAAGGAACCCAGACATATAAGAGTCCATGTTGTAAAATTGCATTCACATGAAACAGTAGGAGAGGCCAAAGTAATACATAGGGTGACAGAGAACAGATCAGTGGCTCTCTAGGGCTAGGGAGTTATCACGGAGACTGGAAAGGGGTATGAGAGAACTTTCTGGGGCAAAAGAAATATTTATATCTCAATTTTTATGGTGATTATAAGCATGCATTTATTTATCAGAGCTCATTGACTGTATAGTTAAAGTGGAAACATTTTGTTGCATGTAAAGTATACTTAGGAATTTTTTTAAAAAGTAATTTTTAAAAACCTGCAAATCTAATCATGTCACCTTTCTATTTAAAATACTTTGCATTATTTTTACCAATAAACACCCCAATCCTGACATCTGGTCCTGTCTGCTTCTCTGATCCCATCTTGGGCCATTTCCCCACACTTTTTGTGATCCAAGCCCACAGGCAGGCCTTTTCTTTCTTTTTTCAGCTACTCAATACTTCCTACTACAGGGCCCTTGAATATGCTTCTCTTGCTTCCTGGACTGCTCCTCCCATTCTCTTCATGGTTATTTAACACCTATTCATCCTTCAAATAGAAACTCAAATGCCACTTCCTCTGGAAAACCTTCCCTGACACGTATTACATCTGGTCTACCTATGATACACTCTCATTGTATCTTCTATGCAATGGAAGTGCCTTTAAGACATGTATTGCTGTTTGTAATTATGTATTTGTGGAATATGTTCACTAATGTCTCCCTTCCCGATAGACTTCAAGCACCACAAGTTTAAGACTGTTTTACTCGTTAATATGTCCCTACGCATTACACAGTGCCGGCCTTAGAGTAGGACTCAATAAATATTTGTTAAATGAATGAATACTGAATTACAAAGGGTGACTAACTATTACTCCTACATTACAATAGAACAGAATCTCATTAAATAGGTCTGTGCAGTCTTATTTTTTACATTCGGATTAATTAGTAAAGAATTTAAATTTCCAAACCTTTTTATACCTATGAAGACTCACATAAACACTTTTTTCACCAAAGCCAAACAAATCATTTGACTATCCAATTGTTCTATAGGTCTCTAGAAAATTGAAAATTTATGAAAATAGCCATAGACTAGAATTCACAAAATTACGTTATTATTACATTATGAATTATTTTTGGATCTTGGATTGTTAAATAAAACATCTGTTTCTACTAGCATAATCCACTGATGTTTGTCTTTGCCAATATAATTTAAGTTTACTTGATAGCAATTGAAATGTGTTCTTAAAAATACATAGCACACTTTAGAATAAAAAGGAAATATCAAAGGCATTGTTTAACTGCCTCAACAGAACCATTATATCCTACTAGGAAATCATCTGATAAAAGCTTTTAAAGACACCAAACCTGGATAACCTTTTGCATACATTAGACTTAATAGTCATAAAGCATTTCCTCGTGAATCTTTCTTTATGTTTTACTGTTAGCTATTATTTTCAGAAGAATGGACTACTTTACTTTTTGGATGTGTACACTACTGGGATAATGAAAACTAAGATATATTGAGCTGATAAACAAAAATATGTTTTCGTTATATTTTTTGGACACGTCTTTTGAACAGGTGAATGACCCTGCTATTTATTCTTACAGAATAAAAATCACCATTTCTGCTGCATATGATGTGGAAACTTTTGTCAACTGTATGGGGAAAGTGGAACCTGTCTTTGCTGTGTTAAGTTATTCATGATTTGTAGGATTCACTTCCAGGAAAAATGTTGCCATTGCAGAGAAACAAAATGCCACCTTCTTCTTAGAAAACACAACAAACATAACAAAAAATGATCCATGTTTCCCTTTTCATCTTAGCTGCCAGAAAACTAGAGCCAAATTCAAGTGCCAACTTTTCTGTTCTTTCCAGGGCCCAGGAGCTTTTATTCTTCTGGGTCACTTTTATTTTCTTATGCTATAGCCCAGGTTAAAAATCTATTTGTCAATTCTTAGATAGATAAGATAAGCTTTTATAAAAGATCTAATCCGTTATTGCCTTAGCAAAAATATTAAACTATTATATATACTTTTGAATATTTGCAAGTCATTAATGGACTGATCTCCTAAGGTCACATGGAAGCCAGGACTGCCTTCCTGGCTGTTGTATCTGTACACAGCAGAAGGCCAACCAAGCACATCCTTTGCTTGGGCTCAATAACTGTTGGCCCCAATATGATTGAAATTATATTAAACAATTCTGAATTAATTTTATAATCTTTCTGTCTTCTAGTTGGAACCCAAATAAGCCATCATCCGTATTATAGTCACACTTTCTGATTTAGCTAATAAATCTTTGTGGAACCTGAATTTTATAAACAACAAGGTAATTGATCTCAACAGAAGGAAAACAAAAATGATTTTCAGAACCTGCAAATTAACTGCCTTCCTATGATTGAGTTTGGAATCAAGATCTTGAAGAGACCAGTTGTAGTGAATGGAAATGTGTTATACATTTTGAAATCTAAACTACATTATCCTACTAGCTGAACTTCAAAATCAAACAACCACAACAAAGCAACAACATTTACCTGAGTTTTATTCAGTGACCTGTTTTTGAAGTGCCTTTAATACAAATTGTAGATAATCCCCCCAAAATCAGCATACAGAATCTTTATCTACTTGATGTCTCTTGAAACTCTGTAACTTGGGACCATATTAAAATGGATTCTAACTAGGTAGGAGTCATAACTGGTCAAATTTATCTTTCTCAGTTTTACTGGAAATTGTCAATAATTGCCTGCTTTTACTAATTTCTTATAATTACTTTTAATTTCATGTCACTGTAGTTTATGGAATCATTAATACACGTACTTGACCCACCCATCAGCCATAGATTCCCACTCCCTGCTACCACGCTACCCCCATTTTTAGTTCTGAACTAAGAACCAAGACCTTTCTTCCAATTATACACACAGAACAAAACCCTTTCCATCAAACCTGGAAAATCTTAGATGTTAGACATGGATTTTGACCTTGGTACTTACAGACAGTTTAGTCATATGGATTAGTAGCCAGGCATGAGTTACAGAAAGCAAGAACATGTTCTTTCATTTTTTAGACATTTCCAGGGAGAGATGAATTTTCAGGTTCCAAATTTATATGACAGCGAAGTCAAGATGACGACTCTCTCTCCCTATGTGAGTGTTAATTATTCATTGAAAAGCTTTTTAGAGATATGTTCAATATTTCCTTACTGACACACTGTTAATAAAATTACAAGTAGTAAGTAGAATCCTATATTCTTTAAATGGCACTTAACATTTGCTGTATTTCTAAATTACTTTTAAAGTGATATAAGCAATTTTCTGGAAATGTGAAATGCACTATTCCTTGTGCATTAAGCTACCATCACCACCACCAACCATTAGCGGGACTAGGCCAGTCATTATCCTATACTTGTACCCAGTTGATGTTGTTCTACCCACTTTCTTCTTTTTCTCTTTTTATTGTGGTAAGAGCACTTAACAAGAGATGTATCCTTAACAGTTTAAGTGTACAATGCAATACTGTAAACTACAGACACTGTGCTGTGCAACAGATCTCTGGAACTCACTTATTTTGTACAACTGAAACTTGATGCCCTTTGATTAGCCACTCCTCATTATCCCCTTCCTATCAGCATCTGGCAACCATCATTCTATTTACTTCTACACATTTGACTATTGTAGATACTTCCTTACTTCAAAATCCACATGGGTTTAGGCCAAGGATAGCTCAGA
Organism: Mustela nivalis; assembly: GCF_964662115.1. Classification (NCBI taxonomy): domain Eukaryota; kingdom Metazoa; phylum Chordata; class Mammalia; order Carnivora; family Mustelidae; genus Mustela; species Mustela nivalis. The sequence continues at coordinate 87,178,382 of NC_139023.1, read as the reverse complement.
GAATTATTTTTAAAAACAGGGAATATCTTGTCTGGAATTCGAAGCTGATATGTGTCCTGTATTGCCCTGGTTTTCCCACGTGTTGAGCTAGTTTACCTGAGAGAAACTGTATAGAGAAGAGCCAAGTTTGATGACAGAGGAGCCCTCACGTATAGCAAGTCTAAAATTTCATTAAGTGTTGTTTGGGATGCTGTTAATGCTATTACTGTAATACAAACATCAAAGAAAATCAGATCACACACTCAGGGCAATCATTCCCTGCTGGAAATCCTGTTAGCTGACTTCAATTATGCTGTACTTTTCCTAGTTCAGAAGGCTGTGTCAGCCCCATTATCTGCTCTCTAAATCGCCTGCTTAATCAAAGTGCACACATTTGAAACTCATCAAATTAAGTAAAATAAAATTTGGATCTTCTGCTTGTCGGGGTCCAGATTGTAACAACACCAAAATTATTCTGATTGCTGGAAGTGTGTCTATGGACAGTCGTTAGGAAGATAGATCTTCTTACCTATTGAATTCTGAATCAGAATTAGAGAGAAAACCTTTCTGATAGGAAGTATATATACCCTAAAGTAGACCTTTCTTTGAGGATTATCATCTGTTTTTTAAAGTACAATTTAAGATTTATTGAATTCTTTCTATCACATTCCCTGAAAGGAAAATGCAACCATATGATACATTTATCCTTTTTCTTCATATTTATTATGAAAAACATACCAACAAGTAGAGAGACTAGCATAATAAATACTTAATCATCATCTCTAAAAAGTAATTGTAACCATAAATTTAGAATATTTTAAAACAAACTATGGACATCATGACATTTTACCCTTAAATGCTTCGATGTACATCCCTGAAAAATCTGAGTATTTCCTAAAATCCACAATTTCTTGATCACACTTTAAAAAAGTAATAGTCTTTCCTTAATAACATTTAATTTTCAGATAATATTCAAATTCCCTCAATTGTCCCAAACAAGTCCTTCAGAGCTGGTCTATTCAAACCAGGAGATGCACTTACTCTCCTCATATGTCACAGCCCAATTTTAATATAAATGTATTTGTGGATATCCTTGCAAATTTTAAGGTTACATTTATAACTTACAAATATACTTAAAATGGGCCAAAGAAAGAAATTTACTTCATCATATTTTAGGCCTTCTTAGGTTGGCTTTACCAAAATATCCCTTAGCATTTAACTGAAAATGTTTTTGCCTTGTTTTACTTTCTATAAAATTACTACAAGAAGCCAGAGATGAGCAAAGTGTTTTCCACTGCCAAACAGGGGAGAAATTTTTCTATTTCAAAAATTATGACATGTTCAGGAAAAAATGTGAGGAGTAAAATGGCTTGAATGATAAAACATAATCAATCCATATCACTCTGGTATATGTTAGTTGGTCATGAAAATAACTTGAATAATCTGTAAGTTTTATGTAGAGGCCCTACTAATTCCATTGGAAGATATAGAAAGGAGCTGTTTATGATGCATTTCTGTATAGTTCTCTGAGCACTTATCAGTGATGCCCAGAGACTGGATGGCGCCTCAGACCTATAGCACCCATACATGTGCCTCTTGCCAGCCAGGGTTGGGCAGTGAGAAATTAGATGTGTCACCCAACAGGCCCTATCCTAGCAGGAATGACCTCTTTGGGAGAAGAATCTAGAAGACAGTTTGTTCTCCAGCTCACTGAAGCATGCCTGTCACTGGTGTGGAACATTTCAAGGCAAGCCAAAGACCTTATTATGTAAGTGAGAATGTTTCCCACCCCCAGCAATACTCCATCTTTGATCCATGAATTGCGTCCATTGTTGTGTATCCTCTAAGTATGTGGGGAACCGAATTTTGCAGATGACATCAACAAGAATATCCAAATTGTGGTTTTTGATAGTGAGAACTTTTATCTATTTGTGATATTCATTAATGATACAGACTACAATTCAGAAAAGGAAGGGCTTGCTGTTAGTTTATTCAGGATAAATCTTTCTTAAGAAAAGTTATTCAAATCTTAAAAATAAGGATATCTTATTTTGGAACTGTCCTAGGAAACGGTAGAGCAGTGATTTCCAAGTATGACTTCTTAATGATATTTCAGTAAATACAATAAAAAAATGAGAAAGCTAAGGGAATACTGTGAATTTTTTATGAAGTTAAAGTTGCTAAATTTAAAGAGCTAGCCTCTAGTCTGCGATTATTTTCTCTCTGTGTTTGTGTGTGTGTTAAAGTTTTGTGTTCAAGTTTTTTGGTCTTGTGAGATGATAATAATCATGAGTTGGGAATACCATTTTCATGCTCCAAATTTAAAGTTCATAACCCTGTGTAATTTTCATATTAAAAAAGTATATGTTTATGTTTTGGTTATCTGTCACTGTATAAAAAACCACCCCGGGGCACCTGGGTGTCTCAGTGGGTTAAAGCCTCTGCCTTCAGCTTGGGTCATGATCCCAGGGTCCTGGGTCCCAGCCCCGTGTGTCTGGTTCTTTGCTCAGTGGAGAACCTGCTTCCCCCTCTCTCTCTGCCTGCCTCTCTGCCTACTTGTGATCTCTGTCTGTCAGATAAATCTTAAAAAAGAAAAAGTAAAAGAAAAGAAAAAGAAAAACAAAACCCACCCCAAGATTCAGAGTCTTTAAATATCAATAATCATTTATTTGCTCATGATTTTGTGATTTGGGTAGGGCTTGGTGGGAAGAGAATGTCTTTGCTTCACATAGCAGCTAAGTGGCTTACCTGGGCCAGGAGAATTCACTCCAATGACACTATTTGTTGGAATCTCTCTCATATTTCATTCCAAATGAATTTTCCAAGCTAGATTAGCTCTGAATATGACATTCCAATGTAACAACTGCACTTCCACATCTGTGACCTTATTATGGTTCTTACTGTATCATTCCCTCTCTGGACTTTGATGCTTCTACAACGAACAATTGGAGTGTCACGCTCTTGCTTGGACTTTTTTTTTTTTTTTTTTTAATCAGCTCCAAGGTTTTTCCCTTGCCCCATACTTCCATTCTTCACCTAGTTCAAACATTTATGAATTCGAGAACTTTATTTATTCTGATCCCTTAAAAGAAAAGTGTCTCTCTGCTCTAACTCTCCCCACCAAAAGTACTGTCCATCCTTCAAAGACCAGCTCAGAATTCAGTTTCTCCATGAAGACTTCCCAAATTTTATAGCAGTAAAAATTAATCTCTTCTACCATACCATTCCTTGAAAGCTCTAATAAAAGCATGTTTCAAGAAGCTCCTTAAGAATGAGTTTGTCTCAATTATCTTTATCTTATCAGTAAGTAGCTAAAATTATTTGTTAAATTGCATTTAACCAGAATCAAATTATACTTTAAATTAGTCTGAAATAATCTGATAATAATTTTTATTTTAAAATGCTATTTTGTCATTTTTGCAACAATGTCTACTCCTCTATATGTTTCATTTTCTCCAAAACTGGGTGAAAGAATCTCAGTTGTGAAAGAATCTTGATGCATTATATCACAATAACAGGACATTATTGTAAATATCCAAGGGTGAACTTATTCCATTTTTAGGAGACATTCAGAATATGTTATCTATCTTCTTTAGAAATCCAATCCAATTTTTTCCATCCTTTATTCACAGGAATTTTTTCCTGACATTGAACCTAAACCACTCCAAGCTTCAGTTTAATTTGTTTCTTATCTTTCTAGCCTCACAGACTCCATAAGAAACAGCTGGTCACCATCCATTTCATATGCTCCCATCACAATAAAAAATCAGCAGGTCTAAATATCCTTTGGAAAGTGTACACAGATTTTCCTTTTTAGTCAGTAGGCATGTCATACTAGCAGAGTATGTTATGTTTTGTTTTTGTTTGTTTGTCCATTTGTTTTTAATGATGAACTCCTTTAAACAGAGAGTTCCTAAAATTACCATTGAGAGGGTAGGATTTCTCAGAGGAGAAATTTGAAAAAAGACTCTATTGTACTGTATTTGAAGAAGAAAATGATCAGCTTGTGGAAAAAAAATGTGCCAAATGAATGAGTTCAAAGGAATAGTCACAGGTCACCAATATGATGTGGAAAGAACAGATGTTGAAGGAGAAATTACAAAAAGTTTATATTCTCGTGACCCCAGAAGTGAGGTGACCCACATACTCAGCTGAAGTCTGGCCAAAGGAGAAAAGGGTCCAATGAATCTTAACTGAGAGCATGCATCATTTCTGGTCACCCTGCCCTCAGTAATGACATTACGGTGAGGAAAAAAAAAATGCATGTAAATTTATAAATAGTTATAGAGATGGAGCCATACATAGTTTGCTTTGGAGAAAGATTTAGGGAGGAGTTGGGAGGGAGTGAGAGGAAGTGAAGTATGAGGTAAATAGAGAAGGAATCTGAGTTGTATACAAGATGATTGAATTGCAGATACGCTCTGAGAAACTGGGAAAACACATCTCTTATTGCACTAATTGGTTGAAACCAGTGTAGATCTTAATAAAGGATATGGTTGCATATCCATCTTCTCTTTTTTTTAAAATTTTTTATTTTTTATACACATATATTTTTATCCCCAGGGGTACAGGTCTGTGAATCGCCAGGTTTACACACTTCACAGCACTCACCATAGCACATACCCTGCCAAATGTCCATAACCCCACCCCCCTCTCCTGACCCCCCTCCCCCCAGCAACCCTCAGTTTGTTTTGTGAGATTAAGAGTCACTTATGGTTTGTCTCCCTCCCAATCCCATCTAGTTTCATTTATTCTTCTCCTACTCCCTTAACCCCCCATGTTGCATCTCCACTTCCTCATATCAGGGAGATCATATGATAGTTGTCTTTTTCCGCTTGACTTATTTCGCTAAGCATGATACCCTCTAGTTCCATCCACATCGTCTCTTTTTTTTTTTTCTAAAGAATTTTTATTTATTTATTTGACAGACAGAGATCACAAGTAGGCAGAAAGGCAGGCAGAGAGAGGAAGGGAAGCAGGCTCCCCGCTGAGGAGAGAGCCGGACGCGGGCTCTATCCCAGGACCCTGAGATCATGACCTGAGCCTAAGGCAGCTGCTTAACCTACTGAGCCACCCAGGCGCCCCCATGTCGTTTCTTTTAACCACAGTCGTCATGAGTAGTCTGAATTTAGAAAGTAGGGAAGCCCAGTCTACTGGTGACCCTTGTAATCTTATTTGGGTTTAATGCAATTGAAACAGCTTGAAGTTTAGATCCCTGCCTGCCCAGGAAATTTGGTACCTTCCAGAGAGTGCAGAGAGGATAGGAATGAAAGTCAAAACATTCTTTTTATTCTTTATTTAAATTCAATTTAGTTAATATATAGTGTATTATTAGCTTCAAGGGTAGAATTCAGTGATTCATCATTTGCATATAACATCCAGTGCTCATTACATCAAGTGTCTTCCTTAATGGTTATCACCCAATTATACCTATTGCTGCCCTCCAGCAACCCTCAGTTTGTTTCCTAGAGTTCAGCATCTCTTATGGTTTGCCTCCCTCTCAATTTTCATCTTATTGCATTTTTCCTTCCCTTCCCCTATGTTCATCTGTTTTGGAGTCAAAATATATTGCCAATAAAAAAGTACATTGATAATGATGCAGGCTGGTTGAATTTGAGAGCCCAGGGGAAGGTCCCATAGGACCAGCCAAGGGGGTCCTTGGTTTCACACAGGACAGAAATCAAATGTGAGCCAAAGAAAGTGAAAATCGAGTTTACTGAATAGTGAAAATGACAGGTAGAGATTAGCATACAGGGTGTTTGGGAGACTGGAAAGGAGAATGAGTTTTGTTGCTTGAGGCTACGGGTTTATATTAGGAAAGGGTCTAGGGTACTTGTTCCTCTAAGAGTCCAAGGCAGGGTTCAATCAAAGGTGAGTGTCAAGTGAACAATAGGTGTTATTCTATAAATTACCAAAGGTAGGGGTACTTGATGCCTGCATCAGCTAAAGTTCATTTGAAGGTAATATCCTGGAACATGTTTGGGATCTGGTTCTCCTTAGGTGTTATCAGGTGTCTGGGGCCTAGGACAAATCTCAGAATGATTAACTTTCTTGCTTCCCCACTGAAGTGGGAACGTGGAGCTTCTTTGGCTTATTCAGAGGCAAAATACGGGGAGTAAATGGGGCCTAATGGAAAAATAGCAGAGATGGAGACTTTCTAAAATAGAGTCCCTTCAGCTTTCCAGAGAAGAAATAAGAATGTGATCTAGCATTTGTTGCTTGACAAATTTATTTATAGAGTTGCACAGGCTTCAAAAATTCATTGAACTGATTTTTCTCTCTTGCTTCAGATTTTACCTAAACATTGTAGATAAACACTATTCTGTATTTATTCAGTATCCTAAGATATTTATCAAGTACCTCTTATTAGAAGAATCAGTAGATTAAAGTTCTTAGAATAGTGCCTAGCACACAGATTTGGATAAGGTTAGACATTAGTCTTGCTGGCTCTCACTAGATATAATGCATTGGGCTAGTTACTGAGAGATATAGATAGAGGGCAAAGACATGGACTCCTGGAGATTTAAATCTAAGGGCTCCATGGAGGGCAATTCTATAACTTCTCTAGTCAGACACTGTGGTAATAAGCGTTGAGTTTGACATATGCCCGTTTTGTCTCCATTATCCGTCCCCCTGAAGGTTCAAAGTCTTTCCTAAGAGGGAGGAGATCTTGAGCTGCAACTATTCTCTTCTTCTTCCTCAACAATTTTATATCCACCTTCTCCCAACACACAGGATTTTTTGTCTAGAATAGTATAAGTTTTTAGTACAGCACTCAAATGGTATGTTAGGGGAAAAAAAAATACTTAAATTTGTTAGGCAGGGCTTTAAAGACAGCCTGATTTTCACATACACTTTTTTTTATTAACATATAATGTATTATTAACCCCAGGGGTACAGGTATGTGAATCGCCAGGTTTACACACTTCACAGCACTCACCATAGCACAACTCTCCCCAATGTCCATAACCCAACCACCCTCTCCCTACCACTACCACCCCCACCCCCCGCAACCCTCAGTTTGTTTGTGAGATTAAGAGTCTCTTGTGGTTTGTGTCCCTCCAATCCCATCTTCACATATACTTTTATTCTCAAGGGATATCATGGAAGTCACTTTCCTCACTAGGTGGACACCAGTTTTTGCAGAATGATTAACAGTAATAATCTGAGAGGCCATTCCAAACAATACATCTTAATATAAAGTACTAAAATTCTCAACTTCTCTGGGTTAAAGGATTTAGGAATGGACTTAGTTTATCCTTAAAGCTTATTGAATATCAAGAGATTATTTTTGAATGTGTAGCACACTCAGACAGAAATTTTGTTAGTCACAGTCTTGACTAGATACTGTGCACTAACCCATAACAATATCTTTAATTGAGGCATACGTAGAGTAACAAAATGACTATTACAAATGAATGAATCCAAACTCAGGGATGAGAATGAAATGCCTTCCATTTAGTTCATTAGGATTCAAATACTTTCAATGAATATGAATACCATACAGTGGGCTCTGTAGTTTGGGTTTCTTGGGAAGCAGAACTGAGACAAGAGCTCCGGTTTGGGTGTTTTATTTGGAAGGTGATGCCAGGAAACAGGAGTGAGGAGCAAGGGTAAAAGGAAAACCCAATATAAATAGAACATTGTAGAGGTCACTGCTGTGAACAGTTAGAGCCTTGATTCCACTGGGAAGTCCACAGAATGTTTTCAGGAATTTTCCACTTGGAGACAGGAGGCTGGAATATTGATCCATTGCCTGTGTTTCTTATTCTTTGAGGATTGCCTCTAGAGTCTAGTGCCCCAACCTTCCTGGGGCTTATACTTGGATGAGGGGAGAGGAAATCATTTCTTATAGGCAAAGCCCCATGAGAGAATGCGGCAGGGAGAGTGAGCTGTCCACCGAAGCTGTCACTTAACATCAAAAGTGAGCCAAAGGAATGTGACTTGATCACCAGAAAAGTCTGCTACAGGGGTTCTGCTAGCAATTGGGGGCACCTCTTTACCAAGCCAGTAGAATGGGGGATAGCCATAAGTCACCATAGCTAAGAGTAAAGTCTTCTCATCTGATATTTTCTTCTTCAGACATTCCACAGTATCCGCAATGTGGTATTTGCTATTTACTTCAGGCCACTGCTCTCAATCTCCACTTACGTTCTTCTCAAAGTGAAGTCTTTGAATTCTAATGTCAACAGAAATGAACTAATGTCAACAGAAGTCTTCAGTTTCCTTCAGAGTACTCTGTGAAATGCTTGTTTCCTACTTCAATAATGGCTAAGTAATGTGCAGGACTTTAATATCTAGCTCTCTAATCTGAGACTATCCCCTGACAGTGTTCTAGCTGGTTTCTTTCTGCTGCAACCAACACACTCCATGCCCTAAAAGGACAGCTATATAGAGATGGACTTCAAAATCCTGTTAGGCTACAAGCTTCCTTTCTTATGGGGAATCCAAACTGAGAATGGATTTACTTCCTTGGGAAGCACCAGAACAATGCTTTATGCCCTACTAAGATACTAAGATCACTGCTTCATGTCCGTCACTGTAGACTTCAGTTGGGTAAAAGCTACTATGAACAAGTTTTCAATAGTGAAGAATTCTGTGACCATTATAAAACTTACATAATTAACAGTGGCCTTAGCCTCCTAAGATATCTTAGAGTAAGGCCCAGAATTTTCCTTTTTAGACAATGAGAAATCCAGTGGTTCTTACTGGGGACAATTTTGTATCCCACCTCCAAGGGTATTTGACACTATCTGGGGACACTTTTGATTGTCACAGCTTTGATATGAGGCTACCAGCATCTAGTGGGTATAGCCAGGGATGCTGCTCAAGAGGAGGAAAAAACCATTTTCCTTTTATCTTTCTAGGTCATCTCTCGGGCTTCTATAACAAAAGATGAATTAACAAGAGAAAAACTTTATTAAAATGAAAGATGAGTAAGTCATGAGGTAGCTTCATTTCAGGCTCGAATGTCATCTTCAGTTAAAAATAAGAGAGGGGGAGGCTGGCGGTAGAGAAATGAAAAGCTCGGTAAGTAAGAGGAGGGTCATTATGTAGATTTAAGTCTGTGCCTTCTCCATTGATGGGTTTCTTGTGATTTAGTCAATGGTCTTCCCTGTTAGGGAGGGGGAGACACCCTCAGAAATGGAGATTTCTTCACAATGGATACATTTTCTTTACAAAAGAGTAACTTCTACTCTGTTCTCAACATCTCTTCTGGATCAATTGTTTCTCAAAATAATCCGCTCAAACCACTCCTTATGCCAAAGAGGCACATTTGAGAGTGACCTATTCTGTTAACTTCTGCTGCTAAACATTTTATAATTCACAGGACAACACCCACAACAGAGAATTATCAGGTTTCCAATGACAATATTGCCAAGGCAGAGAAACCTCAGTCTAGAAACATTGAAGTTTTCCTTCCATTGATTTTTGGAAGATTAACACAAACATCCTTTGTGACCTTCATAAGTCACTTCACCTTTTCTGGCCTCAACTTTGTGTGTTGATGAGGACGTTGTACCAGAAGGTCTCTCAGGTCATGTCCATATTATATGATTTTATGACATTCTGTATTATGTGATTCTATGATTCTGCTCCTTCCGTTGCTACCTTATTCTCCTTAAGTTTTGGCATTTTCAGATTTTTCTGCTATTGGAAAAGTTGAATGTAAGTAAGAATTGATTCTTTAGGGGCGCTTGTATGTGATCTCAGTCTGTCAAATAAATAAATAAAATCTTAAAAAAGAAAGAAAGAAAGAAAGAAAGAATTGATTCTTTAGCATTTACTCTCAGCTGTAGAAAATCAATTATTGAGTTGTTGTTGAGATAGCAGTATTACTGATTTAGCTCTGCTATTTGGTGAATTTTAATATATGTAAAAGATTAAAGTCACGGCACATTTAAGATGAAAAAGAGACCACTTTTCCCTTCATTACTCTTCCGCTATGAGCATCAGTGGGTTCTTTGGGTGCTACCAAGACAGATTCAGAAGGTGGCAGCGTGGAGAGAAACAGATTTGGGAGAGCAAGCCTCCTGGAGTCTCAGTGTTACAGGATTTCTTCTCTGTTTGTGCGCACGGTTCTCCTCGCACCGCTTTGTGAAGAACGAAGAGGTAGACAGGACAAAGAGTGGTGGGCAACAAAGCAAAGTTTATTGAGCAATAAAAAGCTTGATTGAATGATAGAGTACAAAGCTCCCAAAGAAGGAGGCAACCTGAGAGGGTTGCCCCAGGAGCTTCTAAGTCTAGGGGCTTTTTACTAGCTTGATGGTGAGCTGTTTAATCTGATTAACCCCCCCCAGCGCCTGTCATCTGTCATCTGGTTAGATTTTTGTCATCTATCTCTCACGTGGAAAAGGGTACAGGGCTCCTTTCTGGGTGGTGTAAAATCCTATTAAGGGTGGTTTCCTCTTAGGGTGGGGCCGTTGTCCCTGCCTGCCTTTCTTCCAACTGTCCTTCATCGTCAGCATTGGTGTTTTCACAATCTGTGTACACATGTTGTGAGGCATTCATGAGAAGGGACTCTGATAGAGCCAAGCAGATCCTTTTCTGTCCCTTTCAAGATAATGCAGGTTCCTCAAAAGGAAAAAGAAAACCTGCCCCCAGGAAGTGCCATTCAATTACTGTAACTTCACACTACCAATAGAAATACAGAGATCAATCATTTCCTTCTGTCAGAAAACCCGGAGGATGAAAAGATGGTCTCAGAGGGGTCTTTGTTTTAATTGAGAAGATCTAAAACAGAAGACCCAGAAATAAGCCTCTCTAAATTTGGAAATGAGTCCAATATAAGAAAGAAGTAAGAAGTATGATAAATGGCAAATTGTTTAATAACCAGTGTCTGCAAGCAAGAATTCCTGTCACCGTCACGGGTCCTGCTAGCTGGACTAATAATCAAGAAAACAAGATTTAATAGCATATATAGAGAGAGTCTACACAGACATGAAAATCCCAAAGACAGGCAAAATGAGGTATATAAGTCATCTTGAACTAAGGAGAAGGGGATGGGGTCTGGGAGTTCAGAGGAAAGGATTGCACTTTACAGGGTGATAAGAGCAGGTGTTTGGCGATTAGATGTTTGCCCGGCAGTACAGATGGGTCACTCAGATAAAATTTATCTATGCTAATAGCTCTTGTTCTGGGAAAGACCTCCAATTTAGATTATTCTCTGTAGTTAAGAGAGGGGCAAAAGTTTCTCTTGAGTGGGTAGGGTCTTGATTGCCTTGAGCTCAGAATAATGGGCTTGCTGAAGTGGTTCATTTTGGGGCAGCCTGCCCATGGGCCATCAATAGACATGTTTGGAAGAAAAACAGTACTTTCTATTCTCCAAGACATCACTGTCCCTGTTTCCATTAGGGCTCTTGGAAGTAATGAATACTCTTGCATTTGCAGTTACAATCTAGACTCTTCCCACAGTCCCAGCTTGCACCCTTACAAAAGAAAATACCTCTACTGGATTAACCCTCCCCCTGGAGACACTTCACCTTTGCTAACCCCTCCCTGACCATAAGGCTCATAAATAAACCTTAAAATTTTAATTCTGCAGTGGTAAGAAATTCCACTGAAGTTCTAAAACTCAAAAAAGTTTTTTTTTTCTTTTTTAAAGATTTATTTATTTGACAGAGAGAAAGAGATCACAAGATCACAAGAGATCACAAGAGATCTCTCACAGAGAGGCTGAGCAGAGAGCCCAATATGGGACTCAATCCCAGGATGCTGAGATCATGACCTGAGCGAAAGGCAGAGGCTTAACCCACTGAGCCACACAGGAGCCCCTCAAAAAAGTTTTGACAAGCTTAATGCCAAGCCAAAACCTTAAGATAAATTTTAACATTTTGCATTTGTGACTAAAAAATAAAATTCTGACCACATAGAAATCAGTTTCATGGTAATTAGTATGAGAAAGGCCTGGAGGTATTAGCTGACTTAAATTTTAATGTGACCAAAAAATACGACAAAACTGATTAAAATCCATGATTAGTTTGTGTAAATAGAGAAGTAGTACCCAGCTGAATGGAGATCATGGTCCTCCTGGTCAGATTCACATTCTGTTCAAGGATTCTCATTTTAAGAGGGAGACTATAAAGGGGCAAAAGTTCTTAATATGCATAAAGAAGAATTGTGAGGACACTGGGGATATATGCCCTATGACGTAGGGGACCACAGGGAGATATGACAACTATGCCCCATTAGTAGATCCTTCCAGGCTGATACTGGGAAGGGGAGCAGCCTATTTGGTTTTGTTTCAGATAACAAAACTCTGGACATTAGAAAGATTTAGGGAGGTAGAAGACTTTTGTCTTAAAGAATTTTCCAATTTAAAACTTCCTGATTATACAATTAATTACTACATGGCATAGAAATTCCATTAGTAGAACAGAATAAACGGAGGCTATTTAATTACAAGTCAAGGATCATATACACAAGGTTTATATGGACTAGATTAATCCTAAAGTCCATTCCAATGCTAAGAAGTGCAGTTATTATTAATGCTACCTGTAATTAGGACTGCTTGGCTCTGAGAGCTAGTCATAGAAGGAGATAGACAGACTGTGGAGCCAAACTATGTGGGTTCCACTTCTACCAGCCCCCCTCCCTGTTTAACAACTGGATGACCCTGAGAAAGTTACTTTACCTCTCTAAACTTCAGTTTCCTCGTAAGTAAAATGAAGACACTCAAAGTACTTATCTCGTTGGGTGGCTTGAAGATTGATTTAGTTAATATCTGTTAAGTGCATAGAGCCATGCCTGGTGCATAAGAATGCTATATAAGAGTAATTACTGGAAGGAACATATGACTAAATGCTCTAAGACAAGAAGACAGATGGGTTAACTACTTGGAGTGTCCCTCACCAGTTTTCAGACTGATTGAAGGCACTCCACCTGCATCTTTATCTGTTTTTCCACAAAATGACAGATGGCATTCAGATGAATTCCATTTTCTCTGGGCCAAACTGTAGAGAGCGTACTCGCTGTTTTCTTGTCCAGCTGAGTTAAACACAAAGTTACTACTATCTTGACAGTCAAATCCCTGAGGAGTAAGAGAGTTACTTGAAGGCATGTATGTTTTTAGTTTGATTACCACCAGGTCACGGGACCCTTGGGCACTTGTCAGCAGTTCCTTCTGTTCTGAAGGCTAATTCAGTCCAGAATACTGTCTCTGACTTGGCAGATCTACGTGTTCTTTCAAAAGTAGCTAAAACCGTATGAACCACTGGATAGAGCCCCAGTTTTGCTGTTTGTTAATTAAAAGTGATTGAGATACGTCACCTGTGTGGCTTGTTTGGGCAGCTGCCTTTGACTCAGGTCATAATCCTGGAGTCCCAGGATCAAGTCCCACATCAGGCTCCCTGCTCGGCAAGGAGTCTGCTTCTCCCTCTGATCTTCCCCCCGTCTCATGTTCTCTTTCTCTCTCACTCTCATTTTGTCTCTCAAATAAACAAAATCTTTAAAAAAAGTTTTTAAAAAGTGATTGAGATCATAAAATAGATACAGCTAAAGATAACCTTGTAATTCCTGTAAGAGCCAGTGAAGCTGTGTTTTTAATTTTTAGGGACCCTAGTGACATTTCTATTCACTTAAGTCTTCTATGTGTTGGGTCAGCTGTTATCTTCTTAGGTATGGATTTTCTTGGGAATTATTCTACTCCGTTATTCCACTAAATCAGTAATATCTAAAAGCTTCATATGTCCCACAGTATCTTCCTCCTCTATTCTAAGGTATCAAAGCACAAAGAATCTGATGTAGCTCTTTCATCATCTCTCCAAAGGAGGCTATGATACTGACACTTCATTTGGACCTTGTTAGCAAATGTCCCCAGAGCACAACGGATGAATAGAAGCTGAGGAATTAAGAGGCTGCTACAGGCCAAGCTGCCAGGACTGTCAGATCTTATTGGCAGTTGGCACTAATAGAAGCAAGAGAGAAGGTGGTGAAGGTGAACGGGACCAGGTGTAAGCTTTCTAACACTATTCGTGAACACACTAATCAGTGTAATCTCCTGAACCTCCTTGAAACTTTATGAGTTCAAAGTGATCCTGAAGCCAAAAAACCCCAAAAACCAGAAAAACAAAGAAAACCACCAGAGGGTATACACTGGCACAATACTTTCTCATTATTAACCATTAACTTCTTCACTTGGAATTTTAGGATCATTTTTACAAAAGAAGAATACATATTAAATTGAGACAAAAATGGGTGTAGGTCTAGTAGTGTGCTACTGAATGTTTAACAGCTAGCTCTCTGAGGAGAAAAAAAAAAACAAAATTTTTTTTTTTTTTTTAAACCCTAGTTTCTAGCATTTGCTGCTTGCTGGTGTAAATACTCCCACCATAGCAGATTTCAAACTACCGCCATGATCCCACTGAATACAGAGCTGGGAAGACATGTGTACAATGAGCCCCCAGTTTGTTATATTGCCATGAACTACTCATTGTCATACTAAAAAAATGAAACCTCTATATTTAAGCATGTGTCTCATCAAGAAAATCCAATGCCGAGAATTAAATTAAATAAATCTGAGAGTCATTTTTTTTATAAATTGTATTTATTTTAATGAAACTGTCTCTTCAAGCAATGACTTCATTTATTAAGTTATCAACTGTTGAACACTGTTCTATATCAGACACTATTCTTGTGCTAGGAAAAGTGTAGAATGAAAAAAAGAAAACGTTTCCTGCCATCATGGAATATACAATCTAAACTTTTGTGCATTTATTTTTTTTTAAGATTTTATTTATTTGACAGAGAGAGAGATCACAAGCAGGCAGAGAGGCAGGCGGGGAGGGGGGAAGCAGGGGGGAAGCAGGCTCCCCCTGAGCGGAGAGCCCGAGCCCGATGCAGGGCTCGATCCCAGGACCCTGAGATCATGACCTGAGCTGAAGGCAGAGGCTTAACACACTGAGCTACCCAAGCACTCCCTTTATGTGCATTTAAAATAGAACTCACTTAAAAAGAAATTGTCTCAAGGATATATTTATTGAAAAAAATAAAAAAAAACATAACACAGTGAGTATAAACCTCAAGCCACAAATTCAATTTTCAGAATTTTAACTATATTCAGTTTAAGTTATTCAACTAACTTTCTATTTTAACTTCTAATTCACACTTGGATAGCAACTCCCTAACCCTGTCAATTCATTGTTCCCTACCCCCAAACCCTCATGGCAGGGAGGGGCGGGAGGGGGGACAGGGGTGATCTCAGTTTGGGGACCTTCCAAATGCCAAGACATGGAAGATGGCACAATCTAGGACATACAGGTCACCACTGAAATGCTTTCTTCATGTCTGCATTTCTCTATTTTTTGTACCCCCAGGAAAAAAAGTACAGCAATATTTTCAGGACCGCCAGAAGCAAGGTCACAGTCTGACGATACAGAAATATTTATACTGCTATGTTACCATGTAAATTATGGTAATTTCTGTAAAGCTGTCCATGGGCCCTCTACCTAGAAGCTCATATATTCATTTCCTGTCTGGGTCTTACCGCTGCCATCCTGGGACTCTCCCTTAAAAGAAAAAATATGTATATATGGGCCAGTGTTCTATCCTATTCTACGGTACTTCTCTCTCTCTCCTTACACTTCTTCTGGAACATACACATAGTCACACACTTAGCAATGCAGATTTGATCTTCATGAAAAGGAGAAAATATATCACAGGGACAAAAATTCAGCTAATATCATAAAACTATCTCAAACATATCATCCATACATATACGGTGCCCACGATAAACTTTTTGTGAAGCAAATGCTTCTATTACATGACTTTGAAAAATGAGCTGCATAAGCTGAATTGCATAAAAAGAAATGTGCAGTAAGTAAACATTTCTATAACTCTTCTTTACTGCCTCTCTGCTTTCCTAATAATACCATAATATGTCATCATGAAGAACTACATTCTTAAAGAACTAGTATAAGGTATACTTCAAACAAGCAAGACATCAAAACAAAATGAAATAATCCCTCCTCTCCTCTAATAAAAAGGTAGAAAACAACATATAAAAATATAAGTATTAAAAACAAAGCACAAAAGGAAAAAAAAAGACAAAACCATTTAAAATGCTGCTTTATGCGAGTGTGAATTATCAATGCCATCTTTTCCCATGGGCTGGCACCAGTGATTTTTTTTTAATGCAACTAGAGGATCTGTGTAAGGCCTTCATGTGATTCTAAATATATTCAAAACTCAGAAGCAAAATCTTTCTAAAAATGGTTTCAACCCCAGAAAAAAGGTACAGCGGAGTTTTTTTTAAAGCTCTCTAGCCTTATTGCAATAATAGACTGTGATCCCGGCCAGTGTCTGCACAGAGGATCAGAGGACCAGAGTCTAAGGCCAGAGGCCACTCTCAGCGGTCTCGGGCGCTCTGTGTGAGATCAGAGTCTGACCCATTTTATCTTGGACCCTGAGTTCTCAGTCACTGCCTCTTACATTTCTCATCGCTCACGCTGTCACCACCAGACTACTCCAATCCAGCAATTTACAATTAACTACACATTCTCTTCAGGACCAGATTTAATAAGCCAAGAGTAAATACGACACTATTGCTACAGGTGGTAGACAGCTCCACGGCCTTCCTGGGACTGGGTGAACCCTGATCACTGATGCCAGCTTCAAACTAGACACTGTTGCTTTTTGTCTAATGAAATGAAAAATTAAACATCATATGTAAATATCCACTTTGTAATCATTAAGGAACTCTTAATGATTTTACATCTGCTCCTTGCTTATTCTGACCTCTTGGCAAACAGACTCTGGGACAAAATGGCTGGAAAATTGCCTCCTCAAGCGCCCTGGGTTTAAGTAAGACCTGGGTTAAAGCAAAACCAAGGGACTCCTTGGTTTGAGGAAGGAGTTCTTTGGGGGATGTGATCCTCCATCACTTTTGGGATAGTCATGACAGGGGTAATCTGTGGGCAAATACCTTCACACCAGGCTCACAGGTTCTAAGTATCTAATTAATAATAGGGGGCACCTGGGTGGCTTAATCAATTAAGTGTCTGCCAGCTCAGGTCATGATCCCAGGGTACTGGAATCTAATCCCTCACTGGGCTCCCTACTCAGCAGGAAGCCTGCTTCTCCCTTTCCCTGCTGCGCCTCCCTGCTTGTGTGTGCTTTCTGTCAAATAAATAAATAAAATCTTTAAAAAAATAAATAATAATATGAAAGGCTGTGGTTGGGATGGGGAAGTAAGCATGCGTTGGTGACATTTATTCATCTCCTTCCTTTTGTCTTTTATTATTTAAGTTCACTGAGCTCTGTGTGAGACTCTATGAGAGACTGTTGAAGTAAACAAATGATAATATCTGTATATGAATATGAAAAGCTTTAGTGTTCCCTTTTAACAATTTGCTGAAATGACATGTAAAAAGATTAGTATAGAGTAATAAGCCATTAAATAATAGAAACTTAGGACCTAATTACAGACTAAAAAAGCCAAAAAAATCAAAATTAAGTTATTTCCTTAGGACCATCATTACTCTAATTTTTTAAATTTGATTTATTGAAGAATGACATATATAAAGTGAATTACACAGATATTAATTGCAACTTTGATGCATTTTAACAAATTGCTATATCTATACCAGTATTTTTATTTATGCTCCATGTATTTACATATTTTTTGTACATATGTATTTTATATAGCAATTGTAGTAAAATGATGACGAGTGTGAAGAGCAAAGTATGAAATTCTTAACAAAGCAAACACTCCTAAACCAGCAGGCAACCTAAGACTGAAGAAGCTTTGCATGTGTGGACCTTCGCATCACCCCATCTCATTCCCTCCCATTTTCCTCTGCGGTTTTACCATAGACGTATACATCTCTAAGCAACACATTATTTAATTTTGCTAGTTTATGGACTTTATAAAATTAAGGCTGTGCCATAAGTAGTTTTCTGTGACTTATTGTTTTTTTATAGTTATGTTTCTGCAAAGACTTGCAGTCTATTAATTTTTTCCCTCTACAATATACCCTGTTCTGTGGATATGCCTTGCTTTATTTATATATTTTTCTATTGATGGATATTTGGGTTTGGTTGTCCCTCCCCCACCTTCCCCCCTCCTCCTCCTCCTCCTCCTCCTCCTCTTCTTCTTCTTCTTCTTCTTCTTCCCCTTCTTCTTCTTCTTCTTCTTTGCTATAAGTAACAGTGGTGCTATGAACATTTTTGTATATATCTACTTGGGCTTATGTATAAGAGATTCCCCTTAAGGTAAATACCTGCTCCTGGCATTCTTGGCTCATGACCTATACATATCTGCAACCTTAGATAATGCTAATTTCTTCCTCAGGGATTGTACCAATTCAAACTCCTATAGCAGTATATAAAGGTTTTCATTATTCCACATTTTCTCCAACCTTGGTGTTACCAGACCCTAATTTTTCCCTAGTCTATGGGTTATAAAATATATTTCTTTTGTTATAAATTTGCATTTTTCTTTATTACTCAAGAAATTAAACATCTTTTCATATACAAGTAGTTTTCATGTTTTTTTTCCTCTTTTGAAATTCCTCTTTGAAATGCCTGTTCATTCTTATCCCCATTCTACTTGTGTGGTTTTTTTCATAGTGATTTGTAAACAAGTGTTCGGATATCAGTCCCTTGTTGGTTATATGTGTTACAAATACCATTTAGGGCCTCTAAAAAACTTCACAATTTTTATTTGAGAGAGACAAATTCTTAATGTTACTGTAGTCAAATTTATCAATCTCACCTTTTATAATTAATGCTTTTCTTGGTTTTATTTTTTAAAAAATCCACTCTAAAGAACATAATGATATCTTGTTAATTTTCTTCTAAAAATTCTCTTTTGTATCTTTGATCTCATGTTGATTGTGTGTAATACAGAAAATTCTATTTCACTTTTTCCATATGGATTACTCATTGTCTCAGGATTTATTAAATAGCTCTTCCTTTTCTCAATGGCATGCAATGTTACCTCTATCACATTATCAATTCTGTGTCAGTGTGACTCTATTTCTGGGTTTTCTCTGCTGACTCAATGGTCAAAGGGGCTCCCCCTGCACCTACCCACACATTCTGTTATTATTGCTCCATAATATATCTGGGTATCCAGTATCCTTCTACTTTGTTCTTATTCAGGAGTTTCTTGGCTATTTTTTTAGGCCTGTGTGGTTTCCCTCTAAGATTATTTGGTTCCTCAAAAACCAAACCAAACCACACCAAAATACAACAAAAAAAAACCAACTTATTGGGGTCTTGAATGAAATATCATTGTAATTATGGATTTAACTGGAATCAATCAACAATTTTGCAATATTATGTTTCCTTTCCAAATTCTTCCCTAATATATTTCAACAAAGTTTAAATTTTTTCTCTATAAAAGAAATTGCACATCTTTTTTTTTTTAAGATTTTATCCATTTATTTGACAGAGTAAGAGAGAGAGCAAGCACAAGCAGAGGGAGAGGGATGGAGGGAAAAGCAGACTCCCACTGAGCAGGGAGTCCGATGGAGGACTCAATCCCAAGACCCTGAGACCATGACCTGAGCTGAAGGCTGACACTTAACCAACTGGGCCATCCAGGAATCCCATCTATTCTTATATATATTTTTAGAGACCTTATTTTTGTTGATGCTATTATAAATTATGTGTTTTTATAAATTATTATTATATTTTCTGTATATTAGTGGTACCTAGAAATCGAATTAATTTTTGTATATTTGATCTTATATTCAGCTGCTATTTATTTATTTATTTATTTTTAAAAATTTTATTTATTTATTAGACAGAGATCACAAGCAGACAGTGAGACAGGCAGAGAGAGGAGGAAGCAGGCTCCCTGCTCAGCAGAGAGCCCAGTGTGGGGCTCAATCCCAGGACCCTGAGATCATGACCTGAGCTGAAGGCAGAGGCTTAACACACTGAGCCACCCAGGTATCCTCAGCTGCCTTTTTAAACTCTATTAGTAGGGATGCCTGGGTGGCTCAGTGGGTTAAAGCCTCTGCCTTCCACTCAGGTCATGATCCCAGGGTCCCGGGAGTGAGTCCCACATGGGCTCTCTGCTCAGCAGGGAGCCTGCTTCTCCGTCTCTCTCTGCCTACTTGTGATCTCTGTCTGTCAAATAAATAAATAAAAATCTTTAAAAAAATAAATAAACTCTATTAATAATCTGAAGACATAAATTTCTCCCTATTCTTACTCCTTTCTAGTATCTTCCACTTTTCTTTCTTTTTTCTTTTTTTGTCCTTCTAACCGAAAATACAATGTTGAGAAGAAGCAGGTCATGATGGTCTTGTTTCTTATTTTAGAAGGGATAGGCCTAACATTTTATAATTCAGTTTAATATTTCTGAGAAGTTTTTGTTTTATACTTTTTTCTGATTAAAGAAATTCCTTTTTAGGGTCACCTGGGTGATGCATTCAGTTAAGTGTCTGCCTTAGGCTAAGGTCCTGATCCCAGGGTCCTGGGATGGAGTCTGTTTTACTTCATGCTTAGCAGGTAGCCTGCTCCTTCCTCTGCCTGCTGCTCCCCCTGGTGTGTGCTCTCTCTCTCTTTCTCTGACAAATGAGTAAATAGAATCTTAAAAAAAAAAAAAAAGTTTCCTTTTATTGCTATTTTGATAACAATTTCAAACATTAATTATTTTTAATTTGTTAAGAATGTTTCTTATCTAGTAAACCAATTAAGGAAAACTTTCCTTTACTACTCTGGTGAATTACATTTGACTTTTTTAAAAAATATTTTATTTATTTGACAGAGTTCACAAGTAGGTAGAGAGGCAGGCAGAGAGAGAGAGAGGAGGAAGCAGGCTCCCCACTGAGCAGAGAGAGCCCAATGAGGGGTTCCATCCCAGGATGCTGAGATCATGACCTGAATCGAAGGCAGAGGCTTTAATCCACTGAGACACCCAGGCGCTCCTACATTTGATTTTTTGAATGCCAAATAATTCCTGCATTCCTGGGATAAATTCAACTTGGCTGTGATGTATTATTTTAATTTGATTTGGGGATATTTTGCTTGCAGATTTTTGCATCCATGTTCATAATGTAATTTGTCTTTGTCTTTTTCATGCTGTTTTTATCTGGTTTTTATATCAAGACTATAATAGTCTCACAATATATTTCATTGTCATATTCCATTTAATGTTGCTGATGGGAAATCTGATACCAGTCTTCTTCTACTCCCTCTTTAAGACATCCTCTCAAAGTTGTTAGGATTTTCTTTCATCTGTTGATGCTCTAAAATTTCAATATAGCATGTCTAGATATAAAGATTTTGTTTTTGGTGGTGGTGATGTTTTGTGTTATTTTTGGAATTAAAAAAAAATTTATTTGGCACTTGATGGACTCATAGCAGAAGGAATAGAAATTTTCTCCTGCTGATTCTTTGATTATTGCCTCCCTCTTCTGTCCTGGAATGCCAACTCGACCAAAACTTGGAATATTTGGATCTTGATATAATATACAAGGTGCCCTTCCCTGTGCACCCTCACACATAACTGTATCAGAGAGATCTCAACTTTCTCTTTTTGTTCAGATTTACCATTTTTTTTTTAGCCTTTTGCTGCATTCTGGGAGCATTTTTGTCTTGATCATTAATTTGTTATGAATTAATTCTCATTAATTTGTTCTTCAGTTATATTTATTCTGATACACAAGTCATCTATTCTTTTCTATTAATAATCAGACTTTAAAAATATGTGATCTCTGGGACACCTGGATGGCTCAGTTGGTTGGACGACTGCCTTCAGCTCAGGTCATGATCCTGGAGTCCCAGAATCGAGTCCTGTATCGGGCTCCCAGCTCCACGGGGAGTCTGCTTCTCTCTCTGACCTTCTCCTCGCTCATGCTCTCTCTCACTGTCTCTCTCTCAAATAAATAAATAAAATCTTTTAAAAATATATGTGATCTCTATTTGTGAGTATAATATAGTTTCAGATCATTTTGACAATTTCAAATACATGGAAAAAAAGTTGGAACAGAGCAAATTAAATCAATGCAATGAGAGGCAAGAAGGTGGGGAGGGTAGGAAAGAACCAACTAGAAATTGTGGTAAGTAGAAAGCACAGAAAAAATTGGCAAAATAATTTTCAACATAATCAGCCAATCACAATATGAATGTAAATAACTTATTAGAAGAAAGAGTCTCTAAGACTGTATGAAATAGATCCAACTATAAGCTGTTTATAAGAGAGATAAAAATAATTCAGGAAGTTTGAAAATAAAGGTATAAAATAGGTATCACAAGCTGTGGAAGTAGACAATGGTAATTACCATTTATTTTTATTTCTTTCTTGATTAAATGGCAATTTAGTGAAGAACCTTGAAAGTCAAGGAGATGCTATGAAAATGAATGCAAATTGCTGAACTAGCCATTACCTCCTATAATAATAGTAAGTGCAAAAATTGAAAATAATTTCAAAACATTTACCTTAAGGGCATTAAAACAAACATTAGTCAAGTTAAGGTGAGGATCCTTTCCTGTCAGATTTATGCTTATCGTATATCTTGCCAACATTAAACTGAGTTTCTGTTTCAGTCTACTTACAACAAGGGTCAGGGAACTTTTTGATAATATTGAACAGTTTGTTTTAACCATCCCAGAGATAGTTGAGCCATAACCTAGAGACCATGAGAACTAGTGTAGTTTGCTATAGAACAGACTTGTTAGAATGCTTGTCATAGAAAACCATACTTGCTCACTTAATACTATAGTACTAATACTGTATCTCTGGTTTAGGAATACATTTTAGTTACTAATCTTGTGATAAATAGCCTACTACTGGTGTGTCACTGTTGCTTTTAGGGCTAACTCAGTCATTATATTATAGACTGTACAGATATTTTCAGGATTGAGAATATAGATTAAAGGCAATACTTTTTTTTTTAAACAGGTAAAGTAATAAGTCACTTAAAAAAAAACAAGTAAAAATATTTTCTCAATTTAAAAACATTTGATAGGTAATACACAAAGTTTCACTTTTATTAGTTTATATGAGGATGTGCCAGGGTTTAGCTCAGGCCCAGTATTTAGCCAACTTTTACCTTTTGGCTTTTGCTTGGACCTCAGTATTGTGGTGGCAGAGAAACCAAATACCTATTTCAATGCCCTTTATCATTCTACCCCAGAGAGGTTTCTGAAACTGATGTGCATAAAGTAAAGAAGATGAGATGAACACTCAGAGGCAATTTTATGATCTTGAAAGCCAACTTTGTTGTTCTAATGCTACATTTATAAATTGAACATTTAATGATTACTTTTTCTCAAGAGAATACATTAAGAATAAAAAATGTTAATAAGGATAACAATCTGAAGTCTGTATATGGACTTTGTGGGACTGCTTTATTGAGGGCGCACAATTATCACTGACCAAATCTCCAAGTCCAGGAGCTGAAGGGAGGATATCTTCCTTTTAGTTGCTATCAAGGAAGAAAGCAGAATTAATAGTACAGTGCCAATAGCACCATTAGCAGACCTTATATTGCCAGAGCTGGCCAAAAAGGTCTCTTGCTCCTACTCTAGCTTCAATTGGAAGAATGAAACTATTCTAGGCTAAACTATTAACTATATATTACTATATATTATATATTACTACATATATACACTATATATAAGCTATAACTAAGACTCTTCTAGACTATTAAAAATGTCTACTATTAAAAATGTCTAGTATAATTTCCCATATTATGACAGTGCTAAAAAAGAATTACTGTCTCTGTAATATAATGTCAAATATGTAAAATGTAGCTAATAAATTTTAATAATAAAATATTAATTATAACAATATTCAAATACATTTTCATATACATATATCCCCAAAGGGCATTTTGTAATAGTGATATTTGGCTTCAGCATTGAGCCCAGCCACCTATTGATATTTAACATTCAGCTGTTCAGAATTTGGCCAAAATGTGTAGTCAGTAAGTACATCCTGAGTTTCTGGTGTACTCTTCTAATATCTTTTAAAGCAAATTCTTATGTATATTCTTACTTTTTCTCTTTCTAACATGCACACCACTCTGCACTTAATATATATCAGCTTCAAAATATAATCCAGATTTTTAATTTTCTGTGATGAAAATTAACCAATAAGAAAATAGCCATGAATTTTTTTTTTATTAACATATAATGTATTATTAGCCCCAGGGGTACTGGTCTATGAATCGCCAGGTTTATACACTTCACAGCATTCACCATAGCACATACCCTCCCCAATGTCCATAACCCCACCACCCTCTGCCTACCCCCCCCAACTCTGTTTTGTGAGATTAAGACTCTCTTATTATTTGTCTCCCTCCCAATCCCATCTTGTGTCATTTATTCTTCTCCAACCTCTCAAACCCCCCACGTTGTGTCTCCACTTCCTCATATCAGGGAGATCATATGATAGTTTTCTTTCTCTGATTGACTTATTTCACTAAGCATAATACTCTCTAGTTCAACCATCCATGTCGTCGCAAATATAGCCATGAATTTTTATGCTTCTCTAACAACATGGCTTCAAATATGTTAAGTAAAAGTTGACAAAGCCACAAATCCACAATTCTACCATAAGATGCTCATGAATCCTTTTCAGAAAAGAACAGATAATGTAAACAAAATATAAATAAGAGCATAGAGAATTTGGATGAACCAATTACCAAAATTACTCCAATAGACATGTATGAGAAAGCACTGTACCCAACAAAGAAAGAATACACATTCTTTTCAAACCTCTTGAAGCTTTCCCTAAATTGCTTGTGTACTGACAAAGGAAATACTGCAGATCCCAAGGTTTATACTACACAGACTACATCATTTACTGACCACAATGCAATAAAATTAGAAATCAGTAACAAAATATATTCAGAAAATCCACATCTGTCATTTCTAAATAAGAATTAGCTGAGAAAAAGGAAATCAAAATGAAAAATTCAAATAACTCAGAATGTTCGAATAAAACTAGAAGCTCAAAATATAAAAAGTAATACATAAAATAAATGAGCTAAGCTTTCAGCTCAAGACACAAATACATGCAAAAGGTAAGATGAATTTGAGTGATAGAAATCAGAATGATAGTTTCCTTCCCCCTGCCCTCCCAACGATGGCTCCAGGCCCAGGCAATTTTGTAGGTCGTCCCTAGCAGGCCTCTAAGGACTAGACAGTTCTTTTCTTATTCAACTGTTTTAGAGCATAGGAAAATGTGGTAAGCCACATAATTCATTTCATGAGGTAAAGCCCTCAGTAAACAAACAAAGAAACAAACAAAAACACCCTCAAAGAAACAGAAGCAAATATCCTATATGGATATAAATATAAAAGTAAGTAAAAATGTTAATAAACTAAATCATATAAGGTACAAAAAAATGGGACAGTGTCTCTTAAAAATAGGACAAGTAGAGTTTTCTCAGGAATGGTAGTAAGGTTCAGTATAAGACAAGATTTGAAACAGTATAAGTCATTTCAGAATAGATTAGAAAAGCCAAAAAAGCTTTTGATTAAATCCAATGCCCATTTATAAAATAAACTCATAAAAGTACCTAGTTGGTGCAGTCAGTTAAGCATCTGCCTTTGACTCAGGTCATGATCCCGGGGTCCTGGGATAGAGCCTTGTGTCAAAAAAAGTAGGAAACACCCATAACTTGATAACATTTAGCTGCTAAAACCCAAGAGTAAATTAATTAAAAATTAATTTTAAATTGAACTATATTTAAAATAAGTTTCAGTAAGTTAACTGAAGCTGGGCCTGGATTAGGGTGAAGCAGGTAAGGCAGTCATCTCAGGCCCAGGATTTAGGGGGACACCAAAAAACTCAGTAACCAAAATAAATAATATTTGAATGCAATATTTTAAAAAATCAGTATGAATACAAAAGAAAAAACCATGATGGTTTTAGAATATCAAAACTTTTAAATTTATTTTAATTTTTATTTATTTATTGTTTTAGAGAGAGGGCGGGCACACACACAAGTGGGGGGTGGCGAGGAAGAGAGAGAGAGAAAGAATCTAACACATGTTCCATGCTCAGTAGGAGCTGGCCTGGGGCTTGAGCTCAAGACTCTGAGATCATGACCTGCACTGAAATCAGGAGTTGGCAGCATAATTGACTGAGCCACCCAGATGCCCAGAATATCAAACCTTTTTTTAAAGACCAGGGCAGTAGCAAGCCATATTGGATCCTGAAGCAAGAGGAAAATTATGTACCTCAATATGATTTTTTTACATGTTTTTTAAAAATGGTTATTTTCCCAGAAGTAGTTGAAAAATTATTGAAAATTATGTTTAAAAATATTGTGAGTGCCTGTATACCCTTCCAGAAATGTTCTAAGCATGTAAACCTGTATATTATATTTTTAAAACTTGGGATCCCATTATATATTTCCATAAATTCTTTTTTCCCACTTATTCTATTTTGTATACTTTTCCATATCCATAGAGATCACCCACATTCTTTTTCATGTACATTATAAGTATCATTTTTCATGCTGTGTATGTAGTCACAGAGTCCTAAGGGCAGAGACCATAAAAACCATATTCCCAAAGCAAGAATCCCTTCCTGGATATACCTTGAGAAATAAACCTTGCTGTTCCATTTGAAAATTCAGTCTCATAATCTCATTCCAAAACAAAATACAAAACAGAACAAAATAACTTCACATTATTATTAACTTTAAATATCTTTTTGAGATAAAATTGATGTATAACGTTGTATTAGTTTCAGGTATAGGAGATGATTTAATAATTATGTATATTGTGAAATTATGACCACAATTAAGTCTAGTTAACATCCATCACCACACATAGTTACAGTTTTTTTCTTGTGATGAGAACTTTTAAGATCTACTCTTTTAGCAATATTCTTTTTTTATTTTAAGATTTTATTTATTTATTTATTTGTCAGAGAGAGAGAGAGCACAAGAAGACAGAGTGGCAGGCAGAGGCATAGAGAGAAGCAGGCTCCCCACTGAGCAAGGAGCCCAATGCAGGACTGGATCCCAGGACACTGGGACCATGACCTGAGCCAAAGGCAGCCGCTTAACTGACTGAGCCACTCAGGGGTCCCACTTATAGCAATTTTCAAATATGCAATAGAGTATTATTATGTGTAATCACTTGCTGTACATCACATCCCTGTGATTTATTTATTTTATAACTAGATATCTGTAACTTTTGACAATCTTTACCTATGTCATATTCCCTCTACCTCCACTAAATATTTTATTCACATCAAAAATAGGATTTTACAGGGTTGCCTGGGTGGGTCAGTCATTAAGTATCTGCCTTCAGCTCAGGTCATGATTCCAGGGTACTGGGATCTAACCCCACACTGGGCTCCCTGCTTAGTGGGAAGGCTGCTTCTCCCTCTCCCATTCCCCCTGCTTGTGTTCCCTCTCCGCTGTCTCTCTCTCTTCAAATAAATAAATAAAACCTCTAAAAAAAATAGGATTTTACATTTTCCTAGGTTTAATGGAAACAAATTTATCAATAACACTTCCAAACCCCATTCCTTTGCTTCTCTCATTTTCAATTGAGAGTATTGCCATTTTGACAATTTTTTTGGCCAAGCAATGATCTTAAATAACCACTGTTAGAATAAAAAATAAGATCCAGAGTTTCTTTTAAAAAGAAAGAAAGAAAGAAAGAAAGAAAGAAAGAAAGAAAGAAAGAAAGAAAGAGAAAAGATGCAGAATTTCTAAATTAATGGAAAGTTTAAAAAATACCAAGAAAAAAATTCAGTCATTAAATAAATTCAGAAAGGATGGAAAAAAACAGAAAATGCATAGAAAGTCATCAAAGAAGATGACAAAAGTCAGATGAAACATGTTAATTATATAACTGTAAAATGGCTAATTTATTTAATTTTTAAATATTTTATTTATTTATTTGAGAAAGAGAGTGAGTGAGGAAAAGAGAATGAGAGCACAAGTTCTGGGAGAGGCAGAGGGAGAGGAACTCCCCACAGAGCAGGGAGCCCACTGCAGGACTCCCTCCCAGGATCCTGGAATCATGACCTGAGTGGAAGAGAGATGCTTAACTGACTGAGCCACACAGGCATCACAATGGCTAATTTCTTGATTAACAGCAATCATCAGATTGAATAAAAAAGACAACCTGTATGTATGCTTATAACCAAAAGATCCCAAAACATTGTCAATTGATTGACAAAGAATATTAATAAATGTAAACAAAAAGAGAGCAGAATGACAATATTAAAATTAGACATGTAGAATTCAAAGAAAGATGCATTAAATGGGACAAAGGTATGAAATCTAAAAGGAAACTGCAGTAGCAATTAGCTTTTATTCAGTTAACATAGGAATGAAACATAAAGCAAAAACTTTTTAAAATGGAGCCAAAGAGAATTCACACAAATTGCAATTATAGTGGGAGACTGACACTTCTTTCAGAATTTGATAGATCAAGTAAACCAAAAATTTTTAAATACAGAAGTATTGAATAATATTATTAAGAAGCTTGATTAACTAATATATTTAAGCTCTACAGAAAAGAAATATTCTTAATATTGATACAAGCTGAATTCACTTTACGAAGCTAACATAACCTTACCACTAAACCTGACCGGGGTAAGCAGACACACACACTTATACATTCACAATTAGAGCTCATTCTCACCTATGAATAGAAATAATCACACACATACACAGTACTTACTATGTGCAGACTACTCTAAGCAATTTACATGTATTAATCATCTAAACTTCACAACAACCCTATTATTGCCCTTTTATAAAAGAGGAAACACAGAATGGTTAAGTAAATTACTTGCCCAAAGTCACACTGTGAGTTAGTAGTAGGTAGTTTATAGGAAAGCTGGAATATGAACCTGGGAAAACAGAGCTGATTCAACATTAGGAAACATACTAATTCTACTCATTACATTAATAGAATAAAGGAGAAAAACCATACCATCATATTCATTAATTCTGAAAAGACACTTGACAAAATTCAAAGTTTCTAGTTAACAAACAAAGAAAACATTCATGATGAACTAGAAATAGAAGAACTTTTTTTGTTTGTTAGTGAATACATCAAACCAAACTAACAGCAAAAACACAAGATGACTTCCCACTAAAATAAGGAACATTACTAACAAATACTTTAGTAAATAAAATGGCAAGCTATACGTTTATGGAGAGATAAAAAGAGCTTTGTAAACAATTCACACATATCACCTACTTATGTTTTGAAAATGAGCAATTAGATTCCTGAGTTATTAATCTCTCTATTTTGTGGGGCTACAGTTCTGCTAATGGTTTAGCTATTACTTCTTTTTGGGAAAGTTTTGATATTTTTTAGGCCTTTTTGTCTATTCAGATAAGGGAAGCAAGCAAAAGCATGTAATAGTCCAAATTAAAACTTCCAGGATTTCATATTTCATTCCTCATACTAACCAACCTGCATCTTCTCCTGCCCTCCTTCAGCGCCAGCTCCAACTCAGATAGCAGTGTTTGGGGCAGGGAATGATTAGGGTTTCCAGATAAGAAGTTACTATCTAAAATATATAATGAACTTACCCAACTCAACACCAAACCCCACAAATAATGAAATCAAAAAATGGGCAGAGAAACTGAGTAGACATTTTTCCAAAGAAGACATACAAATGGCCAACAGACATATGAAAAGATGCTCAACATCACTAATCACTAAGAAAATCAAAATCAAAATCATGATGTGATATCGCCCTATACTTGTCAGAGTGGCTATTACATAAAAGAGAAGAAATAGCAAGTACTGGTGAGAATATGGAGAGAAAGAAATCCTTGTGCACTGTTGGTAGGAATGTAAATTGATACACTTACTATGGAAAATAGTAGATTCCTCAAAAAATTTTAAGTAGAATTACCATATGACTCAGTAATACTAGTGTGTTTTTTAAATATTTTTATTTATTTGAGAGAGAAAGAAAGAGAGGGAGAGCATGAGAAGGGGGAGGGTCAGAGAGAGAAGCAGAATTCCCAATGAGCAGAGAGCCCAATGTAGGACTCAATGCTGGGACTCCAGGATCATGACCTGAGCTGAAGGCAGTCACATAACCAGCTGAGCCACCCAGGTGCCTCGACTCAGTAATTCTAATACTTGGCTTTTACCAAGAGAAAACTAAAACAATAATTCAAAAAGATATATGCATTCCTATATTTATAGCAGCATTATTTACAATAGCCAAGATATAGAAGTGTCTGATAAGTAAATAGATAAAGAAGAGGGGATTATCCCCATATTTTCTCTCTCTCTCCCTCTCTCTCTCTCTCTCTCTCTCCCTGCCCCACACAGACAGACAGACAGACACACACACACACACAGGAATATTACTCAGTCATTAAAAAGGATGAGATCTTGACATTTGAGATAACATGGATGAACCTAGAGGGTATTATGCTGAGTGAAAGAAGTCAGACAGAAAAAGACCAATACCATATGATTTTGCTTATATGTGGGATTTTAAAAACAAATGAATAAACTGACAAAAAGCAAATTCAGACACATAAATGCAGAGAACAAACTGATGGTTAGCAGAGAGGGGGGGTAAGAGGATGGGCAAAATGAGTGAAGGGGTAGGTGGGAGATGCAATATCCTAGCTGTGGAATGACTGGGTCTCAGGGATGGGGGGTACAGCGTGGGGAGTGTGG
Organism: Mustela nivalis; assembly: GCF_964662115.1. Taxonomy (NCBI): domain Eukaryota; kingdom Metazoa; phylum Chordata; class Mammalia; order Carnivora; family Mustelidae; genus Mustela; species Mustela nivalis. The sequence continues at coordinate 87,147,812 of NC_139023.1, read as the reverse complement.
TTAGTTCCATTGTGATAGCATTGCATGGTGACAGACAGCAGCTACACATGGTGAACATAGCATAATATATAGACTTGTTGAATCACTATGTTGTAACTAATGTAACATCATGAATCAACTATACCCAAATAAAAAAATAGCACAAGATTATCTTATTATTATTTTCCACTAACCATGTTCCCCATGCTATGCCTTTCATCCCTATGACTTGTTCATTCCATGGTTAGAAGCCCATATCTCCCACTACCCCTAGGAAATGGAGACACAACATTAACCACAAGAATTGTGTGTGTGCGTGTGTATGTGAAATATATATATAGTGAATTCCCGATTAGATTTGTATTTCAGAAAAACAACAAGTTTTTTTAGTGTAAGCAATATCTGGGACATACTTATGTTAAAAAGTATTCCCTATCAGAAAGTCCAATTCTGGGCATCCATTCTATATTTTATCTGGTAGACCTAAGTCTGATTGTACATTTTGATTTTGTACTGTGTCTGTCTGAAGCCGTCACTAGCAACTAGACTGAAGACTTTTCGGTGCCATTTTTTCCTATCTTACTCAAATTTCATTTATAAATTCCATTTCCATGGTGAATCTAAGATACTTCTTTTTCAGCACTCTTATGTATCGATATATTTTTAAATATGGATATGGATATAACTAAATTTTATTTTATTCCTATCCATCAACCAGTGGACAAATCTGTGTGTGTTTAGCTGGAACAAGTAGACCAATGGGTGTTTTCTAGCTAATAAGAAAGACAGAATTGCTGCAGATACATTCTCAGTACATACCCAAATAACAGGGCCCCAAAGAGCTGTTAGTGCTTTTTTAAAAAGCACCTATTAAATATAAAATTAGGAAATGTATCCTTAGGTGGCAAAAAAGGTTTACTTCCTAACTATCTTATTTTAAAGGCTTGAGCTTCCTAGGGCTCATATTTAGAAATTCCAATAATCACTAGCTTGAAAAAAAATACCTTTATTTGTACATGAACTAGTTATTCAAATAGACACTGTGAGGCTTTGAAAGGATAAAACAAGAATTTTCACTACAGTAGGATCTGAATTCAAACCAACATATGACTACTTACTAACAGTATAATTTTTTAAATATGTATGTTTTATTTTGAAAATTTTCAAACTCACAGAAAAGTTAAGAGAATGGAACAAAATCTCACCCTTTACTCCTCATCTAGATTCACTGCCAACATCATTCTACACACACACACACACACACACACACTCAAATACATTTGAGATCATGTAAATATTCTGTGCCACAATAAATCTGTACCTCAAGGCTTAACTCTTTATTAATAATTCATGCCTGAATCAGCTATTATATTGTGTTATAAAAGGTGATTTTTTCAATCTTGTAATTCCTTCTATCTTTATTGCCTGTCATTCTACTGTAAAAAAAGCTCTCCCTTTCTCTCTCTCCCCCTCTCTCTTCCCATAGCATGTTAATTTGTGATCTCTTTTTAAAATTTGGTATGTTATAACTGTCATTTTTCTTTTTCATGCTGAAATTGTCACAAATTTGGTCAGCGGGTGGCAATTCTTGCTGGCTCCTGGGTCCTTTTGACATGGCCCCATTAATCTCTGAGCATTTCGTTGCTTTCTGGGCACAAGATGTTCCAAACTCAACCTTGTATTTGTACTTTCCTTGCCTCACACCTGGAATCATCCATTTCTCCAAGGAGAAATTTTTTAATGGAATTAGTTTTATAAATCAAGATCTAGGTTCTGGATACAATTACAATAGGGATGTTATTTTTTTCTAAGCCTGTTCACCAAAAAAGAATGCATATATATACATATACATAGGTGCGTATATATCTATATATTTTAATATGTGCACCTATGTATGTAACTATATATATAACACATTTTAAAACTACTAAGCTCATACTAATCTGTGTAATTGAAATCCAAACTATTTCTTTCCTTTATCTCTTTTTGGCTACCCTGATCCCTCAGTGAAAATCAACTGATGTTTCCAACAATGCCAAAATATTTACTCGTTAGTTCTATCCAACATATGCACAAAATAGTTTCAAAACTATAGCACCAATACTACTACCAATAACAAACCTACTACGTAAAATTATAAAATTATTTGCAGTGTCTTCATATGTCCTGCAAAGGTATACAAGCTAGAGAGTGTGCTCAAAAGTTACTTGAATTAATTTTTTCTCTATGGATGTGGTATTAATTTCTCATACTTCTAAAATCATTTGTTTCTATTTGTATTTCATTTTGTGCTTGATTTTTCACACTTCCTTATTTCGTTGTATTTTTTTGAAAATTTAGAACATTGATGTATTTCACAAGTCAAAACTATATAAAAAGGTATACTCAGCTAAGTCTCCCCAGATTCCCTCCACCTTGTCCCCACCATAGTTAGGTATATAGTTGAGAAGAGATAGATGGAGAGATGGAGAGATGATTGACAGATAGACATTCTTAGCTCACCTTTCTGCACAAAAGGTTGCATGCTATATGCATTTTTTTTGCTTTCGCTTTTTTCACTTAACATTATATCCTGGAAATGATTCCACCTCACTTTGTAGAGATTTTTGTCATTCCTTTTATAGTTACTATCACTCTATTGTCTATTGAACCAGTCTTTTACAGACGACACTTAGGTTGTCACAATGTTTTGCTACTACAAATAACGCCACAACGAATAAACTCAGGCACATGTAGTTTTGAATCTGTGGAAGTATATTAAGCATACAGTCCAAGGAGTGAAATTTCTGGGCCTGAAAATGAATGCCTACATAGTTTTGTAAGATGTTGCCAGACTTTTCCTGGTAGGGATTATAACATTTTGCGTTCCCACCAGCAGTGAAAACAAGTTTCTTTTTTCCTAGTGCCTGGCCAATACGGTGTGTTGTCAAGTTGCCAATCTTCTAAGTAAGAAATGATAAATTTGAAAATGCTTTAATTTTTAGAAGTGTAATCATGAGCAGGTTACTGAGAGTCTCTTGAGTTTTGATTTCCTACAGAAGATATAAATGCCAATCTTAAAAGGTTGTTCTGATGACCAAATGTATGTAACAGATTTATGGATGCACTAAAAATCTGTGAATGGACACATAATGGATACTCAACAAGGAACATTTATTATTAATACTATTATATTTTTGGTAGGCAATAAATTTTGAAGTAATTTGTTTATCTTCAATAAATCTTGGTAACTAACATGGGAAACTATCAGTCCTATGACAATAGAGAATAACAGAGTTAAGGCCTTAAAGGTTATTCAAAGTAAATAGTTTCTATCTCGTATTCCATCTTTAATTGTTTAATAGTGACTTATGGAGTGTTAGGTTAACAATGATTAAAATGACAAATCTTTGTTTAGCAGATAATGTGTACCTATTGTGGGCATGAATGTGGGAATCACACACATATTTCCTATCACTGATGTGGTCCACTTCATTGATTTCTATAGTCGATGAATGGAGGGCAAAGAGACTGGAATATGCTATAGATGATACAGCAAGTATATTTCACTGTCAAGATTAAAAACTAGAATTTCTCACTTCCAGTGTTAGGCTTTTCCATTGTACCACAGGGCTCTCTTCTCTCCCTCCCTCTCCTGTCTCTGTCTCTGTCTCTCTCTCACTCTCTTTCTCTCTCTCACACACAAACACACACACACACACACACACACACACACACCCTCAGGTGTTTGATTTTTTGGAGGTTTTTATGTAGTTTTTACACAAGTTAGCCCTCTTTCACTGCAAGAATACACCAAACTAATAGTGTGTATGGACTTCGCATTTGTAAATCTGCCATGATCTGGTTCATAGGCTGGCGATGACTGTGGTGTTAAGCAGTGGGAAATCAGCTTGCACAGGAGTGATCCTTCTGCATTGGTACAGCAAGACCGCTGGTGATTCAAGTTCCTGGTCCTGGAAATGAGATGAGCTGTGGTGCCAATGAAGAGGAAATGGTGGAAAATGAAAAGAGTAAACAGCTTCTCTGATGGATGAAACTGATTATGACAGGCATCTTTCAGTCTACTGAATCATTGATTCTGTTGTTCATTTTTACTTTTCCAAAGTGTGAGGTCTGTTTGTAAGCAGAGGCGGTAAGCCAGCATTCACTGTGTGAAGAGCAACATGGGGGTTGGGGGGGAGTAAAGGTTTCCATGAAGAACAGTCCAGCTGCAGAGGGAGAAAGTGAAAAACAAAATAACAAGCATTTCTACAAAGCAATACAGCAAGTGCAAATAATACACAGTTATGTCCTATCAAGCCATTACTTATCTAATGATCTTAACTCTGGGACACAGCCTTAAATCCTGAACAGGTAAAACAGTTTCTGGATAAATGAAAACACAAGTTAGACAATGCATGCCCTTCATCAGAACCATCTTACATAGCCACAGTTCAGAATACTGTCAGGACTTTGGCTTTTATTCTTGAGAGCGAGGAAGGCTTTGCAAGGCTTTGAGAAGGGGAGTGATATGAACTAACCAACTCCCTGTGTTCCTTTTTTTTTTTTTAATTGAAGTAGTTGACATATAATATTAGGTTAGTTTCAGGTATACAACATAGTGAATCAACATTTATATACATTATGAAGTGATCCCCAACAGTAAGTATAGCTACCATCTGACCATGAACTCACTCCTTTTGACAAAATCACTGCCTGCCATATTGAGAGCTGACTGTGAGTAGGAAGGGTCTAGGGTAGAATCATGGAAGTTATTGCAACCATCCAGGGAAGAGATGATGGAGACTTGGACCTGGATAGAAAGAGTAGGGTCTGTAAGAAGAGTTCAGATTCTGGTTTTATGTTGGAGGTGGCGCCAAAAGAATTTACTATTAGGATGGATGTGGGATGTGAGAGACGGAGGAGTGAAGGATGACTCCACATTTTTTGTTGGGCAACTCTAAGTACAGGATTGCCAATAAATGAAATGGGAAAGACTATGGGAGGAGCAGGTTAGACAGAAAGATTAATGCTTTTTAATGACAATGTCTTGGCATCAAGAACAAGTTAACTTACATTCAGTAGAATTGGTGACAAAGGGCAGAACAAATAGGTAATATATCAGTATACAAAATTTACCTTTGAAAAACAATTTGGAGGAAAAAAGCAATTTAGGTGATTAACCATTGGCAGTTAAAGAAATGAGTTTAGGTCTTCAAAATTGTTCCTCGTATAGAACAGATCATTTCCTTGAAAAGCCAGAAAAGTGAAAATGCTTTCATTATGAAGAACTGAGAGGACATGAAATACAGGAATAATCAGATTTAATCGGGCTTATTCAGGGAAGTCTTCTGGAGTAGGGATGATTTAACTCAGAAGAAAGATTTTCCAGAAGAAAACAAGGCAGAAGGAATCCTAGAGAAGAGTGACACTGCAGCCTGGAGGAATTCAAAGGTCCTCCAGCTGAAAGCCAAGGCCATTGATTCAGGGAAATGGGAGAGAAAATGGACCTGGGAGAGGCTCTGAGAGGAGGTGGTTTGAGCCACTAAAGTCTCAAAGTAAGAGAAAGAACAAATGTTTAGGCACTAGGATTTCTGGGGCCACCACTGACTAGATGGGCAAGTGCCCACTTCCTCTCCGGAGGGGTTGACTAAATTATGGCACCTTTATGCCTCAGTTCATATTCTATAATTTTAAATGAGACTGCCTCTTCAAGCCTGGGAAGGGGTTATTTTCAGAAGGTATTAACCAACTGCTCATCACCTCCAATAAGGACCGGATGTGAGGAAAAAGAAGGATAGGTTAATTCTAACAGAATCTCTTGCCTGTTATTAAATCTCAGAATGAGGTCTTGAAACAATCTGCCACAAGATTAATCTTCTTAAGCACCACTTTGTGTCACTGGCCTTTGCCAAACTCCCATGGTTTCTCATTGCTACCAACTCCAGTCTCACCTGCTCAGACTTCTGTGATCTGGCTCCAAAGTGTTTGGGCAGACGATGCCCACCCCTCTTGTCCACATGCCTAAAGGTCTAGTCATTCTGGCTGCCCATCATTCTTCCCATAGACATAATGTCAGGACCTTTTGTTCATGGTGGTACTGCCTCTCCCTAAATGTTTCCATCCCTGCTTCCCTTTCTCCCAGCTACTTTCAAGAGTTAGTAATGCCTTTCTGGGCAGCAGTGACCTATCTCTATACATACACAAATTTCCAGTCTAGTATATATGTTCATGCTTCTTGTTGACTATCCAAGGACAGGTTTTACAGTGTGATATGTGCTGGTTAACTCCAGATATTGACTTCGATAAAGTAAGTTTTTGTTAGAGTATACAAAATCAACAAAATGAAAAAAAAAGTCAGAAGTACAAACACACATTCTTTCATGTTATCAAATGGTACATTTACAATATACCAAACAGGGATGCCTGCATGGTTCAGTCCGTTAAGCATCTAACTTTGGCTCAGGTCATGATCTCAGGGTCACGGGATTGAGCCCCAAGTCAGGCTCTACACTCAGCATGGAGTCTGTTTCTCCCTTTCCCTTTCTCTTTGCCCTTCCTCCCACTCATATTCTCTCAAACAAATAAATAAAATCTTTAAACCAAACAAAAAACACAATATACTAAACAAATGGGAATCAGATGTCTTAATAAACCAGTTGAAATTAGGAATTGAGGAGGATAGGAGGGTTGAGTAGAGGAAGGAGGAGAGAGCAATCGGAAGCCCGTGGAACACTTACGAGAAATGACCTAGTGCCAGATGATGAACTGAATTAGAGATTTCCTATTCTATTTTTGAAGATTTTATTTATTTATTTGAGAGAGTGAGTGAGTGAGCAAGAGAGAGAATATAAGCCAGGGGAGGGGCAGTGGGAGAGGGAGTAGCAAACTTCCTGCTGAGCAGGGAGCCCGATGTGGGACTCCATCCCAGGACCCTGATATCGTGACCTGAGCTGAAGACAGATGCTTAACCAACTGAGCCACCCACTTGCCCCTAGAAATTTCCTATTTTATAAACAGGGATTTCAAACATAAATATATTTCTCAAACTGCGAGAAATGTTTGATTAAAATTTGAGAAATGCCCTTATTTCACTCTGGGGAGTAAAAAAGAAAGAAAGAGATGATCTCAGTCGTGATGGCAACAAAGCTGTTTCTCATTAGTGAATGTAACATAATATGAAGACACCGACTTTCAAGCCTGTCCCTCAGGCAACACTTTGCAGTTTATTGATTGTAGCAATATATGCTTAACTCTGCATGGCAGTAAAGTATATTAAATTAAATTCCATTAGCCTATGGTTTGAGATGCCTACATCAAAAGATTGCCAGTCTAACCACTTGAGCATTTCGCATTTCCCCAGCATTGGATGTTTTATGGGTGTCTGTGTTTACAGCAGTCATTTGCACCTATGTTTTATTTATGATAACTCACTCAGGATGGATGGTCACTTGGTAAGCTTATCTCATTGAAAAAAAAACACTGATATTAATAACCTGATGCAATGCAGAGGGAAACAGTGTCATTGTAAACAAATATTGGCAGTCCTTTTTGTCACTGAGTTTTGAATTCCTAACTCTCTATATGGCTCGGACCCCAGATTTAAAAAGGAGAAAAACTCTCACGTATGACAGTTTTTTCAAAAACTAATTTCCAGCATTTCTTTCTTCAAACCAGCCTAAAATATTTTCATCATTTTGAAGAAGATTTAAATTCCTACTCACATAGAAAATTCTATACTCTGTTCTTTTTCTTCCCAGAGGTTTGACCTCTTATATTAATAAAATGACAAAATGCAGTATTTTGTCATAGGAAAATAATGATAGCAGTAGTAATGGAATAAGGGAAGAATCTGAAATGTTCAATTTCAAATAACCGACTCTAATCTTCTCTATGACAGTTTTTCTTACAAGAATTTCGTTACCCCTAAGACAGAGATAGTGTGTGTGTGTGTGTGTGTGTGTGTCTGTGTATGTTTAGATTAATTTTGAGTTTTTGATGTTTAATCTGCAGCTTTGATCTTTTTTTTTTTTAATCTGACAGGGTAATAATAGAACTGTTTGATGTCCACAGTATAAATTCAGACCATAAACATTATGCTAATATATGAATGATTAAATAAACATACTGTTTGTATTAGATTTTACACTAATTAAAATAATTGAGTGTTAGATCAAAATTAACTTTTTCCTCGTTTAAATTCCTGCAGCATTTAGATGTCCGTCTAGAATATATGACAGATGGTATCATTTCCTGGTAACCTGGAGAGTCATGGGAAAGATGGGGAACTTTGCTGGTAAGTAAGCCAACTTGAACAACCTCTCAGACCAGACAGAGCTATGCTGGATGGAGGTTTGATGAGAACTAGGTTAAAATCTGTCTTAATAAAGAAAAGGAGAAGACATAGTGGAGAGAAATTTTAACCCAGCCCCAGTAGCTGACAGGGACTGTGCCAACCAGATCATGTAAGTAAAGGGAAAGACCAGAGGAGGGGCGCCAATGTTCACCAGAAAGTTCAGCGAAGATATTACGAAGAGAATGGGTAGAGGACAGACAATGAGAAGAGGACCCAGAGAAGGCCGTTCTTTGCACTTATGTGCAAAGGGTGTGCATTAACTTTGCCAGGGCCAAGTGATACATGAATCAGCTCATGTCAGTTTTATCAATAAGATGCAAATGATTAAAGAATGAAAAAAGAATTCCTGAGCAGTTATGAGTACCTTTGGCCATTTAGATCTTTTTAATTTTGTGTGATTTTAAACTTCCATGTAGGCATACATTTGTAGTCTTAGGAGAACCAAATAAGAAAACTCCTGTGTTTAACCCATGTAAAACCTGATCTTTATGGTCCTGGCTGAGTGCAGCTGAGAACCCTTAATTCATAAGATTGTTATTTGATGTCCTCAGTGGAAAGTATTGTTGTGGAAGTATTCACCACAGCCTGGGGTGAATCTGCTGTTAAGTATCAAGGTTTTCGATCTTCTAAATTACTATGCCTGGGTTTCATCTATTTTGTCTACTTAGGGAGAGTCCCACAGGGCCCCCATTACTGATCTTTGTTCTCCCACCTAAACTTAATTAATAGAGCGAACACCTTCTGCCTAGTAAACTCTATATTCCTCATAGCAAAAACCTAATTCAGTTTCTCCTAATGAAAGTTTCATGTATATTCTGCTACATCCTGTGACCCAATGGGACAGAAAAACTAAGAGTAGCAGATGGGATAGAATGAGAGATACTGCTAGATGGAAATTCAGGAGTCAAGCTGCAAAAAGGGAAGCAGATCCAACTTCAAGTGGCAGGAAACTCAGCCATGTGCCAGGGCACTGTAGCCAGAGAATACAGTCCTGGCAGGCACTAGTTATCATCAGGAAAAAGAAGAAATGGGGAAGAAAGAGGGGGAGGTCATCAACTGAATCTAGAACATTTAATTTCTTACTAAAAAAAGGAGAGAGAGGGAGATCTAAAGAAAACACAGCAAAATAAGAACATTTGTCAAATCTGGGTGTTGGATGCCTGTGTATATAATAAACCAGTGGTTCTTAAAGTATGGTCCCCAGACCAGCAGCTTTGACATCACCTGGAAATGTATTAGAAATGCAAATTCTTGGGCTCCACCCAAGACCTACTGAACCAGAACCTCTAGAAACAAAACTCAACAATATATGTTTCAATAAGTCCTCAGGTGATCCTGGGTGACCACTAAGGTCTGAGAATCATTGTGTTAAGAGTATTCTCTGTGCTTGTCTGTATGTTGTTTTAAAATGTCACAGAGGTGACAGGGAAGCCCTGACAAGGACATTGGTGGAGGGCAGCTCTGGGGAAAGGTCGAATTATTCTGGTCTTACAACAGAGTTTTAGGACTAGGCCCTAGGGCCCTGCAGGGTAAGGGATGGGGTAGGCATGGGCTTGTTTAGAGCAGAAGTGAACGGAAAATTAAGCAAGACAAAGTCCTAGGTGCAGGACAAAAAGACTAGAACCATTGTTAGCAGAGAACATGAATGGAGACTTAGACCAAGAAACACGGCAGGTCTGCCGTGGCTAAGCAAGGCTCACTTCAGTACTGGACTGCTTAGCTACAACAGGGCTGACTTGGGACTGAAATGCCTGGGTTACTGAACGCCCTTTCCTCTCACACCTCCTTTGTTGCTGCTCACCTTCCTACCAAGGGCAGACCACAGGCAGTCCTGCTGGGCGAGGCTGGCTAAGAGTAGGGCCGGTTGATGCCTTTGGGCCCAACTTCTCCCTGGTAACGAAACTCCTTGCCTGTTCCAGATCTGAGCAAAAGGAGCAAAGTTCATTGAAAACAATTTTTAAACTATATTCTCAACTCTATAAAAGGTAACACATTTTAAAATGTACAAAATACAAGTCCGCCAACAATCATGACCCGGAATGAAATATTCACAAGGCTCCAAGTCTTCAGATTTGGCCTGAATTGACCTAGATGTTTTTCTCATCTTTTTCGTTTCTCTTATGTTGCTCCACTCCTACGTACTTTCTCTTTCATCTCAGAAAGTTCTTAAGGCCCCTGGAGTTTAAATGTGCTGACCCGAAGCTCCCTGCCAAGATATTAGTACTAATGGGCCAGTCTGAAGAGGCTGCTGTATTAAGACATCAGTGCTTCACGCTTTGGTCACACTTAACCTTGGTGAAGGACCCCTCATCATTTTACCTCATACAGTGGATGCTGAGAAGGAAAAAAATGCAAGGAGCCTCAATTCTAAACTTTTTAATATTGCTTTTGAATTTAGTATAAATGGCACATCATAGATAACCCATTATTCCAGTACCCACACATACACACTGGAGTTTATAGAAATATGTGTTGAATTCCTTTGCAGAGTTTTATTTAGCACACTTTGGAAATGTTTGTGTTGAGTTCTGTCACTTATCAAAGGGGGTGAATAACATCCTGTTTCCTCACAGGGATGTCTAAAGCTACAAGATCTCCTACAGGCAAACTGCTATCATTATCCTGTTTCAGTTAGAATCAAGAACTGGTATTCATTTCAGCGTCTTCCCTTCCATTCAGTAGTAAAAATTTCCAGGAAGCATGTCACATGAGCTTAGAAGATCCAAAGGAAGTAAAAACTTTCCAAAATGAAAATTCTGATTTTGTAGTAATAAAAATTTTTCTGAACATGAAATTAATGTTCATAGGTGTAGCAGGCAGAATGCCCGGTAAAGACAGACGTCCACATTCTAAATCCCTAGAACTTATGAATATGTTAGTTTGCATGAAAGGGGGAATGAAGGGTCGCCTGGATGGCTCTGTTGTTAAGTGTCTGCCTTCAGCTCGGGTCATGATCTCAGGGTTCTTGGATTGAGCCAGGCATTGGTCTCCCTGCTCTGCTCCCACTCCCCCTGCTGGTGTTCCTGCTCTCACTGTGTCTCTCTCTGTCAAATAAATAATAAATAATAAAATCTTTAAAAAAAAAAAAAAAGAAAGAAAGAGAAAGGGGAAATGAAGGACTTTAAATGGACTTTAAAATAGGGAAAGTACCATAGGTTATCCAGGTGATCCTAATGTAATCACAAGAGTCCTTAAAAGGGGGAAATAGGAGTAGGGAGAGGAAGTGGAGAACCACAGCCAGTGATGGAGCAGCTTGAGGACTTAGACTGAGGTTGCTGGCTTCGAAGTCAGAAAAGAGCCACAAGCCAACAAAAGCAAGTAGTCTCTAGAAGCTAGAAAAGGCAGGGATATGGATCCTCCCTTGAGCTTCCAGAAGGAGCAGTCTTAGGAATACCTTGATTTTAGCCCAGTGAGATGTACTTCAGACTTCTGACCTACAGAACTATGAGGTAATAAACTTGTGTTGTTTTAAGCCAGTGAGTTTATGGGAGTTGGTTATAGCAGCAATAGTTGGTTTCTGGGAGGTATGGTGGAAAAGTCAGAATCCCTATTTTCCAGGACTTACTTGGGAATCTCACACTGCTGACGTGGAGCAGGAGCGGGAAGGTGAGGAGGAGGGAGGAGGTTTCCTGAGGCAGGTTCTCCTCTCCAGTCTCTCTCATCACGAATCTTCTTTTTCAAGAGAATTCTACGAAAGACTAGAGCTGCTTTGTTAGTTGAAGTCTGAATCCTGACTTCTTAATTTGTAAGTGAGGAGATTAGATTGGATCATTTCAAGTCCATCTTAGAGATGCCCTAATTCTGTCAATGAGGAGATAGGAATATGTACTACATGTGTAGAACTATTTCATCACTTCAAGTATTAAAAAGGCTCAAAACTTAAAATTCATGTGTGGTATGACTATAAAGAATGAGGATTTGGGGTAATCTGTTTTATTTTATTACATTTTAAAAGACCCATCTTTTCCATTATTAGAAAACACCTTCTGAGGCGCCTGGGTGGCTCAGTGGGTTAAAGCCTCTACCTTCAGCTCAGGTCATGATCCGAGGGTCCTGGGATCGAGCCCCACATCGGGCTCTCTGCTCAGTGGGAAGTCCGCTTCCCTCTCTCTCCACCTGCCTCTCTGCCTACTTGTGGTCTCTGTCAAATAAATAGATAAAATCTTAAAAAAAGAAAGAAAGAAAGAAAGAAAGAAAGTAAACACCTTCTGAGTTTGGTTTGTAATTCCTCAAGCATGGGATTCAGCTACAACCAAAGAGAAGCTCAGCAGGATGAGATTGTGTGACTATATCATGTGCCAGGGATGAGATAGTTCTCTGCAGATGGAGTACTGCTCTCTAGCTGCCACTCAAGGGATTCTGCATCTGCAAATGTCCCAATGTCACAGCTACTGTTCTTACTGAAAAAAAAAAATGAATGAATATGCGTGCATGAATGAGTATGCCGGCTCCTTGCAGTTTGTCTTCATTTATGCTACTTTTTATACAACCCAGCTGGGAAATGAGAAAATACAGTAGCTGCCTCTGGCCCAGGACACACCTGATTTGCATTCCTCCATCCATACTTTTCCTGTCATATAAAGAAGATCAAGTTGTTATTTTGGAAAAACTTGAATATTGCTTTAACAGGAATCTTTCTCATACTAATGAGATGAAGTAGAAAGAATATATATTCCTTCAGAGTTTTACATCCAAAATACATTGGCATTTCTAAGAAATAATAAGGGTTAACAAATATCAACCAATCAAAAGAAATTGAATTTTTGCCACAGACTGAGTTGTAACAGCATGAAGAACTGGCTTAAATGATCTGCATGCCTCGTCCTTGCATTGTCTCTCTTCTCTCACTAACTCATTTTCCACTTACTCTTCTGTTCATACAATTATCGACATTCTCTATATTGACTTCTGTGTCATGAGTTTTTTACAGTGGTCTTTTGTTTGAATGAATTAGGATTGGCTGTCTAAACAGCACTAACTCCGTAAAGCATGAGTTAATTAATCTGTTTGATTTTATTTTTCCCCCACTACGTGAAATCAATGTTACATCAGAGGTTGACCTTGACAGATAATCAGAAATAGTGAGAGAAGAAAGCAGAGAACTGATTTTCAGATATTTATTACTGTTTAATTTTTCCCCCAACAGAAAAAGGAATCTTAAATTTTCATATAAAACATTTCTTAAACGGAATGTAAGGTATTCGCGGAATATCCCTGACAATATATAGTATAAAAATAATACTTCTTAAGCCAGTTGAAGTTCACTTGACTATCTTACCAAAGTGGCATATCGGCTTAGGAAGAACTTATTCTTTATTTTCCTGTTCTGAAAGTTATAACCACATTGAACAAAGTCCTACATTTCCTCCTTCCCATTTCCCAAGATGCTGGAATATTACCCAGGAAATAAACATGATTGAATCTGTTTGTTTCCTAAAACCATGAGAAAAATGTGAACTGCTTGAAAAGTTACACCCAAGGGAAAAGACTCATGCTGAGATCATTGACGTTGTGAACGTGTTTGGTTACTTTTCTCAAGAGTCCACTTCTCATCACTGGATTGGGAAGCTTGCAGCCCTGGAGAAATAGCCTCTTGTCCAAGGTCAACAGAGTTGGGGAAAAGGACTAAGCTAAATGGACCTCTTGAATGTTCAGTGATGTTGATGGTGGCAGAAATATTGCACTCAGCCTTCCACCTCTGTCAGCATCTTGGCAGGGCATGCATTTGATATTTTAAGTATAATTTACTAGATGCCTTCAAACTGAATCAAAGATTTGGATTCAATTTATTATACTCTCTGAGCTGCCCTTTTTTACATCTGTGGCCTCAGCTCTTGTAGAGTTAATTCTTTGTTTAGCTTGCTTGCAGTCAAATGTATAAATACAGTGGCAGGCTGTAAAGGATTTTTTGGACAACTGCCATTGTGAGAATAGGGAAATGACAAAGAGAAAGAGAGGAGTAAGCAGCTCTGCTGTGTACTGGGCAGAACAGGAAGATATAAGGGGGAGGAGAAAGGAAACAGGAGAGCTCTGTGTTTGAGATGTGTCACGAGAGAGCACACGAGAGCATAGAAGGCACGAGATGGGTAAAGGAAATCAACAACCAGAACAGTCAAATATAGAACTCTTGCAAGGCAAAGCAGAAGAGGAGAACATCTAGTTGGATTATTTTGTTAAAACAAAACAAAACGAAAAAAACCTCTCATAAATAAAGGTTGGGAATTAGCTGAAAAGTTAACTGGCTGAGAGGCAGAATCTATGGAGGATAATGAATATTTAAATGAGACCTTTTTTACCCTATAATTCAGCCTGGAGGCCACATATTTTGAAATAAAAAAATTAGTGACAATAAGAAAGGGCTAAACAGAATACTTGAAATGTCTCAAAAAGAGAACTCTCAAATCTTTTTCCTTCTCTTGAGAAAACTTTCCTGGCTCCTTCATTGCAGTTTCCTTGTTACTGCTTTCTGAGTTTGGTTTTACTTATTAATAGCTTTCTACCTTGTGGCTGATACGGTTTTATTCTCTGGAGTCCATGTCCCTTTCTCTTGAACATTAATAACTCTTCTTCTCTCTGTCTTCTTGATCAGGCATATACTGCCTATCATGGCATGGCTTTTTTATCAATGGAAACTTACATAGAATAAAGGCAGAATCATGGCATGACATGTTCACTTAGCCACTAGTATTGTTGCAACAGCTCTAGAATACAATTTAGAGATCATCTAGTGACTAGTTAACTTTTCATATTAACTGCTGAAAATGTTAAAGCTCTTAGTTTTCTTTTTTTATCATTATCTAGAGGTTTTTTTTTTTTAAACTGTTTTCTTTTTCCTTTTTTTTTTTTTTCAAAGATTTTATTTATTTATTTGACACACAGAGATCACAAGTAGGCAGAGAGGCTGGCAGAGACAGAGAGAGGAGGAAGCAGACCCCCCACTGAGCAGAGAGCCCCATGCGGGGTTTGATCCCGGGACCCTGGGATCATGACCTAAGCCCAAGGCAGAGGCTTTAATCCACTGAGCCACCCAGGCGCCCCTAAAAAATGTTTTCTTCATAAAATGTAAGTGAAGTGGTCTAGAATATGTCATTGTGACATAAAAATTATTTTGTGCAGAAGGTACTTGAAATAGGCTTTTTTTCTCAATTTCTTTACCTGCCTAAAAGCAGAGTTTCCCAAAGGAACACAATTGTTCTAAATCCCCTTCCTAGTAGCTTCCCAGGCTAAGGGAAAACTGACTCTTTAAACTAGAGAGAAGTCACACACCACATCTAAATACACATTACCTTAAAACTATTACTATCTCCTATCTATTCTTCTAATGGTCCATTCATTATTCCTAAATATCATTTGGTTTCTCTTCTCTCTTCTTTCTTCTTACTTGGCCCAACCCTCACTCCTCCTCTCTGACAAGCATCAGTTTGTTCTCTGTATTTATGGATCTATTTTTGCTTTTTGTTTATTTTTTAGATTCTAGATATAAATCAAATCATGTGGTATTTATCTTTCTCTATCTGACCATTTTACTTAACATTATATACTCTAGTTCTATCCAGGTTATTGCAAATGGCAACAGGTCATGATGACCTTTAAGCCCCCAAATTCTAATCATCCCCTTGATACACATTTTTCTGTGAATCTGTGAACTTCCATACATAGGTGATTAAATTTTGTCTTTCATTAATTATTTGCCAGTTTAATTTACATCCCCCCAATATAAACCAAAGAAGGTAAAATAAAATATTTTTCCTAATTGACATGGGTCATTCAATATGAGTTTTTCAGTGTCCTACCACCATATGAGCTCTGATAACCCTGCCTGTTTGCCTACCCACTTCTCCATTCTGCATGGATCCTAGCCTCCTCCTTGCCACTTCATTTTTTTTTGAAGATTTTATTAATTTATTTGCCAGAGAGAGAAAGAGAGAAAGAGAGCATGAGAATATAAGCAAGGAGAGCAGTAGGCAAAGGGAGAAGCATGCTGAGCATGAGGCGGGACTTGATCCAGGACCCTGTGATCATGACCTAGGCTGATGGCAGATGCTTAACTGACTGAGCCACCCATGTGTCCCCTCCTTGTCTCTCTGTCTGTTTGTCAACCTCTATTGTCAAAAAAAAATAACAAGTCTTGGTGAGAATGTGGAGAAAAAGGAACACTTGTACACTGTTGGTGGGAAAGTAAATTGGTGCAGCAACTGTGGAAAACAGTATGGAGTTTCCTCATATGGAGTTATCATATGATCCAATAATTCCACTATTGAGTATTTACCCAAAGAAAAAAAGACACTGATTTGAAAAGATATATGCACCACTATGTTTCTTGTAGTATTAATTATTATAGTCGAGATATGGAAGCAACCAGATGAATGGATAAAGAAGTGGTGTGTGTGTGAGTGTGAGTGTGTGTGTGTGTGTGTGTGTGTGTGTGTGATAGAATATTATCCAGCTATAAAAAGAACAAGACCTTCCCATCAAGCATAATAACATCCACATTATAGGGTTGTCCGAAGAAGAAGAAAGAAATAAGTGGGCAGAAAATGTATTTGAAGAAATAATAGTTGAAACTTCCCTAATCTGGGGCAGGAAACAGATATCCAGATCCAGGCTTCAGAAGTCCCACCAAAATCTCAACCCAAGGAGATCCAAATCAAGATGCATTTTAATTAAAATGGCAAAAGTTACTGATAAAGAAAAAATTTTAAAAGTAGCTAAAGAAGATAGTTACATATAAGGGAAAACGCATAAAGCTATCAGTGGATTTTTCAGAAGAAACTTTGCAGACCAGAAGAGAGTACATGACATATTCAAAGTACAGAAAGGGAAAAAATCTGCAGCCAAGAATACTCTATCCAACAAGCTTATCATTCAGAATAGAAGGAGATACAAGGATTTTCTCAGACAAACAAAATCTGAAGGAGTTCATGATCACTAAACCAGTCCTACAAGAAATGTTAAAGGGTATTCTGTGAGTGGAAAGGAAGGCCAAAAGTGAGAGTATGAAAAGGGAAAAGAAAAACCACACAAGCAGTAAAAATATTTCTGTAAAAATCATTCAAGGAATTCATAAGATGAAAGAATATGCCTAAAACATGGGAGGGAGAAAAGTAAAGAATGGCTTAAACTTAAATCATCAACTTAATGTGTACTGTTACATGCAGAAGATGTTCTATACAAACCTAATGGGAGCCACAAATACAAAACAGATATGCAAAAAATAAAGAGAAAGGGATCCAAGTAAAGGAGGCCAACAATCCATGAAAGAGAGCAAACAAAGCAAGCAAAGGAAAAAGAGAGAGAGACACCAAGAAACAGACTCTTAACTATAGAAAACAAACTGATGGTTTTTAGAAAGGGAACTTTCTAGAAAGGGATAGGTCAGGGGATGGGAAAAATAGGAGATGGAGATTAAAGAGCACACTTATCATAATAAAAATAAAATAAAATATGAAAAAAAATGAGATCTTATCATTTGCAACAACATGGATAGACCTAAAGGATATAATTCTAAGTAAAATGATCCGATAGAGAAAGATATATACTACATGATTTCATTTATATCTAGAATCTAAAAAATAAACAAAAAGCAAAAATAGATCCATAAATACAGAGAACAAACTGATGCTTTTCAGAGGGGAGGGGTGAGGGTTGGGCCAAATGGGTGAAGGAGAGTGGGAAGTACAGGCTTCCAATTATGGAATGAATAAATCATGGTGATAAATGGTACATAGGGAATATAGTAAACAAGAAAAAAATATCCAAGATTCCCTTCCTTGATTTGTGGAACAAACTTTAAAAGTGAGAAGAGCTAATATCTCATTGAGCACTTACTATGAGCCAGGCAAGTGTTCCTAGTACCTTCCCTTAGAAGTTAAATAACAGGGCACCTGGCTGGCTCAGTTAGTAGAGCATGCTACTCTTGATCTCAGAGTCATGAGTTCAAGCTCCACTTTGGGCATGGAGCCTACTTTTAAAATAGGTTAAATAACTTACAGGAGGTCATACTGTTCCTGATGACTGGGTAGAGATTCCAGGGCACATAATCTGGGGCCAGAGCTCACTCTCTTAACCAATACACTTGATTATACTTTCTCCCTTGTTTTCAGAAACCAGTGTTTTAATAGAACCAGGTATAAGATAACCTGTGTCCTGGGACCTACTATAAAGGTCATGTCCTACAAAAACCATTAAAACTCAAAATTCAAAAACACTTTTTAATTTTTTTAAGATTTTATTTATTTATTTGACATACAGAGACCACAAGTAGGCAGAGAGGCAGGCAAAGAGAGAGAGGTAGAAGAGGCTCCCTGCTGAGCAGAGAGCCCAATGCGGGGCTTGATCCCATGACCCTGGGATCATGACCTTTGCCAAAGGTAGAGGCTTTAACCCACTGAGTAACCCAGGCACCCCTATTTTTTAAATTTTTTTAATTTTTAATTTAATTTGATGTTTTTTGCCAAAAAACCCTCCACTGTCCTTTGAATTAAGACTACTGGGGCAAGCTGCTAGTTTGCAGTCTTTGCCCCATAGTCAACTACCACCTTAGTAAATAGCGAAGCTTCATACTCCATTTCTCTCTAGAGACCAAATACCAAAAATGGATGGATGTTCCACTGGCATTTCAAACTCATAATGGTTAAATAAAACTGAAATCCTGCACTACCTCCTCACAGTGAATTGTCTTTTTGGTGTTTCTGATTCTGTTATTCTGTAGTTATCTGTGTTCAAATCACTAACAAATCATTGACTCCTTTCTTTCTATGTATCCAAATCCCAGTATGTGTGAAACCAAATTTCTTTTTAGCATATCTAATCATTTCCTCTCTAAGTCATAATAGGTAAAGACCTAGTTTAGGTCTCAGTCTTCACACCTAAGCTAAACTTTTAAATGGTGTCTACACTTCCAGTCTCTCTGTTATCCAACCCATTCAGTTGGGTATAATGAGTTAATGATAATATAATGATTAATCCCACAAACAACTACTTGTGCTGCTTTGAAGCTTCAGTTGTTCCTCTGCTAAATAATGTACCAATATTTTGGTAATAAAGGCTAAAAGGAATGTGCATATAGGAATCTGGAAAGAGTCCATGAGCTAAGACTCTTAGAAGTGAGTTAAGGTATCTCTCAAATTGAGCTGCTCTCCTATTTTTCTCTCCCTCCTGGTTTCCCTCCTTGTCTTTATGCATCAGCCACAGTGTCTCCCAAACCACCCCCACCACCTGGTTTCCTTTGCTTATTCTATTGCTTGTAACTGTACCATGCCAGGACCAATTCTGCCTGACTTCCCAAGTTCAGGGAACCGCACTGTCTGCAACAGAGTCTCAGTTCCACAATTTCAAAGTCCTTGGAAAAAAAAAAAAAAAAAAAAAAGATTACACAACCTATTCATCATTTGTCACTAACTTTTAGAAAGAATATTTTCCTAAATTTCCCCTTCTTGCATTCTTTAGGATAGGTCTCTATTTATCTCCAGAGGTGGGAGAGTATAGGAATCAAGACTTCTAGTTTTCTCTATTCTTTAGCTGTCTTTTGTTGTTGGGTGGGTGTCCAAAGATGTATGACATCAGTGAGACTATAAAGCACTTGGTTTCTTTGGGCCATCTTATCAGTAGGAAGGATCATTTGCTCCCCAAACACTCTGCACCTTGATTCTTTCTCTCCCATCCCTCTTCATCCCCTCCACATCCACTGTCTTTTCTCTAACCCTCCCCTCTTCTGCCTCTTCTTTCCTCTTCTCCTCCCTTTGTCCTCCCCTTCCTTCTTGCCTCTCTTCTCCTCCTTCTCTCCCAACTGCACTTAAGAATCCAGGCTACCTTATATAGACAATATCCATGAAGTAGGTGTAGGGGAGGAAAATAACCTTTTTCATTTTCCTTTCTAAGATCTTGGGTGGGACTCCTGTAACAAAAGACACCATTCACAAGAGAAAAAACATACAAATTTAATATAAGTTTTATATGACACAGTAGTCTTCATAAGAAAATGAAGACACAGGATGCCTGGGTGGCTATTGGTTACGTGTCTGACTTTGGGTCAGGTCATGATCTCATGGTTCTGGAATCAAGCCCCATGTCAGTCTCCCTGCTCAGTGGGGATTCTGCTTCTCCCTCTCTTTCAACACCATCCCCCACCCCTGGCTTGTACTTTCTCTGTCTCTATCTCAAATAAGTAAGTAAAATATGTAAGAAAATAAAGATTTAAAAAAAGAGAATGAAGACCCAAGGAAGTGGTTGAATCTCAGTATATTTGTGCTGGGTATAATGGAAAGTGAAAGTTGTAGAAAGATGTGATAGGACAAGGGTTTGAACAGTGTCATTAACTGGGGAAAGCAGCAAGCCCTGTTCATTTAGATTCTTCTCTGTGTCCCTCTGTGTCTTCAAACATAAAGATGCCCTTTTTTTCTGGGTATAGGAGGGCACCTCTTACACAAAGTTTTTATGACCCACTTTGGGAGAAGGTCAGAAAGTCTTTCCTATATGTGTTATTTCTCAAATTCATTCAGTTTGAAAAGTATTCAATATGCCAAGGTGCCATATTTCAGGGTAATATGTCCTGAACCTCGTCACAAGCAAACCAATGCACCTGGCTAGACCTACACTTTTTCGTTCCAGTTTTTTGCCTGAATCTGAGATAATCAGACCTATCCTTCCTAAACAGTTAATAATCTTCAATCTAGGGGAAAGCTCAGTTTTAGCTTCAGATCCAAGGGAGTACCTAATCTGGTTTTACTAGGGAGCCTTGCACTTTCATAATTACTGGACTTCCACAGTAAAACTTGATCTCCATTATATCTCTTCTTAATTTGTTAGAATACACACACACACACATATGAATATAAAATATATATATAATAGAATGAATATATATACGAATGTATATATTTATATATTTATATATTTATATACATTCGTATATATATTCATTCTATTATATATATATATTCGTATATATAAATGTATACATTCATATATATGAATATATATGAATATATGAATATATATATGGATGCCTAGGTGGCTCAGTTGCTTAAGCTTCTATGTATATATATGTGGGTATATATATATTTTTTAAATATATACATAATACATATATGGATTTTCATTTCATGTATATATACAATTTTCATATGATTTTTCTCCCTTGACCCTCAAACAGAGACCCCAGAACTGCTTATACTTGAGATGGGAGTCAAGTATAGCTAGAGACTGGGTCATGTAGTCTCATTCCTGAGGTAACCCTACCTCCTGGTTTGCCAGGGACAGCCCCAGTTTACAGTTCAAGACCCCACTGATTTATTACTATAGCACTCTCTCTCTTAAAACTTGGTTCTAGTAAGGATAAGTGATAAGAGACAACTCTATCTGTTGTCCACCTAACAAGGGCTATTCATCTGAAGATTCCTACAGGAGAGGGCATATGTTTAGCTATCACTATAAAATATGTCTTTATCAGCTACAAACTTCTTAATTTGACATTTGAGGCCCTCCATAACTCCTTCCTCTATTGACATTTTTAGCTAATGTGTCTGCTATTTTTTGTGGTCACACTATTTGGTTTTCTACCTCTATCCTGCTTTTGTTTTACTCCAGAAATGTCTATCTCTTCTGTTTTTCTTTCTGTTCCTTATAAAGCCCTAGCTTTCTTTCCTTCTTTCCAAAGCTAGCTGAAGTGCTATTTTCACCATGAAATGTATCATAAGAGTTCAGCTAGAAATAACATGGTATTTGAATGTTGATCAAGGACTTGAGCTTATTTTCCATTAAGCTTAATTGTCTTCAGTCCCAGTTTTGTCATAAATCTAATGGGGAAAACGCCTACCTAATGGGGTTGTTATAAGATTAAATTAGATAATTGCTTATGTAAAAACATCTGACATGGAGTAGTTGGTAACTAAACAAGGGTTAATTTCTTTTTATTCTTCTGAATTCATATAGCACTTTTGGTGTACTGCTTTATATTATAGATATTTATATATTGGTTTTACTACTTACCTAGATTTCTTAAAGTCAAGGCTTATGATGTTTATGTGTGTGCATACACATATATACACAAAAATATACATATATATGTATGTATGTGTGTATTTTTTTGTGTATATATATATGCATGCCTGGGTTTATACACATATGTATATGTACATATATGATATACACAGAAAGCATTCCATAAATATCCAGACTTAGACCTGGAGACATTGTGACTCACACCCAGCTAATTCGGTGATGAAGGTTGGCTCCTTTTGTTTCACCCAAGTTTTTATAAAAGGCAGGTATGTATCTGTATATGGACCTACACCTGGGAGAAGTACATATACTGTGTTGATTGAACACCAAAGCCTAGAGGCGGTGCCTTACTGGCCCAAACACTCTCTTCATGTATATGGATACACCATCAAGCACATGCTATGATCTGCCTGTTGACTGCAGATGGGCTGGCTCCATGCCTTTACTGCCCTGAGTCAAATTCAGTGATGTGGACACCAGAGCAGGCATCCAGGTTAAACTGGGAAACTTCCATAGTGGTAAACCGGGTTTGAATACTGGTTCTCCTGTTTCCCAGATTAAGACCTTGACAAGACTATTTAACTCTTCCGTGCTTCAGTTTTGTCATCTGAAAAACAGTATCTATTTCATAGGGTTATTTTGAGGGTTAAATGGATGAGCACTTTAAAGAACTTAATCTGGCATATAATTAGTATTTAGCATTAGCTCTCCTCCTTCTCTAATAGGTGATTCTACTTGAGAAGTGGAAAGTTTGTGGGAGCTCCCCTCTACTTGCTAAATGGGATGCTGCCTGCTTAATAAAGCCCATTCGAGGGGCGCCTGGGTGGCTCAGTGGGTTAAGCCGCTGCCTTCGGCTCAGGTCATGATCTCAGGGTCCTGGGATCGAGTCCCGCATCGGGCTCTCTGCTCGGCAGAAAGCCTGCTTCCCTCTCTCTCTCTCTCTCTGCCTGCCTCTCCTCTCCATCTACTTGTGATTTCTCTCTGTCAAATAAATAAATAAAATCTTTGAAAAAAAAAATAAAGCCCATTCGACCTCTAAAAAAGTGGAGAGAGGGAAAATATTTCATAGGAAATATTATATGACATGTGAAAATGATATGAAATTCAAATTTCAGTGTTTGTTACCAAAGTTTTATTGGAAGACAACCATGCTTATTTATTATTAAATATTGTCCTGTGGCCGCTTTGATACCACAACAGCACAGTTGAGTATTTGCATCAGAATGTGCATCCTACAAAGCTGAAAAGATTTACTAACTGGTTCTTTACAGAAATATTTGTTGATCTCTTCTCTAAAAGGTTAAATGACTTGCCCAAAATTACAGACTTATAGGGCCAATATTTTGCATCTTGAATCCAGATCCTTTTACTATCTCAAAAAAGAAAAAAGAAAGAAAGAAAGAGAAAAGAGGCTTACTGATTAGGTATTTCTTTAATTTTCAGACACAAAAAGTATATATATTTGTGTGTTTTAAATCTTTTGGGGACTCCCAGGCTTCTTAGCTTCAATTCAATTGTAAAAAGCTTCAATTATGGAAGCATGATAAGTGCAAAATCCACAGATGCATCCTCTCAAACACAGCTGACATGAGCACCTCCTCCTCACCACTAATCAGACAGCTTCCACTTCGCTGTCTCAAGCTCTCCTCAAAGCTGAAGTGTGTCACCTGCAGGATACTTGTCTCTTCCAACAGCACCATGAAGAGACTTATTCTTAGCCTGAGTCCAGCCATAATACTTACCAAAAGTATTATACCCCTTGGTGCTCTTGAGACTAAGGAAAATCAAAACAACATCAGCTGGAGAAAAACACCACCCTCCTATTATACCCCTTATAGGTGGTTTCTTCTTAAAATTTTTTTTGAATATTTACTGACAGTATCTGCTCTAATTACCATCTATATAGAGAAAGCTTTAGAAACTCATATGCTAACCTCTTCTGTTTCAGAATAGGTTTGTTAATGGTAGGTAAACTTAAAATAGCCTGGAAGAGAATCCTCTATTCTCAGCGGGAGATAAGTTACCCAGAAGATTTAATCAGGAGCAAGATGGCCAATTTGGGCAGTTTCCCAAATATTACTGGGTTGGCCCATGGTATTCATTATTTTCTGTTTTTGTATTAATTCTAAAAATTAATCATATCTGTATCCAAATATAATTATATAATCATATTCCAAAATCCAGTTAATTTTTGAAACAGCCTAAATTTTGGTGTAAGGCCCATTCTCCCTTCTTTGTGTTAATGCTGAGAGCCAAGAATTAAACTCTTTCAGCAGTTGTAAATAGGGCATTAATTCCTTTCCCAAATATTACATTGAGTACTAAGATAAGTTAGTTATTAGGCTGTGATTTCTTATGTATATTATAGTTATTAACAAATTTATCAAGAGAAAAGGCAAAACACACATTTATACTACAATAAGGAAGTCTTTAAGGTATAGATATAAGGTGACTTATTTCATCATCATCATGACGATCATTACTACACCTACTGGAAATACATTAGGACTGATTCTCTATTAAGCTATCAGTCAGAGAAACCTCTTCCAAGGCAGTAATTACTTAAAAGTAGAGATTGTTTAACTTGTCTTTATTAAAATTTGCACCAGGTCATGGAGACTTCCTAATGCTAACACAAAGCATTTTGTAATTTATCCTGCCCCTGAAGGTTTTAAGTTTTCATTTGAAAGGATTTAAGATTTACAGAAGAGTTGTAATAATACTATAAAAACAAATTTCCCTATATTCTTCACCCAGATTCTTCACAAGTTAACATTTTACATGTGTTTTATCCATTTTTGTACAAATAGATAAATGAATAGATATAATTGTGTTTTTTGAACCACTTGAGAATAAGTTGTAGACATGATGCTCCTTTATCAATAAATACTTCAGTGTCTATTTCCTAAAACCAAGGGCATTCTCCACATAACCACAGCACAGTCATCAAAATCAGGAAATTAACTTTGATACAGTTAAGCCAGGAAATTAACTTTGATTTATGGAGCTCATTCAAATCTACCAGTTGCCTTACAAATACCCTTTATAGGAAAAGAAAAATAAATCTGATTTAAGATTCACTCTAGGAGCATAAATTATCATTTGTTTTTTCTCTCTTTAGTCTCCTTAATCTGGAATCTCCAGTCTAATAACCTTGACACTTTGGAAGAGTCCATGCCATTTATTTTGAAGAACATCAGTTTGTAGATTCTGATTTTCCTCATGATTAGATTCACACTATGTTTTTTGGGGGCAGGAATATTACAGAGTGATGCCTGGCCCTTTCTCAGTGCATTATATCAGGAGATACATGATGTCTACTTATTTGATTGTGGGTAATGCTAACGTTCAACTCTTGGTAAGGTAGTATCTACTGGGTTTTTCCACTATCAATTTTCCCTTTGTTGATACATATCTTATCTGGAGACCATGTAATATCCTCTTTCTCATCAAACTCTCACCAGTAATTTCTCACCTGAAATAGTTATTACTATGAGAGGTGCCATATGGTGAGTTTTCAATTTTATTACTTCTTCTACATTTATTACTGTATGGAAGAGATTTTTCTTCCTTGCACATTTATCTACTTATTTATATTAGAATAAATATGAACTCATTCAATGAATTATAAGTCGTTCATATCATTATTTATTTTGACATATAAATTGTTCCCGTTTTGGCTAGTGGGAGACCCAGTGCAAATTTCTGTGGTGAGCAGTAAGGTTACCTGAACAGTGTTTATGATTCTGGCAGCACTATAAAGAGCGCTTTAGAAATGTGAGATAGGAGGTAGAGAAAAGAGAAGTGAGAGTTTTGGGTATGGGAAAGATAGAATGGGTCTTAAAGTCCCTTGGGAGGAAGAATCACTAGGATTGAGAAATTGGGTGTAGAGTTAAAGGAACAGAGGTTTGGGGGGAGCACCTGGGTGTCTTAATTGGTTAAGTGGCTGCCTTTGGCTCAGGTCATGATTCCAGGGACCTGGGATTGAGCCCCGCATCGGGCCCCTGCTCAGCGGAGAGCCTGCTTCCCTCTCTCCCTCTGCCTGCCACTCTGCTTACTGTGCTTTCTATCTCTCCGTCAAATGAATAAATAAAATCTTAAAAAGGGGGGGAGATGATCCCAGGGTCCTGGGATCAAGCCCCGCATCATGCTCCCTGCTCGGCCGGGAGCCTGCTTCCTCCTCTCTCCCTACCTACTTGTGATCTCTGTCTGTCAGATAAATAAAAATGAAATCTTTAAAAAAAAGTGGGGGGGGGGACAGAGGTTTGGGTCTGGGTAACTAAGAAGATATTGGTACTTCAGGCAGAAGCAGAGATGAGGTTGCAAATGAAGATAAGTTTAGGTTTAGACTCTCTGAGCTCAAGTTTCCAAGAAAATATCCAAGAAAAAGAAATAGAAAATTTTCTGCCATTTTTTTGTCCCCAACCAGGAGTTCTGCATCCTGGGATAATTATATTCTACTACAATAGGCCAGGAAGGAAAGAAAGAGTGAAAGGATGGAATTTCCCGACACTCCTTCCTCCTCCCCTTTCCCCTAGCAGCATTCAGATCAGGTGTTAACGGAGACACTTCTTCTCTGAGGTAGGAGAATGTGTGGTGACTGAGTGGTCTGTGTTCTTATTGCTAGTAGGGTGATGGAGTGGCCTGAAAATCATGCACTCTGGAATTTGTTGTCTATTTTCACTCAGTAAAGCATTTTTTTTTCTTAAGAAAAAAATAGAGACATAGAGTTCAGGAAAGAAACAATTGTAAAGGAATAGACTGGGGAATTGTCAAAGACTGAGGCTTTACAAATAAATGAGCTCGTTTAGCAGGAGTGCAAAACCAAAATAGACGTGGACCAGTTTTAGGGTATGCCTATAATTAAAATGTCAGTGGTAGACCAAGGAAAAGACCCTACAGAAAGTGAGAATATCAAAGACGGCTTTTTGATCCATCATCAAAACCTAGATAAAAGACATTTCAAAAAAGAAGCAGTAGTAAATGGAGTCAAATTCTGAGACTGAATAATATGAAAGATGAGATGAGGCCATAAACTTGACAGTTAGAAAGTGAGTGTCATCTTTAAGAGAATGATCTTAAGAGATCAGTGTGGATAGTATCAGGCTCTCTCAGAGAGCCTGCTTTTCCCTCTGCCCCTCCCTCCCACTCATGCACTCTCTCAATCTCTCTCAGTCTCTCTCTCACTCTCAATTAAATTAAAAAAAAAAAATCTTTAAAAAAAAAGAAGAGATCAGTGTGGATAGGAACCAATATATAGGGAGTAAGATGGGGTAAGAAAGGGACAACAGCGAATATAGTCTGCGCTTAGAACATCTGGAAGTATAAGGAAGATAGCAAGTACTTTGGATGAAGCAGGAGCAAGAGGATTTTCTTAGGATGGAGGACCTGACAATTGCTTTGCTCTAAGGTACATTAAAGAGGGTAAGATCAAGAATGTAAGAGGTCATCTTTGGAAAGCAGAATACTGGAACCTGGAATATAGACGAGAGTAATGGATATAATTCTAGAGAAGTCTTGAAGTGAAGAGGAGGCTGATGTCAAGCTAAATTGCCTGATTCTGTCTGTGTAGTCAGAGTAAAGGGAAGAGAAGGATTCAGAGATTTTTTGAGGAGTGGAAATGATTTTAGACAATGGCCATAAGGAATAAAATGTGCCCAAGGTTAACATAGAAGCCTTGTTGCAGATAGGAGAATCGAATTGTGCATATTCCATGTTAATGATGATTGAACATGTTAACACCTCAAGTCCTTTACAGATCAGAATAAACAAATGGATGGGGATGTTATGAGTGTGTTAGGCTTTTCAGATAACAGATGTTGAGTCAGGATTAGATATGCAAGAAGCTTATTCGGAGGAAATGCCTATGAAAGATAGAAGGGAGGGAGTTGCAGAAGGTGGGGAGAGCCTTCAGATTGTGCAGGTCTGATCTCGGTGAAGTAGAGGGAGGAGAAGGGATTAGCTCTGAAGAGTCTCAAACTTCGGTGCATTTCTCAGAAGTTTTTCCCAAGCCAAGGGGAAATCCTCAAGCAAAGTCCCCTCTTAAAGGAGTTTCTCATCTTGCAAGAATGGGCTGGCTTCAGTTTGCCATGGTCAGTCCCTGACTGGGAGCAGTCTGAAAGCAGGGAGTGGGCCTTGGGGTTGATCCATGGAGAAGGCACCTCAATTTTTTTCTGCAACAGGGGATTTGAGGTTGACATACTGATAGCTGCCACAGTGAACACGTGATGAATATATATTTTTCAAGATCAATTCTCTGAGGGAGAAAGAATCACCTGAAAGAGTTCCCAGCAAAAGCTCCAAAGATGGGCCAGGATCGAAACCTTAGCCTGAGAGGACCTGTCAATCTGTTGTGACATTGGGCTGGAAATTGAACCTAAGTGGATGGATTTAGGAGGCTGTGGAAGGTTTGAACTGCCAGAGCCAAAGTGAGAGGAGTAGAACCTAGATAAAAGTTAGGCAGAGAACCTCCACTCTGAGGACCTTGCATCACCAAATTTGAATAGATAGGTGAGAAGTCAGGATAGAGGGAAGCCATACAAAAAACAAAACAAAACAAAAAAACTGTCCAAAGAGTTGTGGTGATTTAACAGTAGTAAGGGTGGTATTAAGGAAGAAACCAGAGGTGCCTGGGTGGCTCAGTCATTAAGCATCTGCCTTTAGCTCAGTTCATGGTTCCAGGGTCCTGGGATCAAGTCCTGCACACACTCCTTGCTTGGTGAACCTGCTTCTCCCTCTCCCTCTGCCTGCTGCTCCCCCTACTAGTGCTCTGTCTCTGTCAAATAAGTAAATAAAATCTTTAAAAAAAAAAAGAAGAAGAAGAAGAAGAAGAAGAAGAAGAAGAAGAAACAACCATTGGGGATATAAACACTTGGGAGAAGAAACAAAGATGTCATTTTTAATGCTTCCCTGATCAAACTTTGGATGGCTTTGTGCTCTCTATTAATGAGAGAAACTGTTTTCTAATAGGTGAATTTAAAAAAAAAGATTAGGACCAGCTCAGAATGGATAAATTGAATTTTTTATAACCTTAAATAGCATAAGTATAGGAATCTTGGCAGAAAGTTAAAGACTAGCAAGTGCTATGTAGAAAAACCAGTGTGGGTGGGTGGGGATAATCTAGGATGTTGGTCATAGCCAATATCCATCCAACCCTTTTGTTGTTCTGTATAGCCCCTGCTCATCCTTAGCCTAGGACTGGTGTAAAAAAAAAAAAAAATTTTCTCATGTGCTCCTGAAGAATTCTGACCCAGATATATATATATATATACTGGTGCCTAGAACATTGCCTGGAACATAGTAAGCATGCTCTAAGTATTTGTTGAATGAATGAAGGCAAGTTTACTGCAATTTTATATGGGACATCAAAGGTCATTCTGGAGGACAAACCAGAAAACCAGGAAGTCAGAACTTTTTCTCCCGGCTATCCCAGCCCAGCTAAAGAAAGTCATCAGTTCATTTTCATTATTTCATCACCTCTAGTATGTATCTTTCTTACCTCCAAGTATCCTGTTGCTTCTATTATAGATAATACTTAATAAATGTCTCTACTTCAAAAGTTGCTATATTAGTCTGGGTCCTCCAGAGAAATAGGATCAATAGGAGGTGAGTAAATAGGTAGGTACGTAGAGAGAGAAAGAGAGAGTGAGAAAGAGAGAGATAGATAAAATGGATTTATTTTAAGGAATTGGCTCACATGATTATGGAGACTGAGAAATCAAAGATCTGTAGTCAACAAACTGGAGACCAAAAAGAGCTTATGGTATAAGTTCTAGTCCAAGTCCAAAAGCAAAAGAAGATGGATCTCCCAGCTTGAAGAGAGGAAGAAAGAAAGAATTCTTTCTTTTTCAGCATTTTATTCTGTTCTGTCCTTCTACAGATTGGATGAGGCCTGTCCACATTGAAGAGGGCAATCTACTTTACCAGGTCTACTGATTCAAATGCGAATCTCATTCAGAAACACCCTCACTTAAACACAGAAATAAAGTTTAACCAAGTATCTGAGCATTCCACAGCACATTCAAGCTGACATAAAATTAACCATCATGGTTGCTAATAGAGGGGGAGATGAACCATGAGAGACTGTGGACTCTGAAAAACAATCTGAGGGTTTTGGAGGGTCGGGGGGTGGAAGGTTGGGTGAGCCTGGTGGTGGGTATTATGGAGGGCACGTATTGCATGGAACACTGAGTGTGTTGCATAAACAATGAATTCTGCAACACTGAAAAGAAGTTTAAAAAAAAAATAAAATTTTTTTAAAAAAAGAAAATCTAAAAACAAAATTCTGTGAATAATTATTTAAATAAGTGACTCCTCCTTAAACTATTCCAACGAAGTTAACATCCCCTGGGGTGGATTCAATGCAGATGGAAATAAAAACTAGACTTGGCTAATTCCCAAGTTTTTAGAATCACAAGTGTGCCTAAATGAGACCATTAATAAAGGTAAGATGTGAAAAAAGAGAGCGCTTTCCATTTTAATACTAACTGTCCTTAATGTATGTAAAAGACATAAAGACATAAAGAGTTCAGGGGTGGGCAGCAATCTCCTGGGTCAGGAGAACAATCTCAGTTCTGATTATGTGTCGTCATCCTTCACGGTATGAGGGCAGAGCCAAGAAACCTCCATTTTTAGCTAAAGGGTTATGTCATTTTAGAATAAATTTAATTATTTTTCTAACTCAGTGTCAAACTTTTAAACTTAACTGCTCTGAAATCAGTTCTCTTTTGCAATGTTTACGTGTTCAACAGCTTTTGAGTAATAGACAAGTAGAAACTATAGCTTGTCCACACCCTATAGGGAGGGTCAGGTTCAAAGAAACTCAATTTTTGGGTTTGTGTGTGTATGTGTTTGTTTTTAAGTAAGTTCTATGCCCAAAATGGGGCTTAAACTCATGACCCCAAGATCAAGAGTTCCATGCTCCATGAACTGAGCCAGCCCCGAAGTAGCTCAGTTTTAATAATCCTTCCTCTGATCATTTCCCAGCTTTCCAATTTTTATATCTTTAAGAAGTAGTACAAAACTCATTGAAAAACTATTCATTTGGAAAATATTTAAGCTTCACTTAGAAGGTTTTGTTTTCAAGTTTTTTAAGTGGTCAGTTATAAGATTTTTAAGGAGGAGACACAGTCATACCATTTTTGGTTATAAAGATGATATAAAAATGACAACACTTCTTCATATGTTTTCAAAATTCTCACTTGAAAAGAATCATTTTCTCATTCAGTCTTTTCAAACATCACCTTTTCTTTGCAAGACGGATAAAAAAATTTTTAAGT
Organism: Mustela nivalis; assembly: GCF_964662115.1. Taxonomy (NCBI): domain Eukaryota; kingdom Metazoa; phylum Chordata; class Mammalia; order Carnivora; family Mustelidae; genus Mustela; species Mustela nivalis. The sequence goes on along the minus strand of NC_139023.1, from coordinate 87,116,219 downwards.
AAATGATAGTCAGGTATGATTAGATGTAATAATTTAACCTCTTAAAGTGGCCCAAGAAAGCTTGTGCTATGAATAAAAGATTTATCTGTGCCATTTTCCTTTCATTTAGTTGTATTAGTGTATTGTTTCTACCTTTGCTCTGAGATTTTTTTACAGGAATATTCTTGAGGACACCTGTCTGTTTTATGAAGACAAGTTAAAGCTAGATGATACAATCTATAAAGCCATTTCATTTGTGCACACACAAACTGAACTTTGCACATGCTGAAAGCATGTGAACACAAAGTTAACATGACTTCCTACCAACCCCCTAATAATCCTACCCTCTCCTCAGGATCCATCCTGTACCAGACCTGACATGTGACTATCTGACAGGCAGACAAAATCAGAATGTTAGAGCCAATCTCCATATTTAATAGTAGCGTCACTTACTGCTTTCACCCTCCTCCCCCCAGAATCCATCTTCATCCTGAAGTCATTTGATCTCTCCCGCTGATATTCCTTGATTCTATGAGTCTGTCCTGGATGAGAACTGCCTACACTGGTTGACAGAGCTGTTACTGAGTGACGTGCACAGGTCTGAGTCCTCACTTGCCCTCATGTCTCACTCCATTTTTGCCAGAATGCAACAAGGGCTTCAAAAGATGGGACTGAAAATGGATATTCCTGAGAATTAGAAACAAATCACAGCAGGGAACTAACAACATAAAAATACTTCAAACTGTGAGGAATTGAAGCAACAGTTCCTGTTGTGATGTACACAATGGACACAGCATGTGAACGGCTATTAAAAACTGGAAGAAAAAAGGATGTCTTTGAGAAACAACTTTTTAAAAACCACAGAAAACGCAAACGTCTCATGAGCAGAGCGCTTAACTGCCACAGAAAAACCTCTGGGGCTGAAATAGTGAACCCATGGAAGAAGTTTGAAGTTTGAATCCCGAAGTAAGTTTTGCCACAACTTGCCCCATCTCCTGGTGCTCACAAATCCCTCTCAGTGCAACCAAAAGTCCTCCTACTTCTATCAGTCCCCAAGAACTACTCGGCCAAGGTTACCAAGTCCACCTCAAAATCACTTAAGTATGTAAAACTGGATGAGGAAGGTGAGTAATCCTAATTCAGTCCCCAATCTAAAAATAAGGCATTTATTTCTAGACTAACATTTTAAATTCAGAGTAATTTGTGACTTGGTATGTCTATGGGTGATTAACAAATCATATTATATCATCATTATATTACTTTTCAAGTGTAGAGCCACTAAGGCAAGATTACTCTGAATTGAACAAAGAATGAAAATAAAAAGTGTAAGCCTATAAGTAGCACTTAATATTATGTATGCTCAAAAGAGACTATTTTACATAAGGATCAGATTCCTCTGGGGGGAAATTTTTTTTAAAGTCATATTTAACAAATTCAATAGTGACCCAGAACTCCCTTTTGATATTGAAGGAATAACTTCTAATTGAGTAACTAATGAGTAATTTATTACACTCAATCTGTTTTATAATCATAATGTCTAGATTGTAAAGTCCTAGAGGGCAATGACTACACATTTTGTTCACTGACTTAAAGACCTTCTCCAGCTGGTAACATATTAAATAATCAGAAAATTTTTGTATCATTTGGGATGCTTTCAGCTGGAATTAATGGGAAACTCATTTCAACCTGCTCAAGCCTTAGAGATATGTATTATCTTATACAACCAATAGTCCAGAGTTAAGGGAAGTTATCAAATGGTTCAATCATGGGGTTCTTGGGTGGCTCAGTCATCTGGGTGTCTGACTTTTGGTTTTGGCTCAGGTCATGATCTCAGCATCGTGATCTCAGGGTTGTGAGACTGAGCCCCGTGGTAGGCTCTGTACTCAGTGGGGAGTCTGCTCCAGATTCTCTCTCTCCCTCTCCCTCTGTCCCTCCCCTGCTCATGCTCTCTCTCTTTCTCTAAAATAAATAAATATTTTTAAAAAGTGGCTCAATCACATTATCAAAGACCCCAAATCTTTCCATTATACTATCCTCAGAATATCAGCTTTTGCTTAGAAGCCAGCTCCCCTCAAGTTTGTAAGATGGCTACCATGTCCCAGGAATCATGAGTAGATATGTCAAACTCTGCTGGATAATGTGGCCATCTCTTTCCATGCATCTCTTTCTAAGAGGAGGAAACATTTCCCAGGAGCCCCCTACATTCCTTTCTTTAGGAACTGGATCATATGACTACTGTTAAACCAATCACTGGCAAGACAAATATAACCCAATGATTAATTTAGAACTAATCATAATTTATGATTATGGCATGACTTTGGCTCATGCTGGAAATATGGACAACTATATCAGTTAATAATAGGTTTGGTTGTATGGAGATCCCAAATAACTGAGAATTAAATAAGAAAGGAAATCACTCCCATATAAACTGAAAGGTGAGCAATCCTAGAATAGGTACAAAATATTTATTCCCACACTGTGTCGTAAAACAAAAAACATTTGGCAATGATTCTGAGGGTCATCTGATTTTTTCTGTGGTCTCAGCTGGACTTTAGGATCTCCTGTTACTGGGTATGCAGCCACAGGTAGGATTTGTTGTTGGCAGGATGATTTCCCCATATGTCTGGGACCTCAGCTGTGCCAATTAGGTAGGCTGCCTCAGATCTGTTTCACATTGTCTCTCAGCCTGAAGTAAAGTAGTCCAGGACTGTTCCCATGCACAGGCAAGAGCAACCAGAAATATGTGTATCTTCCTAGAATAGCATAAGCTCCCCAGAATGTAATGGTTTAAAACAGCCATTTCTTTAGTTTAAGAGCCTGCAAACAGCACTTCAGGCTGGTTTCACCTGGGCTCCTTCATCTGTTTACATGCAGCTGTGTGATGGCTAGGTCACTCGGCTTCTGGAGTTTGGAAGGCTATTGGCTAGACCCCCTCAGCTTTCCTCCTCGTAGTCTCCCTTCTCCAGCAGGCTAGCCTGAGTTTGTGCTCATGGTGGAAGCAGGGGCCCAAGGGAGAAAGTAGAAGCATGCAAGGGTGTTTGAGATTCAGGCATGAAACTGGCACGGAGTCACTTCTGCATTCTATTGACCAGAGCTACTCAGAAGGCCAGCCCAGATATAAGGTATGTGGAAAATATACTCCACTTCTTCTTTTTATTTTTAAATTTAATTTTACTTCAAATTCCAGTATAGTTAACATACAGTGTTATATTAGTTTCAGATGCACAGTAGCAACTCAACAATTTTATACATTACCCAGTGCTCATCACAAGTGCACTCCTAACCCCATCGCCTATTGTGCCCATCTCCCCACCCACCTCCCTTCTGGTAAACATCTGTTTCTTCTCTGTATTTAAGAGTCTGTTTCTTGGTTTACCTATTTTCCCTTGGTCTTTTGTTTGTTTGTTTCTTAAATTCCACATTAGAAAATCACAAGGTATTTGTCTTTCTCTGCTGGCTGATTTCATTTAGAATTACATATACTCTCTAGCTCTATCCATGTCATTGCAAATAGCAACATTTCATTCTTTTTAATGGCTGAGTAAAATTCTATTACATATATAATTATTATCATAATATTTAATAATTATATATTATTATATAAGGATTATGTAATCTTTATCCACACGTCTCTCGATGGATACTTGGGATGCTTCTATAATTTGGCTATTGTAGATAATGTTGCTATAAACAAAGGGGTGCACATATCCCTTTGAATTCATGTTTTTGTATTCTTTGGGTAAATACCCAGTAGTGCAATTATTGGATCATATGATAATTCTATTTCTAACTCTTTGAGGAACCTCCATACTGTTTCCCCCACTGGCTGCACCAATTTGCATTCCCATCAACCATGTAACAGGGTTCCCCTTTCTCTACATTCTCATCAGCACTTACTGTTTCTTGTGTTGCTGATTTTACCCATTCCAACATGTGTGAGTTTCTATCATTTTAGGGTTTTTTTTATGTTTTATTTACTTATTTTACAGAGAGCAGCGGGCAGAGGGAGAGGGAGAAGCAGGCTCTCAGAGCCCAACATGGGGCTCCACCTGAGGAACCCAAGTTCCTGACCTGACCAAAGGCAGACGCTTAATGACAGGGCCACCCAAGGCGCCTTCTTCTGCCCATTTTTAATTGGATTATTTATTTGGGGGGGGGTTGAGTTTTATAAGTTATTTATATATTTTGGATACTAACTCTTTGTTGGATATGTCATTTGTAATTATCTTCTCCCATTCCATCAGTGGCTTTTTAGTTTTGTTGATTGTTTCCTTCACTGAGCAGAAGCTTTTTATTTTGATGTCCCAATAGCTTATTTTTGCTTTTATTTCCCTTGCCTCAGGAGGCAGATCTAGAAAAATGTTGCTATGGCCAATGTTAGATTAATTACTGCTTGTGTTCTGTTCTAGGATTTTTATGGTTTTAGGTCTCACATTTAGGTCTTTAATCCATTTTAAATTTGTTTTTGTGTATGGTGAAAGAAAATGGCTCAGTTCCATTTTTTGCATGTTGCTGTCCAGTTTTCCCAGCACCATTTGTTGAAGAGACATTTTCCCATTAGATACTCTTTCCCACTTTGTCAAAGAGTGACTGACCATTTAAATGTGGGTTTATTTCTGGTTTTCCTATTTCTGTTCTATTGATCTATGTGTCGATTTTTGTGCTAGTACCATACTGTTTTGATTACTACAGCTTTGTAATATAACATGAAGTCTGGAATTGTGGTGCCTTGAGGTTTTTCTTTTTCAAGATTGCTTTGGTTATTCGAGATCTTTTGTGGTTCCATATAAATTTTAGGATTTTTTTTTGTTCTAGTTCTGTGAAAAATGCTATTGGTATTTTGATAGGAATTGTATTAATCTGTAGGTAGCGTTAGGAAAATAGACATTTTAACAATATCTGTTTTTCTAATCTGTAAACATGGAATTCTTTGCATTTCTTTGAGTCATCTTCAATTTCTTTCATCAGTGTTTTATAGTTTTCAGAGTATAGGTCTTTCATTTCTTTGGTTAGATTTATTACTAGGTATCTTACTCTGTTCAGTACAATTGTAAAAGGGATTGTTTTCTTTTTTTAAATCTTTATCTATTTTTATTTTTTTATAAACATATAATGTATTTTTATCCCCAGGGGTACAGGTCTGTGAATCGCCAGGTTTACACACTTCACAGCACTCTCCATAGAACATACCCTCCCCAATGTCAATAACCCCACCCTCCCCCCAGCAACCCTCAGTTTGTTTTGTGAGATTAAGTGGTTTATCTCCCTCCCGATCCCATCTTGTTTCATTTATTCTTCTCCTACCCTCCTAACCCCCCACATTGCATCTCCACTTCCTCATATCCGGGAGATCATATGATAGTTGTCTTTCTCTGATTGACTTATTTCACTAAGCATGATACCCTCTAGTTTCATCCTCGTCGTCACAAATGGCAAGATTTCATTTCTTTTGATGGCTGCATAGTATTCCATTGTATATATATACCACATCTTCTTTATCCATTCATCTGTTGTTGGACATCTAGGTTCTTTCCATAGTTTGGCTATTGTAGACATTGCTGCTATAAACATTCGGGTGCATGTGCCCTAAAAGGGATTGTTTTCTTAATTTCTCTTTCTGATGCTTCATTATTAGTGTGTAGAAATGCAGCAGATTACTGCACATTGATTTTGTATCCTGTGATTTTACTGAATTCATTCACCAGTTCTAGTAGTTTTTTGGTGGAGTCTTTCAGGTTTTCTATATAGAGAGTATCATGTCACCTGCAAATAGTGAAAGTTTTATTCTTTCTTACCAATTTGGATACCTATTATTTCTTTCTTGTCTGATTGCTGCAGCTATGACTTCCAGTACTCTTTTGAATAAAAGTGGTGAGAGTGAACATCCTTGTCCTCTTCCTGACCTTAGCGGAAAAGCTTTCAGTTTTCCTCATTGAATATGATGTTCATGTGGGTTTTTCATATATGGCTTTATTATGTTGAGTCATGTTCCATTTAAGCCTACTTTGTTGAGGGTTTTTGTCATGAATTGATGTTGTACTTTGTCAAATGATTTGCATCTATCAAGATGATCATACAGTTTTTTTCCTTTCTCTTATTGATGCGATATGATGTGTCATGTTGATTTACCTACAAATATTGAACCACCCTTGCATCCTGGGAATAAGTCCCACTTGATTGTGGTAAATTATTTTTTTAACATATAGTTGGATTCTGCTTGCTAGTATTTTGTTGAAGATTTTTACATCTATGTTTATCAGAGATATTGGCCTATAGTTCTCGTTTTCACTGGTGTCTTTATCTGGTTTTGCTATCAGGGTAATGCTGACCTCATAGAATGAATTTGGAGGCTTTCCTTCTATTTTTTGAAATAGTTTAGTAGAATGGGTATTAACTCTTCTTTAAATGATTGGTAGAATTTGCCTGTGCAGCCATCTGGTTCTGGACTTTTGTTTGTTGGAAGTTTTTAAATTACCAATTCAATATCGTTGTTGGTAATTGGCTTGTTCAAATTTACCATTTCTTCCTGCCTCAGTTTGGGAAGTTATATGTTTCTAGGAATTTATCCATTTCTTCTAGGTTGTCTAATTTGTTGGCATATAATTTTCATAACATTTTCTTACAATTGCTTATATTTTTGTGGTGTTGGTTATTCTCTTTCATTGGTGATTTTGTTTATTTGAGTCTTCTCTCTCTCTCTCTCTCTCTCTCTCTTTTATAAGTCTGGTTAGAGGTTTATCAATTTTGTCAATCTTTTCTTTTTCTTTTATTTGTTCATTTTTTTTAAACAGGGGACTTACATTCACTACCCAGAGATCAAGACCTGAGCTGAGATCAACAGTCGGATGTTTAACTGACTGAGCCACCAGGTGCCCCCAATTTTGTTATCTTTTCAAAGAACCAGCATCTGTGTCATTGGCATGGTCTCTTGTTTGTGTTTTGTTTTATTTTGTTCATATATCATCAATTTCTGTTCTAATCTTTACTATTTCCTTTCTTCTGCTGGTTTTACATTTTGTTTGTTGTTTTTTTTCTAACTCCTTTAGGTAATACACTCCACTTATTGATGAGTATAGCTGCAGTCACATTGCAAGGCTAATAGATTCAAGGAGAGAATAGTAGGGTTCACTTTTGCAGACCAATCTACCACAGCAGTGGTTCTGTTCCTTTCAGCTGACCAGGATGCTATTTTCAGGGTATGATCCTTGTCCTCCTGGTCCAAGATGTCAACTACCACATCTACATTCCAGGCTGCAGACTGAAAAAAGAAATAAAGAAGTTGAGGTGAACAGCAGGCCAGCTGTCCTTTAAGGAACATTCTTGGAAGATTCTAAGTAACTCTTTGTTTATATCCAGTTGGCCAGAACCTAGTCACATGGCCATACAGGGGAGTCTGGGAAATGCAGTCTTTATTCTGGGTGGCCAAGGGCACTGATGAATTCTATCCATTTGGAAGGAGGAAATAAACATTATTGTAGGATAACTGTTAATCAGCCACAACACCCAAAATATATCAATCAAAGAGGAAGAAGTTGTTATATAGATAGATAGATATCCCAACCAAAGGTATGTGAGACAGTATTTCATGGTTGCAATATATAAAAGTCATTTCAGGGGCCACCTGGGTGGCTCAGTTGGTTAAGCAACTGCCTTGGGCTCAGGTCATGATCCCAGAGTCCCAGAATCAAGTCTCACATCGGGCTCCCAGCTCCCTGGGGAGTCTGCTTCTCCCTCTGACCTTCTCCCCTCTCATGCTCTCTCTCTCTCTCTCTCTCTCTCTCAAATAAATAAGTAAAATCTTTTAAAAAATCATTTCAATCCAGTTTTTATTTTAACAAACTACCACTATGGTTAGGAAAAAAAAAATCCACATTAATTTTATAACTTTATTTTCCTTTTTCTCCAGAAGTGGGAGCTGCCGTGCACTAACACAGAAAAGATTCTCTTTCTATTCTGATGCCAGTTTAGTTTGCACCTGGATGGACTGCAGAATGTCCCAGATATCACTTGTATCTTAGGAGAAGAGTTTTGTTACATTATTTCTACACCAGTGTGATAGAAATCTTGTCAAGAATATCTTCTTGCACTCAATTATTCTTCACAGGCTTTTGAACCACAATATCTCTGTGGGGATTGAGAGAAGTTCTAAAATTAGAAACATACTTAAAATTTTCATTGCATCAGAAATGAACTCCAGTTAACTTAAACAGTAAAAATAAATTATTGAAACAGGTAAGAGATGCTAATAGTGTCATGAGAAAGCTGAACAACAGGATCGGACTGGTCCTAAACATGGTAAGACAAGGCCAAGATCAGCTTCAGTCATGGCTACTTGGGACTTCACCTCTGACACCACTGCCTCTCAGTACCTTCCACCAGACACTGGCTTCTAGACTCCACAACAGCCACCCGGAACTCTTTTACTGACCCTCAACCTTCAGGTCAATTCTTTGAGATCCAGAGTTCTAGACAGAAGCATCCAATTAGACACTTTCAAGTCAGCTGTCCAGGCTCCGGCTGCCAGGACAATGAAGAGAGAAATATCTACCCCTCCTTTGGGTAGATTTTTTATAAAAAGAAATTATAAACATTCTCCACTTTTTTATAAAAAGAAATTTTTTATAAAAAAAGTTTTTATAGAAAGTTTTTATAAAAAGAAATTAGGCAGTTTCTCACCTGCCATTGGGTTCCTTCTAAATAAGAATGATTTTAGGAAGCTGGTCAACCAAAACAACAAAACTACAGAGGCCATGGGTGGGTGCTACAGAGGAATAGGGTCACTTCACTCAGCTAAACAGGACATTAAGATGAAGGGGTTAGAGAATCAGTGAGTTTACATGGGGTAGGGAAAATGAAATTTATGTGTATTGGAATATATTCTCCTTATCAGAATTCCAGGAGGGAATACATGATTTAGTTCAAATAATTTAATTTTTAAATTTTTTAATATTGGAAACAAACATTCAGTTAAATGAACAATGTGAACATAACATAAAATCTCATGAAATATAGCATCTGGAAATCCTGTATTTGGAAATATTATCTATATTATGGAGAAGTAAGAGAAACTTTAGATTGAATTAATTTAAAAATTTAATTAAAAAAATTAAATCTTGCCAATAGAAAAAAGTAACTATGAAATTAAAATGGCAATTTTCAGAAATGTGCAATCTCAAAAAGTATTCACTTGTTATACCTTTTTAAGGAAGACTCTATGGCATATACTATACTATACTATACATACTATACTATACCAAAAAAGAAAATAAACCAAGCACGTGGAAAGCATAGGGATTAGAAAACAATGTATCCGGTATAGGAGAACACTGGGATGAATTCCCAGGATAAGGATAAAAGAAGATCCCAGGATAAAGCCATGCAGCAGACCTAGACAGCCATCAGCTCATGGAGAATAGGGTAGGAGGATGGAGGATTCCAGGAGTGAGGACTCCAAAGAGTGGAGAATGTTTATACATATGGATATATGTATAGAGATTTGGGGGGATAAATTGGTGATAGACACATAAAAAAGCAAGTGGAAATTAAGTTAATTATTAACCAGGTAACATAAAATTATATAAGGTGGCTGGGTGGCTCAGTCGGTTAAGCATCAGCATTCAGCTCAGGTCATGATCTCAGAGTCCTGGGATCAAGTCCTACATCAGACCCCCCACTAAGTGGGGAGTCTGCTTCTTCCTCTCTCTCTGCCTCTCCCCCCTCATACTTCCCTCTCTCTTGCTCTCTCAAATAAATAAATAAGTAAATTAAAATATTTAAAAAAGATATAAAATTACAAAAGAAAGGTAATCATAGTCTACCATATAGTTCAATTGCAAATATCATGGTTAAAATAATTTTAACACTGGGGGCACCTCGGTGTTTCACTGGGTTAAAGCCTCTGCCTTCAGTTCAGGTCATGATCTCGGGGTCCTGGGATGGAGCCCCGTGTTGGGCTCTCTGCTCAGCAGGGAGCCTGCCTCCCCATCTCTCTCTGCCTACTTGTGGTCTCTGTCAAATAAATAAATAAATAAAATCTTTAAAAAAATAATGTTAACACTGAATATTGATCTAGTAAGAAACAGTGATAAAACTAGATCCTTGGATTTGCTTCAAAATAGTATGAGATTGTGGGGGAAGTAGGTGGTGAATGGATGAAGCAGGACTAGCCATAGGTTAATGGTTGGTGGTGGGTCATGGGTACACCAGGGTTCATTTAGTAATATCCTTTTTGTGGATATGTTTGAAATTTTCCATAATAAAATGCTTTTTTAAATGATGTAACTATATTAGAAAGATAGTAGTGAGTGGCATAGATATAAGAGAACTGATCCTCATTTCCATAATCAGAAGCCCATAGACAGTATCTAAAACTAAAAACTCACATAGCAGCTGAATATGCATGTTATTTAGAAATATGGGTACAAACAACCGGATACTATAGCTAAGACACAAAATCAAGTACACTGAGGAGAAGGAATCAAGATTAAGGAGAGTGATGCTGCTATTTTCCATTTTTGGCCTTATAAAGAAACTTGACTTTTAAAGTCATGTGTCTATAAATCTTTTAAACAGAATTAAATTATTGGAGTGCCTGGTCACTCAGTTGCTTAAGCATCTGACTTTGGCTCAGGACACGATCTCAGGGTTCTGGGATCGAGCCCCACATCTCAGCCCCTGCTCAGTGGAGAGTCTGCTTCTCTCTCTCCCTCTGACCCTCTCCCTGCTCATGCTTTCTCCCTCTCTCTCTAATAAAATCTTTAAAAAATCAAGTTATTAACATTCAAATAAAATAACTTTTTAAAAGAGAAAGAAAGCTGAGGAACTAGCCTGAAAAGGTTACACTTGACATAAACCACTGAAAAATCTCTGTACTGAATAACCAGGACTCCTGTAGGAGTAGAGCGCAAGGATGAAATCAGGCATGAGCTAGACTCCATCTGCAGGTGAGTTTCCCAGTGGCTACCCAAAGTGTCCCTTAAAGTTATCAACAAGAAAGGCAATTAAGTAATTACAAATATACCCTCAGTATGCCAATTACTTAATATCTCATACTGGTCAGCTACTTACAAGCTAAATTTATAGCTCTGAGAAGATGAGAGCCTCTAAATACTCCTGAGGTCCTCTTGATGCTTTTTCTCCTGACCAGAAGGAGGTTCACAGCAAAGCTGTCATTCCTTCAACACATTTTTGGACTTTAGCCTATCCTTTTCCCTGTGGCCTCCATTGACATATAATTTTGTTTTGAGGTGATATTAAATATATTTGATGGTTAATATGGCATACAACTTGATCAGTTAGCAGGGACTCCAGCCCAACTGCAGAAGTGGGGGCATCTAGGCTGCCTGACAAACCAGGTATTAATCATTTGGTCACTGGACTGTGGGGAGACCCCTGAGGATTGCAGGAGGCTCAGGACATTAGCTAGCTATTTACCAACTTTTTATGAACATTTTTCAACATATTTAACAATCCTTCACCACACGAGTACAAACCAACCAGTATCAGCTCTATCTCAGGATTCTCGGCACTTAGCAGTTGGGCCAAGATGGGAATGGCCTTATTTAGGGCAGGTCTGAATCACCGACAGTTCATAACGGCTTCAGACCAGCACCATGGATTGTAGTACTTTTATCGGAGCATAGCCTGGGAGATAAGAGCAATGAATACTCTTTGTGTATCACAGATGTTCACTAGTCTGCAGAGTGCCATAGTATCCTTTTGGTTTTCCCTTGTTTGCTGGTTTTCACCATTCTGCTTATCTCCTTAATGCCTACCTTCCACCTGTTACCAGAGGCATTTTTGGTTGTTCAGTGATGAATCCCCATTGTCTAGAATTGTTCCAGGCACGTAGGAGGCACTCAGTGAATGAATCACTGTGGCTTCTAGGTAACAGGAAAGGTATCTTGTGCAGAGAAAAGATGTGAAGGGAAATCTAGAGAGAGTTCCTGGAATTCTGATACTATTTGGAGGGAGGGCACTCCGTGTATGGAAATTGTAGCTGGATGATGGCACTCTGGGGTTCCAGTCTCTTCTCAAATGGCAAGACTGTGCAAATCCAAGAGAATCTTAGATACCCTGGTGTGTTAAGAAAAGGGCAGTGTGTGATTAATGCATTCTCTTCAGTCCGATCTGCCAAAACAGTAGGTTCATTTGGAAAGAGAAAGGACATTGCTCTGTTCTTAGATAAGCCTGACTGCCTTCCTCCCACTCCCAACTTCTTCCTGATCCTTATGCAATCCGAATGAGAACCTGTCCCATAGGACCCTAACATGTATTCTTATTCCATCCTCCTAAAAGACACCTATCTTTGGATGGATGACTTACTGATTCATGCATTGCTTTAATGACCTTATTCTGTTCTATGTCCATGTCCAACTGTCTTATGTTCTAAATTCCAGGAAATCAGGGACTGAGTCTATGTAACTGTCACATCAGTCATGCAAAACACTAGATACAATTAGGTACTTCATAAATTAAAAAAAAATAATGATGGTGAGGGACCCCAAAATCTGAAGCATAAACTCATAATAATGATTGTTTTGCAAACTGGGATTCTTAATTTGGGATTCATCTACATGGATGGGAAAATACATTTTATTTTAGTATCTCTAACTGGAACTATTAATTTATTTAGTTATTAATATAGACAACAAGCCAGAAAAGCATCAGCTGTGCATATGAATTTATCTCCAATAGAAATCACAGATATGAGTGTCTGGTTAGCTCACTTGGTTGAGTGTCTGCCTTTGGTTCAGGTCATGATCCCAGGGTCCTGGGATCGAGTCCTGTATCAGGTTCTCTGCTTAGTGCAGAGTCTACTTCTCCCTCTCCTTCTACTTCCTCCCCAGTGCTCATGCTCTCTCCCTCTCACTCTCTCTCTCTCAAATAAATAAGTAAAATCTTAAAGAAGTCACAGGTACTTTTATATTTTATTATAGTTGCTGTAGATAACTCAAAATAATGTTTACCCATCACTACTTCAAAATTACAATAGAAAAAAACCAAAATATTCCTAGAACTGACAATGTACTTTGTGGTAAGGCTATGTGAAAACAAGGACTTACAAATATCTCTGGTGCTTGATCAAGCAGCCCCAATTCAAGGAATTTACCCCAAAGTTGTACCTTTATAAATATAAAAAACACAAAGAATTTTCCTTTGTAGCATTATTTGTAATAGGAAAATGTTAGAAGCAAAAAAAAAAAAAAGCTTATCCATAGGATAAGTTAGGACACTCCAGTACATGCACACAGTAGAGTTCTGAGCAGCTTTTTTTTTTTTTTAAAGGAAGATTTCCTTATACTGATATGGAATGATTTATAGGATATTTTGTTAAATGAAAAGCAAGGGGAAAATAATATAAATAAACTGCTAATTTCTAAGTAAGAAGGAAGGGGAAATAAGAGTGTGTTTGTGTGTGTGTGCATGAGTGAGCACACACACATTTGCTTGTTTTTGCAAAAAAAATGCAGGCAAAAAAATAGCAGGAACTAGAAAAATGTTTTCCTATGGAGTGGAAGAGATTACGATAGGATTGAGATAGGATTGAGATAGGAATGAGACTTCCTTTCATATAGCTTGTCACATAACTTTGACACTTATGCTATTTAAATATTTTTCAATAATTCCAAACATAAAATTAAAACAATGGGATAGATATTGAAATCTGCTACACAGATCCTCTGTTAAGGGCTGCCCTGCACTGAGAAATGCAGACAGCAGCCAGACTGCCACGGTCAGCTCCCTGAGGGCTTGCCTCAGCTGCAGATGAACCTCCTCAGGCAAAGTCACACCCTTCCTGGGCCAACCACATCCTGTGACTGAGCAAAGCAGGGGCAGAAAGGCGCAATGCTGGATAATATTCCAGAACTCCTGCCAGGTTGGCTGAAGCTTTGTTTGGCCTATCTCACAGTTTGTCTTCTCCCTTTTCCCAAACCCTGTTTCTCTTCTCTTGCAGATATTGATCTCTAACAAACACCTTGCACCCCAAACTCCAGCTCGGCATGTTTCTAAAGAACCCTGCCTGCCATAGCTGCAGCCAAGAGCTGGATTACTCATAACCTGGCTGCTAATAAGGACCCCTTCACTGGTGGCAGGTGGAGCACAGCAGCTGCTGGCACAAGGTGATGGTCCAATTGCTCACTGGTGGTGAGTTGGAAGGGTAAACCAGTGGAGGGAAATGCACTAATTGGTGCTCTGTAACTCCTGTCTGAGAAGTACACAGGAAATGACAGCATTGCCAAACTGCACTGATGCCTTGCAAAAAGACAGTGAGCAGCTGAGGGCCAGTAAGTAGACAATTAAAAAGGCGTTGAAAGACCCACGGATCCCCTTACCCAAGAATCCAACACTGCCACTGGATGCAATCAGCAAGAGGTTCTTTATTGTTATGCAGGCGCCTGCGGGGAAGGGTCGAGCAGTTAATTAGTTAACGACGGGGGGGGGGGGGGGGGGGGGGAGGTGTCTTTCAGTGTCTTGGGGTGCCTCGGTGGCTCAGTGGGTTAGGCATCGGACTCTTGATTTCAGCTCATGTCATGATCTCATGGGTGGTAGGATCAAGCCTCACATGGGGCCCTGAGCTGAGTGTAGAGCCTGCTAGAGATTCTCTCCCTCTGCCCCCATCCTTTCATTCCCTTGCTGGGGTAAATAAATAAATCTTTTTAAAAGGGGGGGGGGTTCTGGAAATCAAAAGGCCTCTCTCTTTGTTTATATACAAATAAACTCATCCCCTTTACTAGGAGGCAGAGGAAGTTGAAGATCAAGTTAAAGTGCAACAATATCAGGTCAGTTATGCTAAGCTCAGTACGCTGGGGGAGAAAAACTGGGCAGCTGATTCAGGGATGGAAATGCTGGATGGATGCATCTGAAGATTTTGACTCCCCAGAGTCTCCTGAACCTTCTGAGCCTGTAGAAGTGCTCCACTCCTCCCTACTGAAAGTGAGTACTCCAGCCAGTCTAGACGGTAATCACAGAGGCCCCTTTCCTATAAGGCAACAAATGCCTGCCTCAAAATTTGCCTCCATATTTCCCTTCTCCTTTCTTCCCTTCTATTTGGGTTAAATAGTCAGAGTTCCAGAAAAAACAAACAAATAAAACCAAAAACCAAAACCCAAACACACAGCTAGGAAGGAGCTGGGCCTAATAAGGGAGAAAAGAAACCATATCCTAGAGCAACCTCAAGATTGTGCTAACAGGTATTGGGAGCTGAGGAAGTCTGCGCTGACGGGGTCAAGGGAAGAGTTTACTGACTGTATAAAGTTACAATATTTATTAGCCTTGCATAGACTCCAGAAGATGGTGTGACCTTCTTCCTGGAATGAATCTTCGAACATTGGAAATGGACATGATACCCACATCATGGCACTCACTGAGCAAAATTAGAATGCTGATGTTGCTGGGGTAGACAGCAGAGCAAGGGATTAAAAAGCTCAGGAAAGGGAGTATGCTTGAATGGATATACTACTACAATGAGAAGATCCCACAGAAGATTATGTTCCACAGGGAGGCCCAGAAGATGTACCATTTACAGGCTATGAGAACAAACTGGTAAGAGGAACACCAGCATCAATAAAAATTTCTAATGGGGTCAGGGCTGATAGAGGAGAGTCTGTTACAGAACTTGGCTTACTGAGAGAAAGGGGGATGATAGAATCCCAAAATAATAGAAGGTTTGGGGTGGCGTGTAAGTGCCAGAAGCCAGGAGATAGTAATTATTATAATGACCCCCAAGGTCAGAGGGGAAGCCAGTGGAGTCAGAACCACACAAAGTTACAGAGATTATTAGTGATATACAACTTCCCCAGGGGTAAAGTGGATTGGCAGCCAACATGGGAACTATTTAGCTTATACTGGCAGAAGGAATGAGATAGATGACCGAGGGGTGAGTGGTGTGATCTCTTACCCAGTTCTGTACCTGAGACAACTTTCAAAGGAAAAATTCTTTGACTTAAAAAGTGGCAGGATCCCTGAAAGGAAGAACTCTGCAACACCATGATAAGTAAACAGGGTTGGTGATTTTCCTAGTCCTTTCACAAGAAGACTTATGGCCGTTTATATGGGTAATTATGCACCGAGGTAAAGGAAATATCTAGACATTTAAGTAGTGATGGATCCAGTGTCTAGGTGAGTCAAGACCGGGCTTACACTGGGTTCTCTAAGTCCATGTTAATACCCATTGTTCATATCTCCCATCCCTGAACTGAGATTGATATCTTCATGGTTGGTATAACCTTCACATTGGCTTCTTGGTCAGTAAAGTAACAGTAGACAAGACCAAATGGAAGCCTCTAGACTACCTCCCCAGAAGCCCCTACCAAGATAATGCCTCCTCAGGGCAGCAGAAATTAGTGCTGTTTTTAAGACTCTAAAAGATGAGGCAGTGGTAGGCTCCAGCCATTTAATTCACTAGTCTGGCACCTGAAGAAACTGGGTGAATCCTAAAGAATAACAATTAACTCAACCAACTAGCACTCCTGCTCACAGCCACCAGGTCAGATGCACTATCTTTGCTAGAAAAGATTAATATGGCCTCATATATGTGGGATGCAGTCACTGAGTTAATGAATATATTCCTTTCTATGCCAGTCAGGAAAAAGAATGGCATGGAGCAATTTTGTCCCAGATCTCTGTTAGCTTTCTTATCCTCTGTCATAATATAGCCTGAAGCCATCCAGACCATCTAGACAGTCCACAGAATATCACACTAATTCATTACATTGATGACCTTATATTGATAAAGCCACATAAACAAGAACTGGTTCGTATGTTGGAGGCCTTAGTAAGACACCTGTGTGTTGCAGAGGGTGGAAGATAAACCCTATAGAACAGGGTTTATGAACATGTTACATGTTCAGGAACATGTTACATCTGTAAAATATTTGAAGTTTCAGTAGTCAGGGTTGTGTTGGGATAGCCCCTCCAAAGGAAAAGACAAATTACTGTATCTTATATACCCTATTATGGGAAAGGAAGTATATTTCATGTGAACTCACAGACTTCTTGTAAGATTGAATAGCCAGCAATAATCTCTCATAAGACAGAAGTGGTACATCCAGGTTTGGGCACGATGAGGGCCAGAGGGCACAAAGCAAGCTGCAGGTAACTCCCATGATACACACTCCTGTTACACTCATGCCCTCTCTTAGGTGAAGGAGGAGGAAAAAGTCTGACCTTGGTTTGTAGATGAGTCAGCTCTATATTGTGGGAGCAATGTGACAAGTAAGTCAGCTGCACTATAGCCTCATTCAGGAGTGGCCTTGGCAGTAATCAGGAAAAGCTTATCTCAATGGGGAAAGGTCTCATGGGCAATGGCTTGGCCAAGATCAGTGACAAGGAGGTCTGGGATAGAGGCATGTGGATGGACCTATGGAGGTGCACACAGGTGTGAGGATTTTCATATCATATCTTAATCCCAACAGAGAGCTCCCACTATGTCCTCCATAGGAGTCTGCATGTTCCTGGCAGAGGGGTCGCGTTCCCACTGGAGTTACAGGGGCCTCATCAAACTCAGCACTTGTCCCTAGTCAGTCTAGTGACCTCTGTGCATATTTACATTCTGTTGTATTGCTGACTTTTACCTTGATTTCAGTATTGTGATTTTTAATGGTAAAATAATAGGAAAAATAATATCATTTTGAGGACAACCAAGTAGACCAAATGATTTCACCATTTAATGTCTACCAGTCTTTGTCAGTACCCACCTAAGTACTGGCACAACAGGCACGAGTGTCAGTATGATATGTTAATTTCCAATCGCTAGCCACTGCACTCACCTGGAAGCAATAGTACTTCAGTAGCAATGAGTACATCTCGTTCCTAAATCTTTGTTTTTAAAATACTGAACTCCATTAAAAGAAAGTAGGGCTCCTTAGGGAGATGGATTCCAGATCTGGGACAGGAAAAGTACAAGGCAAGCCTAGAATATATTTTCATTACTAGCAAAGCAAAAAGTGCTCAAAAGCTCACAGGATCCCACTTAAAGGAGTTCCCACCAAAAACTTGGGATTCTCTGGGCATCAAGTTAAATAATGATGTTAATGAATTATGACACATCAAATAAAAAGACAGTTATAAGTCTGTAAAGTTCTTTTTTAAAAAAAAGTAGGAGGGAGGAGAGAGAAGGGATATCCCTTATCTACAAGAGAATAAGAGATGCAGTAGAAATGATAAGAAAATCACCATTTGCAACCATTTGACACATAGGTGGAGATCATTCATGAATGCAACAACCTATAGAAAACAGGATATTCACTGAGTTTTCAAATGTCATACCACAGATTAATTATTCATTACAAGGAGAAAAGATAGAGTTTTATAATGGACAAATGTGGTGGACACTATATAACCAAGAGATGAAACTTGGCTTCATAACAAATGCAACAGGTATTTTTTTGCTTCTATTTGTGATGTACTTAGAAAGATATGACAGTACCTAGGCTAGGCTCTTGCATAGCTTGCATAGATTCTTGTTGAAACTAAACCCAAGGAGGGACTCCTGAGTGGCTCAGTCTGTTAACCGTCTGCCATCTTCTCAAGTCATGACCCCAGGGCTGTGGGCTTGAGCCCTGCATCAGTCTCCTTGCTCAGCCAGGAGACTGCTTCTCCTCCCTCTGTCTCTCAGCTTGTGTTCTCACTCTTGGTCAAATAAATAAATAAAATGTAAAAACAAAAACAAAAAGCCCACAAGGAAATAGTCAGATTATGGGACAAACCACAATAAAACAATCTTTCCAAAATGCCAGTCATTGAAAGCAAACTAAAAAGTCAGGGAGCTCTTCTATATTAAAGATATTTGAAGAGTTATGACAACCAAGTGCAATATGTGACCCTTGATTGGACATTGGAGCAAAAACAAAACAAAAAACAAGTAGAAGGCACATTTTGGGTACAATTGGAGAAAACTGAGTATTGGATGGCATACTAGATAAAAATACTATGTTAGTGTTATGCCTCTTAGGTATAATAATGGTATTGTGATTATGTAGCAGAATGTACTTATTCATTAGGACTTACTGAAGTATTTACGAATGAAGTATCCTGTGAGAAAAAGGGCCATAATGTTAATGATGGGTAAATCAGGTTGCAAGATAAAGGAGTACTAATTTTACTATTCAACTTCTCTATAAGTTTGGATTTATTTAAAAATAGACCTTTTGGGGGGGCACAAAGTTTTCAAAAGTAATGTGGTATATTCAAACACACTGCAAAACTGATTTTTTTGCAAAACTGATTGTTACTGATACACAAAATAAAGTGGTTTTAAAAGACAGAAAAAAATTAGGAACAGCAGTGCATAATATAGACAAGGCTGCAAAACATATGTTTGACATGGAGGAAAAGCTTATGACTGTCCCAGTGAATGTTGAGAAGATAAAGAGATAGACTTGGAGAAGCTGCATATGTGGTACAATAGAACTTTCCGTAGCTAGAAGGAAAATGTTGTGCAGAAATGATTTTATGAAGGTTCTCCCCCAAACTTAAACCATCTTCTCAGGCAGAATGTGAAGTTTAGGTCAGGAGAATGGGGATAATGGAGGGAAGAGGGAAAGAAAAGAGAGTGAAGAAGTTTTATGCTGTCATCGCTGTTAGTATTTTCTGCTCTGCTACCTGTTTATGTGATTGCAGGGAAATGATACACAGACACTTTCAAACATATAAACCTGCTGCATGTCCCTGGGAAAGAGCCCTGAACTGAGGTCACCTTGGGACTTCAGTTTGCCTCTTGACTTTTCTCTAAGAAAGTCACAGTTCCAATCATAATGCCACCAGAAGATCTGGTAGCAAGTTCTTTCTCTCATGAACCCCAAAGATAAGCCCTGATGATGTGGGAAACAAAACCAGAAGAAAAGTTATTAAATTTCCTTACTACCTAGAGCCCACTGACAAGTCCTTGAGACAGGCAGAGTGACATTCCTCTAGGGACTCGACTGTCCACCTTAATTCTTTGTGAAGGGCAAAAGGCAATCCTAGCCTGACCCCCTTCCCCCACCCCCCAACCAGGATCCTGTAAGTCTACTTTGACATACAAAAATTCCTTTGGAAACTTCCTTTATCTCTGAACCCTCCAAGATTCATGCTGGCAATCATCCCCAAGCATATGCCCCACCGATATACATCTGAAGAGTCTCCTGACTAAGGCTTTATTAGATCATAATAAATGACCTTTTTCCCAACAACAGCTAGCCCCTCAAGGTCCTGGAAACCTTGCTTCCAAAATTCCTTAGAGACTTAACGCTATCCCTGACCTCCTCCCAACTTGCAAGTATATAATGGACCACTCCTCACAACCCCAGAGCAGCAGCTCTTTCTACCCACGGGTCCTGTCCCCATGCTTTAATAAACCACCATTTTGTTCTTTGGGTGTTGAGTTTGCTAAGTTCTTTATAGATTTTGGACACTAGTCCTTTATCTGATATGTCGTTTGCAAATATCTTCTCCCATTCTATCAGTTGTCTTTTGATTTTGTTAACTGTTTCCTTTGCTGTGCAAAAAGCTTTTGATCTTGATAAAATCCCAATAGTTCATTTTTGCCCTTGCTTCCCTTGCCTTTGGCGATGTTCCTAGGAAGATGTTGCTGTGGCTGAGGTCGAAGAGGTTGCTGCCTGTGTTCTCCTCAAGGATTTTGATGGATTCCTTTCGCACATTGAGGTCCTTCATCCATTTTGAGTCTATTTTCATGTGTGGTGTAAGGAAATGGTCCAATTTCATTTTTCTGCATGTGGCTGTCCAGTTTTCCCAACACCATTTATTGAAGAGGCTGTCTTTTTTCCATTAAAAAAAAAAAAAGAAATAGAAATAAACCACCATTTTGCACCAAAGACGTCTCAAGAATTATTTCTTGGTTGTCAGCTTGGGACTTCACCCCACTGAATCTCACTTACATTCTAAAACTTCATCACTGAGATATGGGCAGTGCATGAACTGGATATTGGAGATAAGTTATTGAAAAGCCAGCATTTACTAAGCCTTTGTTAACTATAGAACTAAGTTTTGTAAACATGTAAAGCTTTCTCCAAACAGGAAAGAAAGTATGGAACATTTAGCATCTATATTACTTTCTTCCTGTTGAATCAACATTTTCTCATTATCATCATCTCTTTCTCAGCAAACCATTGTGTAGTCAACAAGGTAAGTCTCTCTGTTTGCCAATTCTGGGGACAGCCATGGACTCCACTCTTTGTATTGCTGTCATCGCTGTTAGTATTTTCTGCTCCCGGTTTATGAAGAGATAGACTCCTTTTTAGGAAAATGAAAAACTCACCCCAGCAACTATCTCATTTGTTTTCTGCGCTTTTCTTGGGAGAAATATTCTTACATATTTACACACTGGCTCTGTTAAGACCAACCGTATTCCTTTGGTGTTGTACGGAATAACTTTCCATACCAATGCAGAGAAAAAAGATCTATCAGCCAGGTCTTTGGGATATACGTAGCACATACCAATAGCTCAGCGTTCCTTGTTCTTGATGAGTTTCCTTTCAAATTTGAGCTGGGACCCTATCTTGAGATACTTTTCCTAACGTTCATATTTATAGGTGAGATGACAAAGGATGCCAGAGTTCTCCTCGTTAAAATGAGAAAAGAGATCCACCGGTCTTCTGCGCTCTGGATTGCAGAGTTCTAACATCATATGCTCTTCCTCTTTTTCTTTTGCTTTACTGTTTCTGCTTCCCCTCCTTTCACCTCTGGCATCACATTGCTAATCAGAGATGAGGCAGACCTTTGCAAGGCAAATGTTTCCACATTGTATATTATAGTTCTCTATGTAATCGTTCTTGAAACACATGGTTCTAAGTGGAATCATAGTTTGTCATGCTAGTGAAGGTATTAAAAATAAAACGAGAGGGATAAAAGTTGTATTTTTTTCTTTAACAAGAATAGGCCACCATTAGGCAGGAGGAGATTTTGAAAATAAGAGCTCCACTTGTTCTCAGGACTGAAAAAATTCATCACTTTTGTCTCACACCCATGTATCTTAATTATGTTTTTTGCAAACTCTTTCACTGCTGTCTAAAGAATGTCTGATTTAAATAATTTTAGTTTTATTCAGAGGAAAACATCCAATTGAGTTGTTTCTTTTAATTTATTATTTTTCTCACTGGAGCATAAATCAATACAGTAGAGTCAGAAACTCACAGGAGGAAGAGCAAAACCGTGGGATGGTTAGAGTTGGAAGGAGCTTTGCAGGTCATTCAGTACAATCCTTATCTAGCTCATGTAACCCACATACAATACCCTCAGCTAGGTCAAGAACTGGATTTAGATTCCCTCTACCAAACATGGTACTAGAGCAGCTTGTTTTTCAGAGATCTTGAGCAAAAAACTGGGGATTCTCTTTTGAAAACTGTGCAACTCAGTGTGAGAAGAATCACCCAGGATAGTATTTACAAAAATGGTACTAGGAAGCCAAGTTGCATTTTTTTAAACAAAGTAATTTTCTTACGTGGTTGTCCATATAGGCCTGCTGGAGCTCACAGAACAACCCAAAAGCATTTTTATTAGATGAGCAGTGTAACTCTTATACATAAGAATGAACTATGCTTGGGGCGCCTGGGTGGCTCAGTGGGTTAAAGCCTCTGCCATTGCACTCCTGGGTATTTACCCCAAAGATACAGTGAAAAGAAGGGCCATCTCTACCCCAATGTTTATAGCAACACAGTTGCCAAACTGTGGAAAGAACCAAGATGCCCTTCAACGGACAAATGGATAAGGAAGATGTGGTCCATATACACTATGAAGTATTACACCTCCATCAGAAAGGATGAATACCCAACTTTTGTAGCAACATGGATGGGACTGGAAGAGATTATGCTGAGTGAAATAAGTCAAGCAGAGAGAGTCAATTATCATATGGTTTCACTTATTTGTGGAGCATAACAAATAGTATGGAGGACATAGGGAGTTAGAGAGGAGAAGGGAGTTGGGGGAAATTGGAAGGGGGGTAAATCATGAGAGACTATGGACTCTGAAAAACAATCTGAGGGGTTTGAAGTGGCAGGGGTGGTGGGAGGTTGGGGTACCAGGTGGTGGGTATTATAGAGGGCATGGATTGCATGGAGCACTGGGTGTGGTGAAAAAATAATGAATACTGTTATGCTGAAAATAAATAAATTTAATTAAAAAAAAAAAAAGCCTCTGCCTTCGGCTCAGGTTGGGATCCCAGGATGCTGGGATGGAGCCCCGCATCGGGCTCTCTGCTCAGCAGGGAGCCTGCTTCCTCCTTTCTCTCTCTGCCTGCTTCTCTGCCTATTTGTGATCTCCGCCTGTCAAATAAATAAATAAATAAACCTTAAAAAACAATTAAAAAAGAATAAACTATGCCTGATGCGCCTGGGTAGCTCAGTAGGTTGAGCCTCTGCCTTCAGCGCAGGTCTTGGTCTCAGGGTCCCTGCTCAGCAGGGAGCCTTCTTCCCCCTCTCTCTGTCTGCCTCTCTGCCTATTTGTGCTCTCTCTCTCTGTCATAGAAAAAAAAAAATCTTAAAAAAAAAAAACCCAGAAAGAATGAACTATTCCTATGTCTACTTGTGCTTTTGTAGTATTTATTGAATTTTCTTCCCTTTTCAGGTGCCAAGAGGAGAGTTGGTTTAGTCTTACTCCTCAGCTCTTAGTGCATTATCAATATCTGTCCATATCCTTACTCATACTCTTCTCTTACCTTAGGTTCCCTTTCTAGTTAAAAACAAATACAAGGATAAATGTTCCTAACTATGCATTTATCATTGTAAAGTATGTGGTACTAGATGCAGTGTTATGCATTTGGTATAAATCCCCTTCTTTCCTTAACTTTTTCTTATTTTTGATACCTATCAAGTTACTGTACATAAACGTAACCTCTATTTGGTGTGAATTAGTACAAGGTACACATCATATTTTATACACCCGTTTCTCTAGCCTCCAGCTCCCCCTGATCCCTGACAATGTCACTGTATCTTCCAAAATAGCTCATCAAGAACTGTAAAAAGATTTCTCTGGGATATATCAGGATAGGGTCAGTGGGTCTTAGTGGTCTAAGCGATCTAAATCTAACTATTTTGAGCATGCTCATAGTTTCCAGAATGGAACCCCCACCAACAGTATACCATTACTTACCAAACTTTGGATTTATTCATTTTTATAATTTAAGTAACATGAGAGATTAACATGACATTGTTAAAATTTCTACTTCTCTGGTTGCTAGTGAATTTGGGAAACTTTTAGTATGTATTGGGTTTTTTCTTCTGAGAATGCTTATTTGTGTCCTATACCCATTTTTCAATTATGTCCCCCCCTTATTAAAAGATTTTTTATTTATTTGACACACACACACACACACACACACAGAGCACAAGTAGGGGGAGCAGCAGGCAGAGGGAGAGAGGGAAAAGCAGGCTTACCACTGAGTAGGGAGCCCAAAGTGGGGCTCGATCCCAGGACCCTGGGATCATGACCTGAGCCGAAAGCAGATGCTTAACCAACAGAGCCACTTGGGTGCCCTCCTATCCCCCATTTCAGTTATACCTTCACTTTGTTTTTTCATCCCTTTGTTTTGTTTTTGGTATTAATGTTTCATTGGTTTTAAATAAGCAAATACTTTTCTTAGTCACCTGTCTACTAATACTACTTGTTGTGTCTTACCGTAAATGTTAATTTTTTCTTTAATTTTAATGCAGTCACCATCTATTTTTCACCTTACTGTTTGCCTTTAGGATCCTGTTTAGGAAGATTGTCTGCAACCGTATACCACAAATATATTCCCCTATATTTTCTTCCATTAGTGCTATTGCTTACTTATAGTCTATTATTTATAAGGATAAGGTAAGGATACAGTTGTATATTTCTTTATCTACTAAATTAATTATTCTAATGCCCCTGATAATAAGTGCTTTCACTTTTCCATTGTTTTGGGGTTTTGATATGAGTTTCACATATCAATTTACACACACACACACACACACACACACAATCTGTTCTGTTTCACTGGCTTATTTACTCCTGCTCTGCCTCATACTGTTTTTACTAGTAAAGCTTTAGTTTAGTCTTAATAGCTAGTAAGACATGCCCCAGTGCTTTCCTTTTGTTTATTTAAATTTATTTAGGTATTTAGGCTTCTAGCATCAGTATGAAATTTATGAGTTTGTCCAGTTATTTATATTTGAATTTAATTTATTGGGAGGGATTGCACTGAATATTTATATATTCACTAAAATTCATATGGCTAAACTGAATTGTGAGCATAGCTATCTCTTCACTTACTCAGATAATTTATATTCTTAAATTTTTTATTCATTAAGGTTCATACATTCTTTACTTATTTCCTAGTTCTTGCTGGTTTTGTTAATGGTGTCCTATTTTCTGTTACAGTTCTAGCTGAAATTGGTTACTGAAGGTATAGAATAGCATTTACACACTGTAAAAAAAAAAAAAAAGAAATCTACATCACTAATTTTTATAGTAGGTTCCTGTTTGTAAAACACTTTAAAACCACTGTGTGTGGAGTGCCTGGGTGGCTCAGTCTATACGGTTGCCTTCGGCTCAGGTCATGATCCCAGAGTCCTGGGATCAAGGCCCACATCGGGCTCCCTGCTCATCAGAGAGCCTGCTTCTCCCTCTCACTCTTCCTGCTGCTTTGCTTACTTGTGCTCTCTATCTCTCTGTCAAATAAATAAATAAAATCTTAAAAAAAAAAAAAAAACCAGTGTGTGTGGGGGTGCCTGGGTGACTCAGTTGGTTGAGCCTCTGACTCTTGGTTTCTGCTCAGGTCATGATCTCACAGTTGTGGGATGGAGCCCTGTGTAGGGCTCTGAGCTGAGTGTGGAGCCTGCTTTTCTCCTCCCTCAGCTCCTCTCCCCTCCCATTTGTGTGCTTCACCGCCCCCCCCCATCCCCAGTGTCTCAAATAAATAAATAAATAAAGTCTTTAAAAAAAAATACAACCACACCAACTGTGTGTGTCTGTTGCATGGGAAATTCCATACCCAATTCTGTTCTTCATGTCTACACTGTTCGGGGTCACCACTCTAGCTTTCTTTTTCTGAATATTAAAAACATGCTCTTCAAAGACACTAAAATCATGTATAACCTCCATATTTACATACTTTTAAAGTTTTTCTTTCATTCAAATTCTTCTCAAATCTGATACCTTTCTTAACACAAAAGAGAGGGACTTTCAAGGCATTTTTGGACCTGAGAGCACATAACCTGATTTCAGTATCAACCAATATTTGTGTCCGCTGCTAGGGACACAATTAGCTTATATAATCTGAGATGAGTCATGTTATAATTGGTGGGTTTTTTTATAAGAGTTACCATTATAGCTTGGAGAAAAATGTAGCAGTGGGCTGCTTGTAACAGCTGTGTGAATGGGGAATAATTCAGTTACATGTTATTGAAGTGGGAATTTGTGGAAAAGAAAATATGATTATAGTTTAACAAAAGTGTTTATATTGGAGAATTATATCCTTGGCATAAAGTAATAGGTAAATAAATTACAATATTTTGTCCTAATGAAAATGCTGATACTTTGATTTGTGACCTTGACATTATTAAGGAGGTATCATAAAAATTGCTATTGAGTATTATACTTACTGCTGAGAAATTTAAGCAATTTTAGAACAGTAATTCAAAGGCAGAATGTCCAACATTTAAACTTGATTGGAACAGAGAAAAATTTTAGCCCCAGAATAATAACATTGACTATATGTACATTAGCTGAAATATATTTTTCCTATGACATTTAAGTGAAGAGGTTGGGCATCTTTTACTGTTGCTCACCTTTATGGTCAGTCAGAATTTGAATTCTTATAAAAAGAAATCATAGAAGGGGCGCCTGGGTGGCTCAGTGGGTTAAGCCTCTGCCTTCGGCTCAGTCATGGTCCCAGGGGCCTGGGATCGAGTCCCGCATGGGGCTCTCTGCTCAGCAGGGAGCCTGCTTCTCCTCATCTCTCTCTCTGTCTGTCTCTCTGCCTATTTGTGATCTCTCTCTCTGTCAAATAAATAAAATCTTTAAAAAAAAAAAAAGAAATCATAGAAAACTTATGTCAAATTTAGGAGATTTATAATTTTAGTTTGCATATTTACTCACCAAAAATGAGTCTGTTTCTGTTTTGGGGTTTTTTGTTTGTTCCTTTTGTTGTTTAGATTCCATATATGAGTGAAATCATATAGTATTTGTCTTTCTCTGTCAGATTTATTTCACTTAGCATAGTACCCTCTAGCTCCAACCATATTGTTGCAAGATTTGATTCTTTTTTATGGCTAAGTAATATATGTGTATATACATATATATGTACACACACACACATATTATATATATTTATTATATATTATATATTTTATATAATATATAAATAATAATATTTATATAATATTTTATTTATATTATTTATATATTATACAAATATATTATTTATATATATTTGTATTGTTTATAATATAATATAATTTATATTGTAATATAAATTATAAATATAATTTATAAATTATAATTTTATATCTATATATATTTATATTTATAAATATATTTAAATATTTATAAATTATAAATGTAAATATTTATAATATAATAAATTTATATTATTTATATATTATATAAATAATATAAATAAAATATAAATATATATTAAATATACATTTATTATATATACTACTCATAAATATATATTGTGTATATTTGTGTGTGTATATGTGTACATATATACACATGTTATATGTAATGTATAATATATTTCTCTGTGTGTGTATATATATATATATATATATATATGCACACATATATCCCATATTTCACGGTTTCTGTATCCACTTATCTATTGATTAACACTTGGGTTGCTTACATATTTTAGCTATTATAAATTACATAAATTAGCTATTTTAAGTAATGCTGCCATAATTGTTCCACAGTTCTTGGATGTTTTGTTTTATTTGCCTGTTTTTACTTTTTTTTCTCTTTGCATTTCAATTTGCGAAGTTTGTATTTATATATCTTTAAGCTCACTGATTCTTTCTTTGGTTACCTGTACTTTACTAATGAACCATGAAAGGCTTTCTTCATTTCTGAATTTTGGATTTCTTGAGTTTCCTTTTGATTCTTTCTTAGACTTCACATTCTCTTTTTATAGACCCACATTTTCTTTAATGTTGTCTACTGTTTCCATTAGACCCCTTGAGATGTTAATCACAGTTAATTCCAGCATCTGTATCAACTCTGTGTTGATAAGCTGTGTGCAACTTGGAGAATGATTTCAAGTCTGCCCCATGTCTTGCTTTGGTTGCTTCTCAGTAGTTGCAGCCTAGCATATGTACACACCTTTCTGACCCCAGAGATGTCTTTGATCTCAAGCAGGCTTTCTTGACTGCCTCTTTCCCTGGTTCTTTCCATTAAATTCCTGCCTGCTATCCAATTGTGTATGAGAACAATAGCCTTTTCTTAATTGTTCTCCACCAAGATCTCAGTTATGTTATGTTATGTTATGTTATGTTATGTTATGTTATGTTCAATAACATTCTTAAGCATAGAGTCCTCCACTCTATGTTCCAAATAAAGGCAGGCCTTTTAGGCATTGCTGGAGCCCTTTGTCCTTGTGGCTGCCGTTCGTCCTGGATAGAACCCATGTGCCACTATACTAGATCTCTGGCAAGAAACTGCTCGTCCTTTACCCACTGCCAGTGGCTACTCACTGGGGTCAGGGTAGACCCTGGTCTTCGCAGCTTGCTTCTCCCAGCCTGGAACCTCCTCCCTTCCAGCTAGGTGGGGATGGGGATGGAACCTTAGTTTTTTCAGCTTGCCATACCTAGGGTTTCTGTCTTGAGGAGAAGCTGTGTATAAGAAGAGAGACCCCATCTGCTACTATTTCAGTAATAGAGCTCCTGTAACATGGACCTGAAGAAGATGAAACACCACCAGCCTACCCTTCTTGTTGTTATCATAGCCCCAGACTGGGAGCTGGGTGGGGAGAGGAAGCTCATTCTTGGTTGCAAATTCCAACCAAGAGGTAGAACTTCCATAATGTGGAACTGAAGGAGTATGTAAAAGAGTGGATCATGGTTCAGGTGTCCCAGTTGCTCACTGTTCTTACCCATGATTTACCATAACTTCTTGAAAGAATATTTACTCATTTGGTCTGTGTCCTTAGTACAATTTCCAGACTTTGAATGATTGACTTTCATAATTTTCACCAATTAAAACATTGTTTGACTGAGGAGAGGGTCTGCTCAGCGCCTTACTTCATCACTTCACCATTCTGAAAATCCTGCCCCCAGGCACTTACTTACTTGTGGCAAACTGGAATTTAGAACCTGGAAGATCCACAATAAAATCTTAGTTTTCACTACCTGGCAAGAAAGAAAAATTATTCCCCATTTCTCCTCCAGATGGATGGTCCCTAAGAGCATTTCTTTCTTTCTTTTCTTCTTCCTTTTTTTTTTTTTTCAAGTTTTTATTTAAATTCCAGTCAGGTAACATACTGTGTCCTATTAGTTTCAGGTGTAGAATTTAGTGATTCAACAATTACATACAACACTGGTGTTCATTACAAGTGCCCTCCTTAATCCCCATCACTTATTTCACTCATCCCCCAACTGACCTCCCCTCTGGTAACCATCAGTTTGTTCACTATAGGTAAGAGTCTGTTCCTTGGTTTTCCTCTCTTCTTTTCCTCCATGTTTATTTGTTTTGTTTCTTAAATTCCACATATGTGTGATATCATATGGTATTTGTGTTTCTCTGCTTGACTTATTTCACTTAGCTTAATACTCTTTAGCTGCATCCACATCATTGTAAATGGCAAAATTTCATTATTTTTTATGGCTGAGTAATATTCCATTACATATTACTTATATATATCACATCTTTATCCATTCAACAGTCAGTGGACATTTGGGTTTTATCCATATTTTGGTTATTGTAGATAATGCTGCTATAAACCCTAAGGGTCAAGGCACATTTCTTACAGCAACTGATCAGAGCTAGCCAACTTTTGTAACATCTTCATTTCCATCTCTGCTTTTCTTCTCCTTTATTTCCAGACCCAGCATTTGCTCTTAAGCCTCTGCCTTTGGTTCTGCTTTCTGGGAGCCCAGTATAGAACATATGCCATGTTTCTCTCTCTTTTTCTAATTTTGCTCCATGATTTATATAATATAAATAACTTATAATTTGGGTTAACCACTACGTTATATTATTCTAAGTTTAATATTGAAAGTTAGCATAAAACTTATTCCTTGGCTTTAGCTTATTATGAAAATGAAAAAAATTATATTAGACTATATGACTTTAATCTTAATGTCTTTACTTTTTAATACTTTTTAAAAAAATTTTTAAATTTATTTGACAGACAGAGATCACAAGTAGACAGAGAGGCAGACAGAGAGAGGGGGAAGCAGGCTCCCTGCTGAGCAGAGAGCCCGATGCGGGGCTCAATCCCAGGACCCTGGGATCATGACCGGAGCCGAAGGCAGGGGCTTTAACTTACTGAGCCACCCAGGTGCCCCTACTTTTTAGTACTTCTTTATGGTCTATTTTTCAGTGGTGTTACCCCTCAATATGCATTTGAACACATTCATTTGAATTAAAAAAATGTAAGACTTGTTATTTCTTTAACAGAAAATCAATCTGATTTGGCTAACTTGGGGTAACAATGAAACATAACCTTGTAATCAGGTTCAAAGCGGACATTTTCTATAAGCAAGTTTAACCTGCAGCTCTAAGATTTTGATGAAACGTTTATTATTATTTTTTCATTAATTAATTTATTATTATTATTTTTTTAATTTTTTATTTTTTATAAACATATATTTTTATCCCCAGGGGTACAGGTCTGTGAATCACCAGGTTTACACACTTCACAGCACTTACCAAAGCTCAAAATCAATAAGAATAGGCCCACATCTCGTCACCTAATAGTAAAATTTACAAGTCTCAGTGACAAAGAGAAAATCCTGAAAGCAGCCTGGGAAAACAAGTCTGTAACATACAATGGCAAAAATATTAGATTGGCAGCTGACTTATCCACAGAGACCTGGCAGGCCAGAAAGAGCTGGCATGATATTTTCAGAGCACTAAATGAGAAAAACATGCAGCCAAGAATACTATATCCAGCTAGGCTATCATTTATTATTTTTTTTAAAGATTTTATTTATTTGACAGACAGAGATGACAGGTAGGCAGAAAGGCAGGCAGAGAGAGAGAGGGGGAAGCAGGCTCCCTGCTGAGCAGAGAGCCGGATGTGGGGCTCGATCTCAGGACCCCAAGATCATGACCTGGGCATAAGACAGAGGCTTATACTGAGCCACCCAGGTGCCCCTTGAAGAAACATTTAAAACAAGTGACATGACAAAACATTTTATCAAACATATTGTATAGAAAATATGCTAAAATTAGGAATATTTTAATTTTCCCTTTGTGACTGGAACAGGTGGCTTCAAGTGAAAAAATACACGGTTAATGCTTCCCCAAGATGGTGGCCGCCAAGGATAGCCATGGCTCAGGAGAAGTGGCGGCAGGGAACCGAAAGCAGCTCCACCTAGGGACTGCTGAGGCCATGTTTGTGGAAGATGTGGATTCCTTCATGAAACAGCCTGAGAATGAGACTGCAGAAGCAGTACAAAAGAAGCTGGATGAACAATACCAGAAGTATAAGTTTATGGAACTCAAACTTGCTCAAAAGAAAAGGAGGCTGAAAGGTCAGATTCCTGAAATTAAGCAGACTTTGAAATTCTAAAATATGTGTAGGAGGAAAAAAAAGAGCCCACCAGTGCACTGGAGACCAGATTCTTACTAGTGGATAACTTGTATTGCAAACCTCCTACTCATAAAATGTGTCTGTGGTTGGGGGTTAATGTAATGCTTGAATGTGATATTGTGATATTGATGAAGATGAGACATTGTTGGGAAAGAATTTATTGACTACCATGAAGAATCTTGATTCTCTTGAGGAAGACCTTGACTTTC
Source organism: Mustela nivalis (assembly GCF_964662115.1). Classification (NCBI taxonomy): domain Eukaryota; kingdom Metazoa; phylum Chordata; class Mammalia; order Carnivora; family Mustelidae; genus Mustela; species Mustela nivalis. The sequence goes on along the minus strand of NC_139023.1, from coordinate 87,084,317 downwards.
TTCAATATCAATTAACTACCACAGAAGTAAGTATGGCCGGGGTTTATAATTGGGATATTAAAAGAAGAAACAAAGATGATTCTACAAAGAACAAAGCATAATGCTGGCAATTAAAAATGTTCAGTTTTCCAAACATTATTTTAAATAGCCCAAAGGTTATCCCTAAAGGTTGATATCACTTTGATTTTTTTTAACAGCAAGAATGATAATTAGAACTTTAAAAAAGGTAAACATCATTTAATTATGAAAACAAAATTAGTTTCAAATATTTTATAAAATTAGCAGATTTTAATTTTTTTTATTTCCAACAAAGTAAATGCTACTTTCATCATCTTTTTTGATTTGTCATTTAAAAAGTCTTAGCTGAAATGGCTGAGGTATTCTATGGATGCTGAATTCTAGACACTTTTCTTTACTGGCTCATGTTACTCTCACTTGATGTGGTTAAACCAGAGTAGAGGTGGGAAAAACAGTTAGTTTAAATATTTCCAAACTTGCTTTCTTTAGTATATGTAGGGACTTACGGCTCTCTGTTGCTGTTATTTGTCTTATATAACTGGATTTTCATGAATGACTGTTTAGCCAATAACTATTAAAATATTCTGTACATTTCAAGAAATGGTAATTTGCCTTCTTAAACAGTAACAGAACCATTGAGACAATGCTTTTTCTTACCCCATTGAAGGGCACAGTGTCTTCGCAATGATGACGTAAGGGAGATTTTGGCCAACATGAAATATCAACATACTTTAGCTACTCAGTTGGCTATGGCAATTTTGTATTTCTTAACAGTTTTCCAAAGCATCTGAACAAGAATATTAACAAATAGAAATCTACAGTGGTTGAAAAGATTTGTGAGCTTTTTTTCTTCATGATAAAACCTTACAGGAAGAATAGAAAAATTCCTGTGGAAAGCTGTTGGTACAGTGGCTAGCACTGGGTGATACAGAGTTTATAAAAACACAAATGTATTATTCCAACTTCATGTAATACAACACACACTCGTACAATGTTTCGTACTTGTATTTCATGACATTAAAACATTGAAGTTAAAAGAATATATAGCTAATATCACTTGAGAAGTTTTGGTAAATTTCCTCTAACAACAAATGAATAATAATTAGGTAATAAATTATTTCGTGACTCAGATTTCTGATTGGTTTCTAATTCTTAGTATTATAGGGACCTAATCAAAGAAATAATTTTTGATAATAAATCACAATATAAATTTTGGCATGTAACTCTAAAGGAATTAAAAGAATTAAGAGATACTGATGTAATAAAACTCCTTTCATCCCTATCTCCTTGTTTATTTGACCAAAGTTTAGTTTCTCAAAGTCTATGTCAATACACATGAACAAATAGAAATAGGCCCTTTTCAAGCAATCAGTAGGATTCATCCACAGATACATTATTAACTAATTGGTTAAAAAAGACCACATTTTTTTCACAATAAGAGATAGATTTCCAGTACATTTTACTTATTACATGATAATTATCACATTTTATAAAATAAATATTTTGGTTAATTGATTTTCATTAATACCTGCAGTTGTAACTCAATGGGGGAATTCAAGAGAGGAGAAAGTTAATTATTAAAACTTTATGGTTACATAAAATTTTAGGAATTAAATTTATATTTATTTATGTAATTTGTTGCAGGTAAGAAAGAGAAGCACTCCATAAAAGGCTTTTAAACATTAAATATAAAGTAACATTCTGCAGGGGAAATATGATGAAATTGCAAATTCAGAAAGAAAAAGAAATCATAATTTGCAGCTATTAAAGAAAAATCTGTCCATTATTAATTTTATTATTTGTCCATTATTATTTTTATTTGTCCAGTATTAATTTATCCATTAATGATAGTCGATATAAGTAACTATAGTATTTAGGTCCCATTAGATACATTTAAAAGAGTGTTACTAAAGTTTTATTTAAAAAATATTTGTGATAGTATAGAAAATTGCATCCTTTACAATGATTTAAATTTATTATGAAAAATTTAAGATATTTGGGGGCGCCTGGGTGGCTCAGTGGGTTAAGCCGCTGCCTTCGGCTCGGGTCATGATCTCAGGGTCCTGGGATCGAGTCCCGCATGGGGCTCTCTGCTCAGCAGGGAGCCTGCTTCCCTTCCTCTCTCTCTGCCTGCCTCTCCGTCTACTTGTGATTTCTCTCTGTCAAATAAATAAAAATTTAAGATATTAATGTGTGTAGGGGTGTATTGCTTACAAAACCTTTTAGGAACACATGAGCAAGAGTCTTTGAAGGCCACTGACCTGGACCTGGCCTGACCTACCTAGTTCACTAACTGGATTTAAGCCCCAAAGAGAATAATACATAGAAGAAACCCAAAACGTGCAGGTGACTTGGAACTTTGAAACAGCCTTCTTACTAAATATCGGCTGGAGAGAGAGAAGAGCCTGAGCCAACAATATAATGAGTCTTATGGAAGTACAGTATAAAGCAAATTGGGTTATGTGTCGTTTAAAGTCCTTCAATGGCTTCCCACTGAATTTAGCATATATTCCAAACTCCTTATCACACTACAACCTAGATACCCAAGTCTGTTGCATGAAACAACAGCAGCAGCAGCAATATCATCTGGCATTTTGTTGAAAATGCAGAATCTCAGATCCTACCTCATACCCTGAATCAGAATCTTTTTTTAAAAAAAAGATTCCTAGGTACTTTGTATGTATGTTAAAGTATGTAGAGAACTGGTATTTGTGATCATAAATGAATAATTTACGTAGTAGAATAGATAATGTAGTGATAGCCAAGGTATTTGTTTTAGCTTAGAATAAATATTTGTTCTAACAACATACATTGGTTGTATGGTAGATTTGAGGCTTGAAAATGAAAGAACAAAATCCAGCTAGTACAAAACACCCAAGGGCTTCTACTTCATCAACCATATTCTCCTGTCTCAGTCTCTCCCTTTTTTGCCATGCCTCCTTCCAAATGTATCTTCTATCAATTCCTTTCCCATGCCAACTTTTTCTTGCCTTGGGGCCTCTCTGCAGGCTATAGGAATTCTGCTGGAAATGCTACTCCTCTCCTTCTCAATAGACTATTCTGATGTTTCTGATCTCTGCTCAAAATCACCTCCTCAGCGCTATCTTTCATGATTACCCTTCCTAAAGTCTTAACTGTCACCTTTCTTTCCTTTATAGTTGTTTGCACAATGTGTAAGTTATTTATTAGTTTTAAATTTTTATATTGAAATAGTCTGACAGGCAAGAAGTTGCAAAAATAATACAGAGTACTGTGTACCTCTTACCCAACTTCCCCTTTAACAACATCTTACAGGACCATATTATACTGTTAAAACCAGAAAATTGGTATTGATGCAGCAACCTGTAAGTTTTTGTTTGCTTAGTTCTTCTCTCTGATCACCCCATTTAAAGTTAAATCCAATCATTTTCTACCACATTCCCTTATTTGATTTCCTTCTTTGTACTCGTATCTTATATACACTATTTGAAACTAGTTTGTTTACTTGGATGTGGTTTGTCTCCACTTCCTGGATATAATTTCCCTGAAGGCAAACGATTTGTGCAGCATTGTATAACCAGCACTTACAATAGTGCTTTAATTGTTAAATAAAAATACAGTAATGCTTAATAAATATTAATTCGATAAATGAATGAATGTAGGTAGAGATCCAATTCCAAATATCACAGTTAATTTACATATTGTAGTTGGGGAGAATGTTGCAACAATTAATTATGTGCAACTAGTAGTTAAATAAGTTCTCAATATCTAATGTAGATAGGGATTATAGTCAATGATATTGTATTATGTACTTCCAAATAGCTATGAGAACAGATCTTAAATGTTCTCACTACAAAAAAGAAATAATAAATCTATAACAGGATAGAGATGTGAGCTAAAGCTACAGGGGTAATCATGTTGCAATATGTATATGTATCAATAAGTTGTACACTTTAAATGTACAGAATGTTACGTGTCAATTGAAAATGCCATAAAAAGTAGCTGTAGAATTCAATATTTCTGATGACCACATTTTATTATTGTCATATGTTAAGTGGTGGGAAGGAAATGTGCAGCTTCCATTTCCTTGTCTATAAGAAAATACTCAGGAACTACAGTAATCCATACTTTGAGAATTCTTTTCTCTAATCCTTAGCATTATTTTTAGTTAGGCTATTGATTTAAATATGTGCAAAAGGTCGTTAGAATGAAAGTAGTATATACCATATTTCTGTAAGATAATTTTTTCAGGAAGATAATTTTTAGTTCAACTTCTTTTTAGTCAGATACAGGTAGCTACTTTTTGAAACCATATCAGAAAGTTACTGTGTTCAGACAAGAAGGAAATGACACTGAAAGGGAAGAAAAAACATTTCAAGGAAATGAAAGTGATAAACAGTTTGCATTGAAAATAGTGTGTCTCTTTGGTTTTGAGGTTTGTTTGTTTTAAGATTTATTTATTTGAGAGAGAGAGCATGAAAGGGCGGTGCAGAGGGAGGAAGAGAGAATATCTCAAGCAGACTCCATGCTGAACTGACCCTGAGATCAGGACCTGAGCCTAAACCAAGAGTCAAATGCTTACTTGACTGCATCACTCAGGTATCCCTCTGGCTTTGAGTTTTATTTCTACCAGTAGATTCCAAAGTCTCTGCAAAGATGGATATTTTCATTTCCATCTTTATTCTCATAAATTTTGATGCAATGTCAACACTTTGGATTTCTTAATAAATTTGTATCACTACAACATTTCATATGAAAACTTCTTGACTCAATCAGTTTTCAACAGATAAATACCAAGGCATATTTAGGTGTTAGTTTGGCATCGCTTTTTATATTATACATTTTTAGATTAGGAAAGATTTTAATTTGGACCAAACAAATTTATATACATTAGAAGGAAACTCTGGCTCCTAGTCCCACGTTTGTCTGAAGGACGTCTGCTTTTTTTTTTTTAATCTGATTTTAGATGGCCATATATTTTGTGCATGTGAGAGAAACAAATGATTTTATATATATATGATGTTTAGGAAAGATATATTGGGATATGCTAAGTGCTCAGCATGTATAACTATAACAACTATGATGATGTCACTCAGCAAATTTGAATATGTAGTGTTAGTAGAAAATGTATTGTCCTTCAAATTTAGTAGCTGTTTGATCTTTGCATCATATTTCAAATTGAGAAGTATCAACAACCTGGAACACTAGGTAATGGTACCTTTATTTTTAAAGTATTGTTCAGTAAATAGAATTTTGATATAATGTGTGTGGAATTTCACATTCAGATGAAGGGTGTGATATTTACTGATTTTTAAATACTTTTTAGCATGTCTACTTTTATCTAGATTTCTGTTATCCTAAACTAATTATTCTTTCCTTCATTTATTTAATAAGCATTTATTGATTGATTACCTTATGCCAGACACAATGCTAGGCCTGACTATAAAACTATGGAAGACATTCCTGAGGAAATTCACAATCTAGTAGTAGGGCAAAAAGGTATTTAGAAACATAAAAAATGGAAAATATTGTGAACAGTGTGAAAAGTCTTTTTGTGTGGGTTGCGGGTGGCTTATACAACAAATATTTATTTCTCAATGTTCTGGAGGCTAACAAAACCAAGATCTAGATTGGAAGATTCAGTGTCTGTTGAGGGCTGCTCCTTCATTCATAGTTGGCTGTCTTCTCACTGAGTTTTGTGATACATCTTTATTAATCAAGTAATAGTAGCTTGAAGTTAGCAGTAGCTCTGATTCTAGGGTAGAGTGTATGGCCAAGGCCAGCCAACAGTACCACAATCCCCATTGCCTTTAGAGGTAAGTGTGGGACCCAAGAACAGTGAATGAGGTACAAGGAAACTTTGGTTGAGATTTCTTGAGCCTCTTGCTCTTTCTTGCTGAATCAAAAAATGAGGAGGATATAGGACCAAGAACTCTGCCATTGTCTTGCTACCATGGGAATCATGAGATTAAAGTTAACATGGTGAATGGCTTCTCTGAGAGAGTCGGACTGGTCCTGGAGATAAACATGGCTTGGAATTTCATGCCTGACCTGAAGTTAATCTAATTCTGGTGTCTAAAGCATATGAGGACCAGTACATTTCCTTTACTTAGGCCAACTTACATCAGTTTTCTGTCATGTACAATTAAAAGGATTGAGCTTAATATGGGTTAGAGGAAGAAAAATATAACCAGGAATTATTAGACTGCAGTGATAGATTAGAATTTAGCTTTTGAATTATTCTCTATCTTTACCACTGACTATCAGCTCCTCAAGGACAAGGACTGTGTCTGCCTTGATTAGGCATGTATATCCAGGGCTTAGTCCAGTGTCTGGTATATAGATACTAAATATTTCTTGACTTAAGTAAAGAAGAAAAATAGAGACATGAAAAGTCAAATTAAAGAAGACTTCGAAATAATTTTTTCACATTGACCTGATGAACTGAGATATGGTGATAAATGATTAATGAATTGCAGAAAGACTATAGCTACAAAGGCAATAAAAAGAGTTTATTAGAGAGATAAGATTGTCACTTAGGCAAGCAGACATGCCAAGAGAGGGTTTGAACAATACAAAGGGATGAGGGAAAAAATCTCTACTCTTTGGCCTTTTTGGGAGCACACACAAGATCAAATGTAATTTATAAAAATTTTTAAATTTTATACTTTTAAAAAAAGAATAAGAAAAAATGAACAAGATACTAAAATATAAAATAAAGGCAGTAAGAGTTTTTTTTTTTTTTTAAGATTTTATTTATTTGAAAGAAAGAGAGATACCACAAGCTAGGGCAGGTGGGAAGGGGCAGAGGGAGAGGAGCAAAAGGAGAGCAAGAAGTAGACTCCCCTCTGACCAGAGAGCCTGATGCAAGACCCGATCCCGGGACCTGAGATCATGACCTGAGCCAAAAGCAGGCACTCAACCAAATGAACCACCCAGGTGCCCCAACCAGAGTTTTAAAGTAAGGTATGTGGAATGTGTATTTCAAAGAACTGTAGAAGAATGAAAAAGAGATTAGTTCAAGGAAAAGGTCATGTTTGTCAAATATTATGGATTGAATTGTATCCCCTCATAATTCATATGTTGAAGCCTTAACTTCCCCCTTCCCCCACAGTGCCTCGGAGTGTGACTATATATTTGGAGATAAGTACTTTAAAGAGGTGATTAAGGTAAAATGACGTTATTAAGGTGGGCCCTGATATGTGACTGTTGTCCTTGACACTCCTAGAGCCACCAGGGTCATGCTTGCACAGAGAAAGAACTATGTGAGGACACAGCAAGAAGGCATTTATCTACCTGCTGATGTCTTGATCTTGGACTTAAAGTCTCCATAATTGTTAGAAGATGAATTTCTGCTGGTTAAGTCACCCACTCTGTGATATTTTGTTATGGCAGTCTTAGCAAACTAATATAAAAAATGTAAATTCATCTTGGGTCTAGGGGAAGAAAGCAAAAATTGATGGGAGAACCCAAGAAAAAGATAGTCATATTTCACCGAAATGTTTTATTTTATGTTGGGTAACACATGCACCCATTACAAAATTTAGATATTATAAAAAATATATACAATAAAAAAGAAATCCTTCTACAAACTCAAACTGGGCCAGGATATTCACTTAATTCCCCTTTGCAATGGTATTCTATACCAGTTTTTCTTTCTTTCTTTCTTTCTTTCTTTCTTTCTTTCTTTCTTTCTTTCTAAAGACATTTATTTATTTGAGAGAGATAGAGAGAGAGAGAGCAGCAGCAGAGGGAGAGGGAGAAGTATGCTCCCAGCTGAGTAATGAGCCCAATATGGGGCTTGACCCAGGACACAACCTGAGCTGAAGGCAGACACTTAACCGACTGAGCCACCCAGTTTTTCTTCATCATTTTTTCATATATAACCTATGCCTAAAAACAATACTATATATATGCATACAAAGGCTATTTTATACTATGTGCTATTGACTGGAAATTTTAACTTTTGTCCAGTTTAGTCTTTTGAGCAGTGTGTTTATAAAGTGAAATCTGCAGGTTTGAACCTGTTATTAGTTTCCACAGGTACACATACATGTTTTGCTCTTCACTTTTCTACAGTATACATTGTAGATCATCTCCTATCAGTGCTTTTATAGCTACCATATTTTTTTGCAGCTCTATGGATGTTCCATGATTTTTAAACTAATCTTCTGAATTGAACTTTATTAGGTTGCTAACAATCTTTTATTTTTATGAACAGTGTAACAATGGATAGCCTATACATTTTGGTCATGTATTAAGATATCCATACAATTCATTTCTGGAAGTGGAATTGCTTGGTCAAAACATATGAGCACTGACAGCTTTAAGATGATAGATATTACAGTATTGCTCTCCTTTGAAGCCAAATCAATTCAAACGCCCTCCAGCAATGTACACGTCGGGGGTGGTGGTGGTGGTGGTGGTTCTGTTTCCCCAAGCCTTTTCTAATATTGTGTTATCAAATGTTTTTGAACTTTGTTGCCTGAAAAAGAAAAGCAATGGTACCTCAACTGCAGCTTTAACTGGTCTTTATCTTTTAATGAGAACGAAGAACATCTTTTCTATGGTTTTAGCCCACTTGTATTTATTTTTAGGTGAGCTGTCTGTTCATATCTTTTGCTCATGGGTTGGTGGTTTTACTTGTTGATTTGTAAGCCATTACATGTTATTTTAAAGTTCAAATCATTATTAGAATACTGGGTTCTTCTAGTATAACCAAAAATGTACAAATTTCCTCTTTCCAAATGCATGTTCAGCTCCTTTTACTTTTTATCAGCTTTAAAGTGGGTAATTGTGGTTTTCCTAAAATATATTTAACTAACTCCCATTGGTTTGTTTTAACATTGGTGCCTCCTGGGAGACTAGTGGCATGACAGAAGGTTGAATTGTGGCCTGTGCTGGCTAGTGGTAAGTGAAAAGAAAAATAATTTCAGTTGGCAGGTATCTTTTGAAATAATACAGGAATCTATATATTTTTTTTTGTTTTTCTGGACTTAAGAATATTATTGATGATGATGACAATTTAGTGTGAGAAATGACTTCAGACTTGGTATCCTGGTATTATAAAAAGTATATAACAACTTGAGGAACAGTCAAGTTTATACATCGAGACATTGAGGTTTTAAGAAATTATTAGATGATAAAGAAATAAAAACCTGAATTAAGCATTCAAAAACCTTTAACATCTTGAATTTGGTGGCAGTAAATTCCTTTATGCATTTAAAATACAGATAGTATGCTGTTTTAATATTTTTAAAAAATTATCTATAAAGTAGTTGTGGTTTTACATTTTTATGTGTTATAGTTCTATAATTTGAGAATTTTTTTAAACTTGGATCTACTGTGGAGTAGTGAAAGATAATAGGTGTTGGAGTTAGACTCACTTGAGTTTCAAGCTCTGGTTCCATTTTCTTGCTTGTGTGACCTTGGGCAAGTTATTTAACTTTTATAAACTTCCTCATCCACAACTGGTATTTACATTATGGGTTTGTGCAAGTTAAATGAAATAGTATCCATAAGGCATTAGCCAAGTGCCCAGAACTTAACATATATTTAATTTTTAAAAAATTTTCTTAGCATAATGATGAGCATTTTTTCATGTGTCTGTTAGCCATTTGTATATTTTATTTGGAGAAATGTCTGTTCATGTCTTCTGCCCATTTTTTGACTTATTTGTTTTTTGGGGTATTGGGTTTGAGAAGTTCTTTATAGATCTTGGATATCAGCCCTTTTGCTGTAGTGTCATTTGCAAATATCTTCTCCCATTCTGTGGGTTGCCTCTTTGTTTTATTGACTGTTTTCTTTGCTGTGCAGAAGGCTTTTATCTTGGTAAAGTCCCAAAAATTCATTTTCACTTTTGTTTCCTTTTCCTTTGGAGACCTGTTTTGAAAGAAGTTGCTGTGGCTGATGTTGAAGAGGTTACTGCCTATGTTCTCCTCTAGGATTTTGATGGATTCGTGTCTCACATTGTGGTCTTTCATCCATTTGAGTTTATCTTTGTGTACGGTGTAAGTGAATGGTTGAGTTTCATTCTAATGTATATAGCTGTCCAATTTCTCCAGCACCATTTATTGAAGAGACAGTCTTTTTTCCATTGGATATTTTTTCTGCTTTGTCAAAGATCCTTTGACCATAGAGTTGAGGGTCCATTTCTGGACTCTCTATTCCATTAGTCTATGTGTCTGTTTTTGTGCCAGTACCATGCTGTCTTGGTGATCACAGCAAGTTGAAATCAAGCAACATGATGCCTTCAGTTTTGTTTTTCTTTTTCAACATTTCCTTGGTGATTCGGGGTCTTTTCTGGTTCCATGCAAATTTTAGGATTGTTTGTTCCAGCGCTTTGAAAAATGCTGATGGCATTTTGATTGGGAGGATGTTAAAAGTATAGATTATATGAGAACAATGAATCTTAGAACACTACATCATAAACTAATGACTCACTATATGGTGCCTAACTAACATAATAATATTTGTATTCTTGTAGAGTAAAATAAACTGTTACTTCTGAAAAAATTTTCTTAGTATATATTTAGTTTTTGAAGGGCATTTCATTTTACTCTGCTGTAAAATATTTTCATGGTGAAAATATCAATGTAAATTTGGTTAAATTGGTAGCTACCTTTGTTGATTATTTTGAAAGTAACCCCTGTTATTCTTAAATAATTGTTTCATTGCGACGAAAATTATGCCATTAGAGATCTACTCCTTTTATTTTATTTTTAAAAAGATTTTATTTATTTATTTGAGAAAGAGCTCGCATGAGAGGTGAGAAAGTCAGAGGGAGAAGCAGACTCCCCATGGAGGTGCAAGTCCCATGGGGGACTCAATCCTGGGACTCTGAGATCATGACTTAAACCAAAGGCAGCTGCTTAATCAACTGAGCCACCCAGGCCCCCAGAGATCTATTCCTTTTAATCTCTTCCTTTCCTTTCTTCTGTCCTTCCCTTAGCTCCAGGGCAATTTAGTTCAGTTCAGTTTTCTATCTGAGGATTCTGAACCACATCTAGGTAATTTCTAGATTCCTAGAGAATTCATACTGGGACAGTTTTTCTCTTGGGCAAAATTGGTAGTTTGGCTGTGGCAAACCTGAATTCATATGGGGTCCTGGAGTCTTATTAGGGAACAAAGATTGAGAATGACTGGGATTCTTCCAGATTTCGAAAAAGACTATTGAAATTAATTTCTTTGCAGAGATGGAGAAATAAACTCTAAGGAGGTAATTCAAGTAAGGGTGGTAGGAGTGTCCTGGTAGAAGGTGGAAGTAACTAAAATAGGTGCATGTTTTTCTCTTTTTGGCTTTTATCCAGTCCTTTCATAACTCACTTCTGCTAGGGCCTCTATTTCCTTATATGCAATAAAGGTTAATATGGTATGTCATATGTTTAATCTTTTCTGGCTTTATTTTATATTTGGTTTCACATCTGTTTAAAGATAAGAGTAAAACTCCCACTTGAAAATGTTAGGAGATATGGTACGGTACTTCAGCTCAGGAAGGAAGTCAGAAGGGAGGATAAGGTATACAGTAATGCTAAAGAGCGTGAACTTTGGTGCCACATTTCTTGGGTTCAACCCTAGCCTTCCAAGTTATTTAACCTCTCTGTACCTTAGTATTTAAGATGCAGTTTGGCAAGGTATTTGACCTTCCTTTACCTTAGTTTTTAATTTATGAAATGGGAATAGCAGAGATAATGAGAGTACCTATCTCCCAGGATTTGGGGAGGGTTAAAATGAATCAATAAAAAGTGCTTGAAACAGTGTCTGGGCCATGCTTAACACTCTCTTTGCTATTGCTTCCATATCACTGTGTGCATTTCTAGTTGTCCACATCTGTCCCGAGCAATCCCAAATCTTCCATAGAGCTAAGACTGTTATCCACTTTCCTCTTCTTATTACAAATTGTACATAAAAAATGCACAATATATCTGAGATAATTCTCGAACTCCAGAAAGTCGTTTGCCTTGGTTCACCCGCTAAAAAATATGAAGTCTTTCTCTTTAAAAATGGTGAGCATCAAGCCACTTTTCATTAAAACAATAACAGACTCGATTGATTCAATATAGTTTCATTTCATTCAATACATACAATGTATTGATAAGGTCATAAAAGTATTACTCTCTATTCCTAGCGGATTCATTTCATTTCATAGCATAGCATTAGTCGGATTCTCCTTTTTGTCTGCGTTCTGTTCTTTTCTGTGCGTCTCTGTCTCCTGGCCTCAGGAAGGCGTTCATTGACGTTCCCTTCGCATGAGAAGCGGGTGATTTTTTTCAAGCCAGCCCCAGACCTGAGCCTCAGGGCCCAGACTCCACCCCCAGCCCGGGAAGGTCTGGGGGAGGGAAGGAGAGAAAAGGAAAGGGGTGGGACGCCGCAGATTCTTGGGTGGGGCTTGGATGGCGTGCCGGCGTCGTGACGTGTGACGCCACCAGTTGGCGCAGTCGCAGTGGCGCCTGGCCGTGGCTGGGACCCCTCCCATCCTTCTCCGCCCCTCTGCGTCAGTGGCTAGGGGCCCCTGGCAGCACCTGTGGCAGCTGGCCGGGGTGGCGGGGTTAGAGGGTCGTGGGCCCCGGCAGAGCTTCGCGGGCCGGGTCCGGCTCGGCGCTGCTGCCACTGCGCGAGGCCTTTGGCGTCGCTCGGAGAGAGGCCGGAGCGGTTCCAGGCCGCCCCGGCGCTCGCCCAGGTGAGGGGACAGGGTCGGACTGGACAAGGGTTGGGGTGAGCAGCAGTTTTCCGTCATCTCTGGAACTCAGCCTTGTGGGAGACTGGAGGTTTGGCATCATCGCTGCTGTCTGTTGCGGTGTCGACTCATTTCTTAGTTTCTGATACAGCACCGGGACCTGTAGACCTGGTGCCGGAGGTCAATGGGAAGGCCCGGAAGGGCCATCGTAGTCGGATTGCTGGGGGCGCGGACACCGGAGCGGCCTCTGTAGATGGTGATAAGGCGGGTGGGCGGCGCCCACTTGCTTGTGTGTGGACTCGGCGGGCGGGAAGGTCAGTGCACCTGCAGGCTCCGGCTTTAGCCCTTGGAGCGGCTCTGGGATGCTTCAGACCCGAGCTGCTTAACGTAGTTTCGATTGACCAAAGGCGGTGGAGCCTTAGAACTCCCCTTTCCAATTAAGGCGTGGGGTGTTTTGTACTCAGAATTGGCGCTTGCCGAGTCTGCAGTATGGAAGAGTACATTTCAGCGGAAACATCTTTGGTCAAAGGAAGGTGAAGGGAAGTTGATTTTCCTTCCGCAGAGTATCGTGTCCCACCCACTCTCCCACACCTAACTCCCATTCCTATTGGCCTTAGTTTTGACAGTAGAAAGTTGGGGACGCTTGTTAAATGGAAAGAGTTTTTGTAAATTTCCACAGTTTTTTTAAACTGTCCAGTTGTGTGAGTTAAGTTTCAACTGGTTTCATGTTGCTGCTTTCCCTCTCTGCATGGCATTGAAACCTATTTATTCCAAATTAACCATAAATATTAAATATAAAAATAGATGAATTAACCAGAATATTTATCTTATATAGTTGTTGAGTGGTACATATTTCATATGCATGATATCTCATTTAATCATCGTAACATTCCTATCATGTAAAGCCTATTATAATTTCTTCACAGATAAACGCACAGGCCTAAAAATCAACTTGTTCAAAGTTAAGAGATGTGATTTAAACCAGCACTCTGACTCCAGTTTACAGTCCCTTAATCAGTATGCCTATCATCTCCCAAGTATCTTAAGAGTTTGCAAAGTAGTTTTCATTTGATGAAAAGTGTGCCAGTTGCTTGGAATAGGAAGGGAACTGAGGCATCATTCTTGACAGCAAGGACCCAACAGTTTGAGAGAACAACCTTTTCAAAGCCACACTTAGAGAGAGACAGAGAGAGAGAGAGTGTGTGTGCGTGTGTGTGTTTGTTTTAGTATTTTATTTATTTAGAGAGCACATCTGGGGGTGTGGCAGAAGAGAGAACATCTCAAGCAGACTGAGTGTGGAGCCCAATGGTGGGGCTGATCTCATGAGACTGAGATCGTGACCTGAGCCACAACCAAGAGTCAGATGGTTAACTGACTGAGCTACGCAGGTGCCCCTTGAGTATGTTTTAAAGGTAAGATTTAACCTCAACAACCCTCTAACTGCCCAAATCATGCTGTTTCCATGGGTGTGATGGTTTGGAAATCTTTAGAATGGTGTAGTTTGGAAACTGTGTTCTTATTCTAGATTTAAAAGTATTTCTTGTTTGGAAACTTTAAAGTAGGAAATGCAATTTTGGAGTAACATTAACAACTTTCCACATGTGTGCATTCTCACGCATGTAATCAAATAATTTAATCTGAAATGGTGGAAATGCTGGTAAAGCTAGACTACCTTGTATATTGGTTAAATATTTTTTTCAGGTTTGTTAAGATGAAATGCTGCAGGTGGACCTTCTGAAGATCAGGAAGAAAGAAGAACAACATTGCAGACTCTGAAAAAAAATTGGGTAAATATCTTTGCTAAGTTTTAATTTTTTTTTTATTTTTTAAAAGATTTTATTTATTTATTTGTCAGAGAGAGAGAGGGAGAGCACAGGCAGGCAGAGTGGCAGGCAGAGGCAGAGGGAGAAGCAGGCTCCCTGTGGAGCAAGAAGCTGGTTGTGGGACTCCATCCCAAGATGCTGGGATCATGACCTGAGCCAAAGGCCGCTGCTTAACTGACTGAGCCACCCAGGCATTTCTTGGCTAAGTTTTTAAAAATCTAATTTTCAATTAAAGCTGTGATAGAAGAAATCTGACTTTGTGCTTCAGTTGTGTTTTAATTGGCTTAATTAATGGTGAAGGAGTGGGGGTTTGGGGGATGTATAACACGACTTGCCATTCATTTTACCTGGCTTTTGAATTGTTGATACCTGACTGACAATTAAAGCAGCTGGTTTTCCCTGGAGCAGATGATCTAAGAGAGAGCAAGGAGGAGGCTGTGATGCCATTTTTGACTTAGTTACACACCGTTACTTCTGTCATACTCTTTTAGAACCATATCACTAAGTCCAGCCCACACTTGAGAGGGGAATTAATTAAGTTCAACCTCTTGAAGGGAAGAATATTAAAGAATTTTTGGACATTATAAAACTACCGTACATCTTTTATCAATTGTCAAATTCTTTAGGGTCAAATAAGCTCTTTCAGAGTACAAAAATATAGCCTTTATGACCAGGTGAGAGAAAGTTCTAGAAAAGTGGGGAGATGGTTAAGTCAGATTTGGCTTACTTTATAATTTGCCCTTCTTTGCTGCTAATCAGGCTCCATATCTTGATGTGTTATCTCCTAAGGTTATTTTTTTTTTTAAAGTGCTTGTTGACCTTTGATTTAATGGAGGATCCTTTTAGGAGAAAAAAATTTCATAGTGGAAAAAATATGAATTTTTTATAACAAAATATGAATTTTGGTAGCATTCTTATTAGCTTGTAAATGTCGAGTTGGGAGGAAGGAACTCATTTTTCATATAAAGAAACTGAGAACAAAGAGATAATTATTGAGGCCATGTCTTAACTGTATTTGTACTCAAGCTTCTCACGGCCATAGTTTCTCATCTGTAAAATGGGGAATTGTGAATGAGTAGTTATTTGTGATGATTAGATGAGTAAATACACAAAAAGTGTTTAGAACATTACCTAGCATATAGCAAGCATTGAATAAGTGTTATAGTCATCATTATGGTAGCTATATTTTTATTATTTTTTAATACCATGGAATGAATATTTCAAAGAGTAGGAGAACATTGACCAAAATATTTAAAGTTTAAACTTTAGATTATTGATTTTATTGTACTTTGTCACTTTATATGTATATGTAAAGTGTATTTCTATCTATATCAATTTTTTTCCTATTCATATCCATTTAAAATGCTGTGTCTGATATCACCACTAGTATTGTATAGTCATATCTTCATAAAAGTCCCTGAAGCAGCTTGTTTTGTTGTTGTTTCATATACATGAAAGTTCACTTTCAGTTGTAGCAATTCTCAGCTCACAGAAATTGGCTACTAAATGGATCTTGTGGGCTCTTTGGGTAGCAACATGCTATTAAAAAATATTTTCTTTGTACTTGATATGATGAGAGTGTTGGTAAACACAGGTGGCCAGTTTCTTTCTCCTTCTCCCCACATCCAATGACCCTATTTTGTTGGGTAAGTAGTTTGAACATGTATTTGGGAGGGTTTTCTGACTGATGTGAGTAAGGTAGATGATAGAAGTTTGAGGGCCAGACAGGAAAATGGAAATAGTTTTATTACAAAAATCCTATAGAATTTTACTTTTTGATGCTTTTTACTGTTATACCTTCTGGTGTATTTTTAATCAAAATGAAAGTGATATGTTGAATTCTTGATTAAAAGAATTAAAGAAAACTTGCAGAGTGTATTCACTAGTCAGTACAAAAAACAAAGACAAAACCCCATAACCAGTGTATGGGATGTAGAAGTTGGAGGATTAAACCTTTCACACAGCAGTTACTGTTGATCTCTTTGCATAACTGACCATATCAAGGAATATGTTGAAGGTAGTTATTAGTTCTGGTGGACTATTAAAAGTGGGTTATATTTAAAAATCATGGTTTCTTCTAGATTTGGAAGTTGAAGTCAGTTCTTTTTACCCTATTCATAGATATGTTTTCTGGAGATTTTTAAAAGAGATTCGTTTTGTTTCGCTTTTGCTTTTAATAAGTATTTAGGAAAATCAGCCTAAATTTCTGGTTATAGAAGTCAGGTTTCTAAAGTGCAACATTTTTGTTGAATGATATGATTACATAGATGTTGAAAATACTTCCATGCATAGTATAAGGAATCATTTTTGTTGCATAGATTACGATGTTAAAAAGTGCATTTATTTAGTTTGCAGATTTGTAGTGTTTGGATTGTCACTCATCATATCTAAATATTTCTTTAGCAACAGTTTGCCTGTTGACTATTGTCTTTTGGTATATGATCTGCTTCTAAGAAACATGCTCACTGGTATTTGTAGAACTATATTATTCATATTGACTTAATACTTTTTGATTGTTATTTATGCCAACTAATTATAAAATTCTGTTATTTAGATATATACATATATTTTTTCTTGTATATTGTAAGGAATGAGGTGCAGTTTAGTCATTGTTTATTGGTATGCATTTTATTTTTTAATTTTTTATTTTTTTAGCTTTCACCTTTTTTGTTGAGCTCAATTTCTTTAAAAGAACATTGATAACAGGTTAGCTATCACTTTTGTAATGTGTTTCATATCAAGTACTATACTGTGAGTTTTATGTTTGCTTTGTGTTTTTAGTGCCTTCAGCATCTCTTCAAGAAAGAGATGGCCATGTGGAAACAGGCTCTGAGATGTAGTAACTTGCTCAAGCTATATCATGGCTAAGGAAGGAATTAAAGGGATAGAGTCAGCTTTCCATTTCAAATCTGGCTTTAAAGACTACTCTAGTTCTAGGGTACTAGATGATTTCTGTTATTTCTGGTAGAATGTTATTTTACCACTTAATTCTGTTGGATTTTAGAGTTAGTTATTAATGAATTGTGTTTGTTGCACATAGAATTCTGAGACTAGAAGGGACCTGGAGTGACTCTTTTTAGGTAGAGAGGAGTTTTTGGATTTCTGGTTTGTCACAAGAGGATAATTATTTATCTTGTTTGTTTAAATGAACAGAATAGGACATTATATATTTTTGTTTGATGTGTACAAAGTTGCTACCCTGACCAAAAGTGTTAAGGAAATTAAGTTTGCTTTTGTTGCCCACCATCTCCTTTTTAAGATTTCCCCCATCTTCAGGAATCTTGGGCCTTTTGGGATACCCTTGGATGCTGCTTGTTAGTGAGAAAAGTAATCCAGTGAGTTAATTTACACTAATAACATTTGGTAATAATTAATGGTAGCTATTACTGAGATGCTTTATTTTGGATTTTAAGAGCGATTATTGGTTACTACTCCATTTAAAGGAAAAGATGGTATAATTTTAGGCCTTGTATCCTGAAAGGGTAAAATTTTTTAGGCAGACAGGGCTTTCCAAATCACTATATGGTTAATGGATAATAACAGTCTTTTTACTACATTCCATTACTATCTTATAATGTAAAGTTTACATATATATGTGAGATGTCTAATTACAGTAGGTACTTCTCTATTTGTGTTTGTGTGCTCTATTTCTGTAGCATCATGGGGTTGGAAGGAACATCACAAAGTCATTTGTTTCAGGCCCTTTATCTTTAGATTGGTGAGTGGTCAGTGTTCTGTATGAATAGCTCAGATGTTCTAATCATTCTTGAAACTTCATTTTGGATAAAAATGTTGTGATCTGATTTATGTTTTACTTTTGTTTTGGGATGTCATTATGCCATAGTAGAGATAGATAGTCTTTTGTGTTGGTATTTACTGAGACATTTAAGTCAATTACCTGACTTCTTAATTGTAAGGAGGACATAAATGTCTTTGAAATGGACAACTTTACAAAAGTATCTTAAGATAATTGTTACGTATGAGCAGAAACCAAAGAGTAGCTGAAAAACGTAAGTATATTTTTTTATGACAGTTGATGTAGATGAGTAAAATTTGACCCAAGGGCAAGTGATGCAAAAGTATGTGTAAAGTGCATACTTTCCAGAATTTCTAGTATACAAAGTGCTGCTATGTTCTAATAGGTGTTTAATTTTACCTGATGATGAATAGAATATCAGTGTTGATGAAGTTCAAAGAGGAGCTATAAATTTAATTTTCCAACTCTTAAAACCCATGAAATTTCTTTTATAGAAAAAAAAACTAATTAAATCCAAAGAACTTTAACATAGTGATCTAAAGATATGTGAATACCTTTTTAGCCAAAGCATTGTGCCTTCATTGCTGTGTGAGAAATTTGAGAATGATTAAAACTTTTTATATTTGGCATTGAGTTATTAAAAAGTTGAATATCCTCTTCTTAAACTCAAGCAAATGAAAACCAGATTTTCTTGAGAATGAAAAAGATCATTTAGTAATCTCTTTGGCCTTGGGTACATTGGGAATACTCACTTATTTTTGGCAATAGTGCATAATTATGTACTTTTAATTTTTTTAATCTTGGTATTATTTTTTGAAGATTCTATTTACTCATTTGACAGAAAGACAGCTAGAGAGAGAACACAAGCAGGGTGAGAGAGAAGCAGGCTCCTAGCTGAGCAGGGAGCCAGATGCAGGCCTCAATCCCAGGACCTTGGGATCATGACGTGAGCTGAAGGTAGATGCCTAACTACTGAGCCACCCAGGTGTCCCTATGTACTTTTTATTTCATTCATTTCTGAAACAAGTATTCAGGGACTGCTGTATACAGGAAGTTGGTTGGATATGGCACTTAAATGAGTAGGGCAAACTCATCCTTAACAACAGCTGCCTAGTTGGGGGACAGACTTCTAAAATGATAATTACAATATGATATGACAATTGCTAAGATATAGGTAATCATTCAAACAGCCTTTCTTTACCATTTTCTATATTGCCAGATATCCTACTGAAGATATTGTGACTCTTCCAAATCTTAAACTTAATACTGAGAAATCCTTAGCTATATTGTAGAATTTTTTTTTTTTTTTAAAGATTTTATTAGAGAGAGAGAGAGAGTGAGAGAGAGAGCACAAGCTGGGGTAAGGGGTGGGCAGGGGCAGTGGGAGGGAGAAGCACACTCTTTGCTGAGCAGGGAGCCCAATGCCAGGCTCAATTCCAGGACCCTGGGATCATGACCTGAGCTAAAGGGAGATGCTTAACTGACTAAACCACCTAGGCGCCCTCAAAGATTTTATTTTTATTTATTTGAGAGAGAGAGTGAGAAACAGAGAAAGAGACAGAGAGAGAGAGAGAGAGATCATGAGCAGGGGGAGGGGTAGAGGGAGAAGCGGACTCCCCACTTGAGCAGGGAGTCTGATGGGGGCCTGGATCCCAGGACCCTGTGATGGTGACCTGAGCCAGGGGCAGACGCTTAACCGAGCCACCTAGGTGTCTGCTGTATTGTAGAATTTTTAAGCTCATATTTACTGAATGAACAGCAGAAAAATAGCTCTACATTATCATGCAACTGTCTTAAGTATATTGCTCCAAAAAAATCAAAATCAAATATATACTTTCCCTTGACAGTTCTAGGGAAAGCTCTGGTTCTTCATAACTAGGTCTTCTCACATTATAGGTAATACTATACAGACTTATTCCTGCTTAAACCTGATATAGGTTTAAAACCTTCTTTTTGAAATCTTGTGTCAAGTTATGGGGTGATACCTCTTTTAGAGGAGTCATGCAGCCCTGGAAGAAGGTAAACCAGTGCAGCGAGGTTTTCTTGAGAAGCTGTGGGCAAGTGCACAGATCTTCCAGTTCCCCCCATTCCCCTTTTCTGAGGTAATCAAATAATTATGCCTGAGGTAGAGCGGAGTTGGGGGACATAGGGGTAAGCTGTGGGGATGAAGGTTCTCTCATCCATATTTCCTTTTGCCTACCACCCTAGGGCCATTCTTCTGACAGCTGTTATAAACACAAATTAAAGACGGAGAAAAATAGAAGAGGAACAGGAACTGTAAGTAATGGGATTAGAGCCAAAAAACTGGGAGTAATATATAAATTAAAAAAGAAAACAGAAAAAATGGAATGAAATAGAAGATGTTTTAGATAAATATGGATTTGACTTTTTCAAGAATATATAGAAGCCATCAGATTCGCTCATCTTTCTGTCACCAAATCTCTCTATATCTGGGTCTTTCTTTTCCTCTTTCTTCTTGTTCAGATAAAGGAAATGTTTCTCTTTCTGCCAAACCCAATTCCAAAACCTGGTGTATATGTGCCCTGAATTAAAGCAAAATTTAAAAAAATACTAAATATTTAATACCGTGTCCTTTAAATTGTATGATTTCATGATCTCTTTAAAGTACAGAATCGGGGTGCCTGGGTGGCTCAGTGGGTTAAAGTACAGAATCTTTTTTCATGTAAAAGAAAACTATCCTTCGATTTAATAGGACTGGTAACAACAACAACAACAACAACAAAATAGTGCTTTAGTTTGGGTATCGTCAGAAACAAAACCTGGATAAGGATTCAAGTAAAGTTAGTTTACTTGGAAGTGATCATAGGAAATACTGGTAGGGGAAGAGGAAGTAAGAAAGGAAAGGGACTGAAGTCAATAAAGGGCATTATCCTAGCAGTTAGTGCTATGGGCATCTGGAACTCACTGCCATTGGTAAACTCTCAGAGACCAAATGAAATACTTCTCTGAGTTATCCCAAACTAAGAGCAAGGAAGCTGTAGGTGTTCATCTAACACTTTTCTAGCCATCATTGACATTAACTCTGGCATTTCTGGCTTGTCCTGATTATAAGCTGAGATGTTTCTGCAGTCCAAAAGCAATCCTCAGTAAGATGTTACAGGTGTTTATAAAATGAGCATTCTTGTATAGAGGTAAATGCCAGCAGTATCTGGGTGTGATGCTAACGCATTGGTTGCTATTAACAAATATTTATACAGTGTATTATTTACTATGGGCTGGTGATATTCTAAATGCTTTACATTTATGAATTCATCAATTCTCACTATTCAGCTCTATGACGTAGGTACTGTTAGTATTCTTGTTTTACCGATGGGTAAATAGAACATGCAGAGGTTAGGTAACTTGCCTGTGGTGACACAACTATAGTTTTAGGACTATTAGTTCTAACTTACATAGTCTAGTACAGAATCTATGCTCTTAATCCATATAATGGCCTGTTTTTGAAACAATACAATCTGAAGCAAAAAGCTTGTACTGCAGCTCATGACCCTGAAGTCAAAACCTGAGCTGAGACCAAGAGTTGGATGCTTAATTGACTGAGTCACCCAGGCACATTCCCCCTCTCCCCCACCTTATTTTTTTAAGGATTTATTTATTTATTTGAGAGAGAGAGAGCACATAAGCTCATGAACAATGGAGGTTGGGGGAGGAGAGGGAGAGGGACAAGCAGACTGTGCTGAGCAGAGCCCATGGGGCACAGTCCCAGGACTCTGAGATCATGACCTGAGCCAGAATAAAGAGTTAGACACTTAACTCATTGAGCCACCCAGGTGTCCCTTTTTTAGGCTCTTTGATTCTGTTTTTCTTTGATAACTGTTTCCTCCTTCTCCCTTACCCAATCTCTTTCCGTTTAGTGTTCTTTACCTCTTTCATTGATGGCAGCTTACCAGCTGCCCCTTTCTAGAACAGTATAGCTATTCTTCCTTCCATTTTTATACTTGAGGCTATCAAATCAAATAATTCTATCAAAGGTATTAACTGATTTTTCTGATGTGATGAAGTTTGAATTTGACATTGGTCAGTATTTGCATTTTAATTTTTTAAAAAGATAAGCATTTAAGAACTGAAGAAAGATATGATGGTAGAATGACAGATGACTAAGCTTTTTTTGAGTTGGGAGACTTCTATTTCTTGGCCATATTTGTGAGGACAGGCCATGAGATACATGCTTGGGTAAGAAAAACCTCTTTCTAACCTGTCATTTTCTGTCTTCCAGCCACCACTTTCCCTTTTTCTTTTTAAATTATGGAAGTATTATATGCCAATTCTAAAACATTTAAACACTAAGTATCAAGAGTAAAAGTTAAAGTCCTGCTTCACTGATTCTTTTCCTTCCCCCCAAATCTTTCTCACTGTTCTCTCTAGAGGTAACCACCCTGGCTTTGCTAGTGTTTTTGCAGATTAGAAAAGTGTACATGCATGCACAAACACTTCATGTATGTGCACATATATATGTATATGTGTGTATATAGGATGTATACATATAACATACATAATAGTCTTTTCTTTTAAACATAAGTGAAATACTATACATTTTGTTTCTCAGTTTGCTTTTTCCCTGCAAACATTACATATATTCTGGACATTTCTCTTTATTGGCCCATATAGAGTCACCTCATTCTTTTAGAAAGGTTGCATATTATTTCCCACTAAAATATACCATAATTTATTTAACTTTTTTCCTATTAATTGACATTTTTTCCAAATTTCCCAGTATACTCTATAATGTTGCAGTGATTGTCCTTGAAAAATTCTTATTGTGGCTGAGGATTTCTGAGAAAGTCCTAGAAATGATATGTCCAAGTTAAAGCATACACATTTTTGTAGTATCTGATAAATTATTCTTCCCAAAGATAGTTTATGTCTATCAACTGCATATGAGTGCCCATTTTCCCACATTTTTGCCAACATAGTTGTTTGCAGTCTTTCTCATTTTCACTTAATATGACTACTGGGTGATAAATGGTGATTGCTCCCATTTCTAGTGATATTATCCACCTTTGTAAATTGACTATATATTTTGCTTATTTTTTCACATTATTAAAAATATTAAGATATATTATTAAAAATTACTATATTTTAATAAACTTATAATATATATTTATATTTATTTCTATGTAAATATATATATGTGTTACATTTACTAGATTATTAAAATATTAAAATATATTAAAATATTATTCCTATTTTTTGGTACTGATTTGTAGGATGGCCTCTATTTTTGAAGGTCCAAATTAATATTTGGAATTCTGTCTCTAAAAGTGTTAATGCAAGTATTAGATGTTTGATAACTTTATTTTTTTTATGCCTGTGAGACAGAAATAAAACAGTGTGAATCTAGTATTTGAAAAGATTTCACAGGTAATTCATTTTGAAAAGTAATCTTGGAAAGGTATTTTCTAAACTGGGATAGTTGTGGTGGTATTAAATTAGGAACTTTGATAAATCTCCGGTTTGTGCATTTTTGCTTGAACCATTTCACATTTTCATGCTTTTCTATGTATGTCACTAAAATAATAATTGTCACAATTGCTATTCGAATGTGGACAGCAGTTTTGAAGTAAATATGATGGAAAAATGAAAAATATTCAGGAAAAATGAAAAGAATGTAGATGAATCATGAAAATATTGAGAGAACTTGCATTGAAACATGTAGATCAGTGTTATTTTTCTTATGTACCAGATAAAAATACCATTTAAAATGATGTTACATTGAACACAGTGGCTGTGTTCAAGGTACTGTCACTGGTATTGTTGATACAAAGATGAATAAAATAATCTTTATTGGTCACAATCTATCAGAAGAGAGAGACAAGATGGATTAGGTTCAGGTTACGCATCTTTGGTGGTAATATCATAGAAGTCAGGCTATGTTCTTCTGTTAAGATGGTAGCTACATTTGCGGTAAGTGAGCATAGCATAATGCCTGGACAAATTGAGCCACTGTGTTGTACACCTGAAGTGAAAGTAACATTGTATGTCAACTATAATCAAATAAATTAAGAAAAGGAGTGCACAGTTCTGATTTATCTTAATATTGATGGTGTTTACTTTTTTTGAACCTTAATTAAATTTCACAAAGTTCCTGTTTCCCCCTTTGTCATTAATAATTATTTTGAGGGGAGTTATTTTGAAGTGATATGAGAATCCTGTTGCTTATCAAAATTTAATTGATTATATTGGTAGGGACTCATAGATTCTTTTTATTAAATGGGTTGTAATCGAGTACTAGTATTTATTTTGATACTTAAATTGCCCAGGTTTTGCCACGGGGAGCCTCTTCAAGCTCATTTCTTTGTCCTTTTGACATGTTCCCATCATTCAGGTATTTCTTTACCTTCTGGAAAACACAAGCTCATCTTGACTTTCCTTGCCCTATTTGTGGAATCAGCCATTTCTTCAAGGAGCCCTGTTTCTTCTTGATAGAAAATGTTTTTAGGAGCAAAGTTCTCTGTTCATTTTAATTTTGGTGCTGCTCCCAGACCCTTTAATGAGCACATGTATATACATACATATTCATGTTTGTAGCCACATTTATTTCTATATCCACCTATATTGAAAACTATAACTCTAGTTCGTATCAAACACCATTGGATTAATTCTGATGTTCTTCATTTATGTATCCTCCAACAGTGAGAAAACTGGCTTTTATTATCCTTAACATATTTACTTAATTTATCCCCTCCTCCATAGCCTGCAAGAGCTGTTTCCTAGGTGTGTGCCATCCTTATCTTGCTCCCACATCAACACTACTCCAGATTGCCCTTCTGCATGGAAGCACTATTTATTTCTTTGGGGTCTGATGCTTTTCTCTTGTGTTCTAATGCCCTGCATCTGGCAACCTGCCTGCTCAGGCTCCAACATTTTAAGCTGGTCTCTTTCTTCAGCTTCCTCTCCCAACCATTGATACTCTCTTCCTTCCACTTAGACTCTAGCACCCTGTGCCTGACCTCTTCCCTACAAATATGGTCTCCTCATCCTGCTATGGTTTTGATGTCCTCAAAAACTACCACTGTTTCCCTAGCCTCTTCATCACACAATTAGATACTTAATATTATTGGGCTCTGATATCCCCCTATGCCACTGAGACTCCTGTCCATCTTTTCCCCAAATGCAGATGCCTACCTTACTGTGCTTTACCTTGCGGATTTTAGACTGAACCATTGAGGGAAAGAAAACAACCAATTTGTTAATCCATCAATTGCTCCATGAAAAATATGCAGTAGAGACCTCTCCATTAAGGAATTCGTGGTGTACCATGTAAACAGTGTGGTTAAGCATGCAGCCCCAGTTCAGTCTGGATTCTTTGTATCCATGTGGCTTTGACTTACTTCCTTTTCATCAGAATGTCTGCTTCTTACCCAGGACTTTTATTAAGTCTTAGCCTTTACTTCAGTACTTAATCAATGCGTTGTTTTAACTATTGAGCCTTTATCTGTTGATTTCTCTTAAAGCTTTTGCATTAACTAATAACTGGAAAAGCTTTGATTAAATCTGTGTGATACTGCCATTTTCTGTCTTTGCAACCTGAACACCCTCTTTCTCATTCTCCTTGGCTGTGGTTCTTATAGTAGTTAGTGGTAGAGATTTTGAATGAGATCTTTAGATCCTCTTGGTAGATAGATCATTCTCCCTTGGATTTGATTCAAAACAGATCAGCTTTTTATTTAGAAACCTGAATACCAGGATACATCCCTCATGAAACATCCCCAGGAGTTAGTAGGTGATCTTTTCATCAGCAGTGGTGTGGTGATGTATTATAAAATCCTAACAGTAAATATGAAGTAGGCACAGATATTACTTTGTAACATATAAGCTATTAATTTTAGTTTTGAATATAAGCCTTTCCAGTGTTTTCTTCCTCTTAAAATTTATATATATATATTTTTTTTAGTTTAAAACAAAAAAGGAAGAAGGAAAGAGAAGTTCATGTTGTAAAGTTAGCCCCCAAATTTTAAGTTGCCAGTTGGTAGATTTTTCAAAGCTTTGAACAGCGTGAGAACACCTTTTTCTAGTTTTGAGATATAAATGACAAATATTATATTAAGGGTATAACCTGATTGATATGAATATATATTGCAAAATGACTACCATAGTAACCACCATCACCACACATACTTAATAACTTTTTTTAATCTTGTGATAAGAACTTTTAAGATCTGTTCTCTTAGTAACTTTCAAATATATAATACAGTATTGTTAACTATAGTCACCATAGTGTACATTATATCTCCAGAAGTTATAGCTGGAAGTTTGTACTTTTTTACCACCTTCACTCATTTTCCCTACCTCCCCACCTGGGGTCACTACTAAGCTGTTACACACTGTGAGAACATTTTTTTACTCATTTTCTAAAGTGTAGGGAAAAAAAGTTTATTGAAAAATGAAAACATTTGAAAATTGTTTTCTAGTTCTTTTACCCTCAGGTTTCCCTAACACTAATAAACCTTTTGTTGTTGAGCTTTTTTTTTTTTCTTTTTTTTTAATGAGGTGTTTAACTTGCCTTTGAATTGCTAACATTTCAACAATTTAGAAATATGAAACATTGTAATCTGGCAATGTTGTCTAATCCAGTTTTTAAACTTGTTTTGTGATCTCTGAAGCTAGGACTCTGGTGAGTAAATAGGGAAGATTTTTAGGAAGTTGATAAGTCAGCTGTACTGAATTTCAACTAGAAAGTTGTCCTTACTTATTCTTCCTGTTTTAAAATCTGTTTTTCTTGTTTTCTATAAACTCACCTATGCTATATGGCCTTAAATAATCATTAACCATGTCACTCTCTTTGTGATTAAGGCTAGTTTTTGTTGTTGTTGTTATTTTTTTTGTATTGTTTTTACCTTTTTCCTGATTTATCATGATAATTTTGTTATAGTTAATTCTGTATTAACATGAGGGATAATTTTTAACAGAGGGATACTTTTCTTGTTTCTTTGATCATAAAATAAGAACTTTTATTCCTTTTTACTCATTTTCAGTTCATCTAACTCTCAATACATCTAAATATTCATACTTGTCCTGCTGAAGTGCATACACACACACACACACACATTCTTCACATGTCTGGTCACAGTTTGACATGTAATTTTTGTAATTCATCCTGAGTGTCTTATAGGAGTAGATCTGCTTCCTGACCAAACTCTACTCAGAGTGAATCCAAAGTAGGAAGGTTGTTTCCCCATGAAACAATGGGAAATACAGAGCTGATGGAAGTTAAGAGGTATTAATGTATAAATACATTTAGTGTTAGCTTTTGAGACAAGTGTAGATGAATTTGTCTAATGTAGATCATTAATACTTCTTATTGTTGAGATAAATATATTTAATTAGATTTAGTCATTATGTACCTCATATTTGGAGTATAGTAACTGAACCCAAGTCTCTGCTTATTCTTAGAGTGGTGAAATCAGGACACTAAAAATGTGATAACGTTGTCTTACATTTTATATAGAAATGTGGATGTGCTTTGTTGCTGTTTGTTGTATATTTTTCATTCTTACTGAAGGAACTGGAATGGGGTTTGATGAATTTTCACTTTTATTAAATTCATCTTTTTTCTCCTTTACATATTTCCCATTTCAGTTTAATAAATCTCTGATTCTAAAGCTAACTTTTGAACTCTTAGGCCTTTAGATGCTGCTCTGGAAAAACTTCAGTAATGGATCAAAGGAAGAATGAGAGTATTGTCCCTAGTATTACTCAATTAGAAGATTTTCTTACAGAACACAACTCTAATGTTGTTTGGCTCCTTGTTGGTAAGTAGAATATATTTTCTTATACTTTATTATTTATCATGTATGGATTAACAACTGCCAAATTTTAAGCTATAGTTAGCTGAAGTTGAAATGCTTACAATACCATTGGTTTATTTTCAAATATTTAAAAATTTAAAATAAGGTTTTAATCTATATTTCTGTGAATATTTGCTCTGGCAAATGCTCTGGAGGGCTGTTTTTCTTAGGCTGCCTCGTCTGACTTAGGGGAGGTGGGAGGAGAAGAAAGACATTGCACTTAGCTTATCTTTCCTGTCTCAAGTGCACTCCTTCACTGCCCCCCATCTCAACACACACACACACACACACATTTGTTTTATTTTAAAAGTAATAAATCCCCATTTATATGATAAATATATTTTATAGCAAAATAGAATATATATGCCTAATTAATGTCATCTTTTTACTTGCTCTTTATAAGCTTGACTTTGGGCTCTGCCAGTAAAAATTTCTTTTTGTCTAATATCCCAGCAGTTTTCTAGGCTCATAGAAAGAATACAAAACAGTGTATAAATCAGTGGCAAAAAAAGCAGGGGGAGATATGAGTGAATAAATGAATGTGAACAAATAATGGGGGAAATACAAAATACTAATCAAGAAAGGGAGAGGGGCACCTGGGTGGCTCAGTGATTAAGCATCTGTCTTTGGCTCAGGTCATGATCCTGTGATCAAGCTTTACATCCGGCTCCCCACTCAGTAGGAAGCCTGCTTCTCCCTGTCCCATTCCCCCTGCTTGTATTCCCTCTTTGCTGTGTCCTTGTCTGTCAAATAAATAAGTAAAAAAAAAACCCAAAAAACAAAAACAAAACCTTAGAAATAAATAAATAAATACATAAGAGGGGATAGAACATTGTAGGCTGTTATTGTCCAGGAAGTTTTTGTGGAAGAACAGTATTTGGTTTGAATTTCAGCATAATAATTAGAAAGGTAGAGGGGGAATTAGGTTAAGATGGGGTAAGAAGGGAAAGAGAGGATAATGGTATTTATTGAACATCTTCTGTGTGCCACATATCATTGGCATTTTGCATATGCTGTCTCACTTAATGCTCAGAGAAAACTTATAAAGGCAGCAGACTTAACTTGTGGAATTGGATTAAATAACTTATACAGGTAACATAGCTGTTTTTTTGAGTTCATGCTTATGCTTCTTTCATGACACAGGATATGTGGTAAGGAAATGGGTAGAGATGAAGTGTGTATAGAAGGAATTATTATTGTTGATGATTTGTACATAGGATTGGATTACCATTTAAACTTTGAGTTCTGTTTTCTCTATTTGACAAAAGTGAGCTATTATAAATTATCACTAATAAAAGCCAAAAAAAGTAGGATGAAATGCAAAACATTAATATGAAATAGAATTGCATAAAAGCAATGTTGAAAATTCTCTTTTGGTTTAATTAAGGGTGGAATTCTTATTCTTACCTATCAGTCTCTTCTCTTATCACCTAAAATTTATGACTTTTTTCTGTTGTATACAACTTCTTTCCTTAAGGACAAAGCAATAGCAACAACCAGAAAAACACTGAGTGAGTGTTTACTCTTGCTGTTCCAGTAAGTGGCCTTATGACATTGAAGGGTGTTGGAAAACATGATGCAGTGTAAAAGCCACAATTCTCTGGTTGTGTAATACTAGAAGCATACTTTCTAGGCAAATACCTCTTGCCTTTCTGGTTGGCCCACCATAACCTGCTTTTGACACTGTGATTTACAATAAAAATAAGCACAAAATGCTTGTAAATTTAAAACGTAATGACATATTAAAATCACTATGTTGTATATGTGAAGCTAATGTAACATTGTGTGTCAACTATCCTTCAGTAAAAAAAACCCGTAACACTTTTTACAAAGAAAAAAATAATGACATATCATTAAAATAACTTTTCTATAGAATTGTTCTAAAAATAATTTTTGTGGGCAAATCATAGCAGTTGCTACATCAGAGTTATTACTATTAGTCTAAGTTACCCTGAGAAAATGTATTTTGACTCAATGACTGCTTTATTTTATCCACATTAAATAACTTTTTGAAAAAGTTCAGAACTTAATGTGATATTGCTAAGTGATTGTACATGCTAAATTGCTTTGCATTACTTTGTCTTAATTTAGAAAATAGTTATACTTTTAAAATAAGTAAAGGGAAAGTTATTATCAAAAAATGCTTTCTTATGTTTTATTTTTTGTATATTCATGCACTAAGTTCTTTTGAGAATAGTCCAAATTCTATAGGTGATGATACACTTTTCACGAAAAATGAGTCAAATTTGAAACATCATTTACTGTAGCATATTCACTGGCATTCTTTAAAAGTAGGTTATTGTCTTATGAATTATAATAAAATAACATAAAATGGCCTGTTTAATATAGATATACCTTTAAGTAGGGTAAAATTCTCACTTCTTTCCATTTTTTTAAAAAAGCAGAAATTATTGATTTAGAAGAAAAGCACTACCTTTTCTCTGACTTAAGAAATAATTGATTTTCTTCCTTTTTATTTTGTTTTATTTTATTGTTTTAAAAGATTTTATTTATTTATTTAACAGACAGAGACCGCAAGTAGGGCAGAGAGGCAGGCAGAGAGAGAGAGAGAGAGAGAGAGAGGAGGGAAGCAGACCCCCTGTCAAGCAGAGAGCCCCGACGGGGGGCTCGGTTCCAGGACCCTGAGATCATGACCCGAGCTGAAGGCAGAGGCTTTAACGCCCTAAGCCACCCAGGCGCCCCAATTTTCTTTCTTTTTAAATGAGTATAACTTTTAGGAGGTAACATGGGAATGAGCTTTTAGTCTGGGTATTTTTTAGAATATTCAGAAATACAGGCTTTCTCTTTCCAGAACATCTTCATATATGCTTATTTATTTATTTATTTATAATATTTTATTTATTTATTTGACAGAGACACAGTGAGAGAGGGAACACAAGCAGGGGGTAGTGGGAGAGGGAAAAACAGGAAAAACAGGCTTCCCCCAACCAGGGAGCCTGCTTCGGGGCTGAATGTGGGGCTGGATGTGGGACTGGATGAGGGGCTCAATCCCAGGATCCTGGGATCATGATCTGAGCCAAAGGCAGATGTTTAATGACTGAGCCACCCAGGTCCCCTATCTATGTTTAATAATAAAGAGTACAAAAAAATGAAAAGGGAAACAAAACAGGAAGTATTTCTTTTTTTTTTTTTTTAAGAGAGAATGCTTGTATGTGAAAATCAGGGTAGGGGGGCTCGGGAGGAAGGGCAGAGCTGCAGGGGGAGAGAGAATCTTAAGCAGGCTACAGTGCCTAGCATGGATGCTGAAGTGGGGCTTCATCTCACAAGCCCTGAGATCACCACATGAGCCTAAATCAAGAGGCAGACGCTTAACCGACTGAGCCACCAAGTCGTCCCTGGCAGTTTTTCTTTAATTGATCTTATTGGAATATATGCTTTTCTGGCTAATGAGTAGAGAAAAATGAGGAAACTTGGATAACGTAGAATCAACATTTGGTATTAAAAATCCAAGTATTAAATTGTAAGAGGATATATTATCATGTAGAAGTAAACCCTGTCATTTCTAATTGTAATAAATGAACTTTTACTAACAAATTTTTGCTGAGATATTAAAGTGATTGTAAAGGAAATGTATAGTGAGATTCTTTTGCATTTTTTTCTCTCCCAACAGCTACCATTTTATCCTGTGGATGGATTATTTATCTCACATATTACAATTCTCGAAATGTTGGTCTTATTTTAACATTGGTTCTTAATAGATTATACAAACATGGCTATATCCATATTGGTAAGTTTGAGTAACAGTGAATGTTTTTCTTCTGCATAATCTTGAGATATATATTATAAATTTATATTTTATAAGTGATAGTAGCTTTATAAATTTATCTTTGTGTCATGAACATTAACCTACCTGGAATTTCTCTCACACAGCACTCTATGACTTTATCACTTGGTTAGGTTCTTTACCTCATTCTTATAAGTATTTCTATATTAACTTCTGGATTTTTTTTTTTTTCATATAAAAGATGCTTGTTAAAACAATTGAAAAATATAGGCACATGTAAAATATGGAAATAGAAATTTCTCAGGATTCTACTAATCAAAGAAAGTTTCCAGTGTTCAATGAGGTTTTTTGCTTTTCTTTTTTTTTTTTTTTGTTTTGTTTTTAGTAACCTATACTTAAAAAATCTATAAGTTGGAAACATTTTGTGCATTTCATTTTGTGCCCTGAGTTGTTCATTTAAGCTTCCAGCTACTCATAATGAGGAAGTTTGCAGATATGAGGGTCTATTTGGAACAAATATGCTTCAAAAAGCCTTCAACCAGACTGAAAAGGGGTGAGAGGTCACTGTCTAGAACCATTCTAACCTTCCTTGGAATACTTAGAGGACATAAGTAAAATTTCTCTCAAACAGAAGTCATCTTCCACTAATTTGAGGCAATGCCTGTTTCCTGGAGTCAAAGAAAATAATGGAAAAAAGTGGTGAATTAGTCACTGCTTTGGGGTTTATTTAAAGTTGTGCATAATTAAGGGAATTATTCATTGAAGCAGCTATTCACTGTCTTCATATGGTTATTTAGTAACTCAGTTCATAGTGATGGTACTTGTACTTTTTGATATACTTGACAAAAGAGCAATAGAAAAGGCTGTAAGGGTATCAGGAGGGAGTTAAGAGAGAACATTTAATTATTGAATAAATTGAATGCTAAGATTATTTTAAGCTTTAGTGCTCACCCTGGATCAAAACAATTCCATTAATCACTTTTTTTTTACCCCCACAACAGGGTCCTTCTCTTTCTCTGTTCTTTCTGGAAAAGTCATGGTTCGTGAAATTTATTACATTACAGAAGATATGTCTATTAGGTAAAACAAAAACAAAAAACCCTAAAAACAAAAACTTTTTTTTTTTAATTTTTTATTTTTTATAAACATATATTTTTATCCCCAGGGGTACAGGTCTGTGAATCACCAGGCTTACACACTTCACAGCACTCACCAAAGCACATACCCTCCCCAATGTCCATAATCCCACTCTTCTTAAACTTGAAATATTGTAAAATGTTTTTCTCATGATATTTTATTTAATATGATTTGCTTTTTCATTTAAAAACATAAATCAAAAATAATTTTTTTTTTGTAAATCATATCTGGTGAATTGATGTTTAAAAATATTTTTATCAGTAGATTAATTTAGTTAAGGATTAGACTGGCACAAAGTTTATCAATTAGCAATTTAAAGAAATGAATGATTTCATTTCATTCCTAGATGAACACTTGAGCCATTAAATTATCTGACCATTTTTCTTGTAGAATTCATGGTGGTCATTTGTTACATAAAACAAAGATCAGGGATGCTGATAACTCATCCATTAGCTCCTTTTAGGTAATAAGTTTTAAGAATTGTTTAGTATCTCTTAGCTCCTCTAATTTTCGTGTAAGGAGGAAACACAAATCTGAATATAGGAAATGACAGTATGTTTGATATGTTCTTTCTTCTGTAGGCCTTGAAAGAAAAGCTTACTCTATTTTTGTGATTATCTTAACATTTGTTACTTAGAACTTTAAAGTTTTAAATGAGTTGAGAGGTGCTAGAGTTTGGCAATACTCATACCTCACTTGAAACAGTGGAGGGACTTTCTTTGTGAGTCTAAAATTATTTTGAAAAGAAAAGTGAAAAGTAAAGGTTGAGAGGCTATAAGTTCATCTTTTTTGAGGCATGAGGTTATATATGATTATAGAGATGAAGGGTTATTATTAAAAGTTTTTGTTAGCATCCTAATGTCCCCCTTTTAAGATTTGGCTTTATGTTTATATAGTTTTTACACCATTTAAAAAGTATCATTTATAAAAGAAAAATCTTTTGTTAGCACTTTATTTTCCTATTATGTATGATCTGGTATTAAATTTTACCTAAATAATCTAATTTAGAGCTGTGTAAATTTTTTTTTCCTTTTTTAACTGGAGATTATGAAGCATTTATGTATACCAGTGATCTGTTGAAAATTTTCTGTATTTGCATATTCATTATCAGTTATCTGATTTTTATAGTAATTAAATGAGTAAATTGTTAACTGAAGTTTTCATTTTTGTAATTTATCTTGCATAGAATTCAAGATGGATTTATAATTTTTCGGTGGTGGAAAATGTATAATCCAAAGCAGAAGCAACATGGTGAGTTTTCATGTTTTTATGTATTTGAAGTCTTTAATTATATGATCATTGTTTTCCTTTATGGACATTAAAATATTTCACATTTTATAATAGATAAAAATATTTTTAAAAACTTTAACATTTATAAACTCCGATATTCTCATCAGTTGGCTGAAAATTCTTCAGCAGCTTTCCTCTTGCCTGCTTAAATTTATTTACTTAAGCATATTATTTATTCAGGGTTATCCTCAGTATGACCCTTACCCCCATCATCTTATCTCCTATTACATCTATGGACCGTAACCCATTCTGTGGTTAAAATGAATTTCTGGAAGTCTTTAATCATCAGTTAAGATGCTTTTCTTACTTTTCAGCTTCTATGCCTTTATTCATAGTCCAGCCTGACACTGCTACTAATTCTCACTTATCTGCCATGTGAAGGTTGAATAGAAAAGAGGAAATGAAGGTTCTAGATTCTAACAGTTCTGTTTTTATCATCAGAATTTTATCACTTTAGGATTTTCTCCCAAAGTCTTCATTTCACAGCTCTATATGTGTGCTCCTGGGCCCCTAACCCTCCTACTCGACATTAATCATACCAGTGACTTTGAGGAATGTAGATCTTGACTTTATTGCCTGGAATAGTGGTTCTCAAACTTTTCGGTCTCAGGAACTGTACATTCTTCTAAATTACTGATGACCCCAAAGAGCTTTTATTTATGTAATTTATACTGAGATGTACTGCATTCAAAATTAAGCCTGGGTGCACCTGGGCAGCTCGGTCTGACTCTTGATTTCAGCTGAGGTCATGGTCTCAGGGTTGTGAGACTGAGCCTATGTTGGATTTTGTGCTAGGTGTGGAGCTTGCTTGGGATTCTCTCTCTCCCTTGCTCTTTGCCCCTCTCCTGCTCACATTTACACATCCACACTCTCTCTTTAAAATAAATGAATAAAATCTTTTAAAAAATTAAGCCTGATAACTACAGAAATATTTTTGATTTCATTAAAAATATCTATAATAAACCCATATATATTAAAATAAACGATGTTGGGATCCTTGCAAAGATCCCCAGACCATACTTTGATAACTACCGCTCTAGAAGGTTTTCGCTGTGTCCTTGGAGAGTAGTGTCAGAAGATGATGAGACCCTTCTACCTTTTCTTAGCTACTAGGACTGTCTGTATTTCTGGCACCCCACATTAGAATTCTGAAATGGTGGTTAGTGTCTGTAAAGCCTTGGAACTTTCCAGTTAATTTTTTTTTTTTTTTTTTGATGGGTTCACTCAGGAATCTTGCTGTCATTTATAACTTGCTTCTATGGGAAAATAAATTTAAAGTTCCAGAAAAGTTTTTAAACTTACCACAAGACTGAGGTAGCCTAAATTACTTTTGAATTCACTGTTCATTATTATTTAGTTTTTTTTAACTGTCATTTCTTTGCTCCCACATAGCTTTTCCCCCTTTAACATAATACATCATGTACTTCTCCTTGAAAAGACTGGCATAACTTGATGACAGTTTGGCATCTATAGAATTAATGAAATCAGAAGGACTAGAAAGAATGGGCAGATTTCATGTCTAGAAAAAGTTTTCTAGGGCGCCTGGGTGGCTCAGTGGGTTAAGCCGCTGCCTTCAGCTCAGGTCATGATCTCAGGGTCCTGGGATCGAGGCCCGCATCGGGCTCTCTGCTCAGCAGGGAGCCTGCTTCCCTCTCTCTCTCTCTGCCTGCCTCTCTCTCTACTTTGTGATCTCTCTCTGTCAAATAAATAAATAAAATCTTAAAAAAAAAAAAAAGAAAAAGTTTTCTAAAAATTGGATTAGAGTTGATTAGAGTTGTTTATTAGATAATTTGAGTAGGAGTTAATTGATTTCATATGATAAAAGTATTCTGTTCTTAGTTTGGAATAGACTTTTCTTGGTCTGTCTTCAGTGATTCAGAATGTATCTTAATAAGTCTCTAGTCTATGGTTTTAGAAAATCTGTTGTTCACACTTCCTTTTTACCTCTTTTTTAAAGCAATTGCTATAAGGATTTTTTATAGGAAAAAAATGTTCTTTAGATAGTCAATATTGTTAGTGCACTGGAAATCTTTAAAGTTTTGACTTTTATCAAATATGAATATATTCAAAATTTTGAGTCCCTTTCCTACAGTATTATCCATTTTAAATTGTGTGGAAACAATATTCCTGATTATTTTTGATATTTTATTTGAGTATAAACCTTAAAGGTGGAATTTAAGTAAAGGTTTTCTACTTGTACTTCAGAAATGGTTAGCACTCATTCCTAAGAGCCAAGTTCTTTTGAGTTCAGGCCCAGCTTTTGACATATTCACTTAACTTTGAGCAGGTCCAGTATTTCTACCTCTGATTTGGTTTGTAAAGTCTATCTAGTTTGTCCCTTAGAGATTTACTTTAGGACCGTATGTTTTTGTTGCATGTCATGCTTCTATTAATCTTGCAATGGTGTGCTCTTTTGACTTAATCTCAGTTTAGTCTTTTTTCCTCACGTTTAGTTATCATAAGCTTTCTTGTTAATGAGTTGTAGCAGAGCTGAAACAAAAGTTCTCCTTGTTTATATTTTTAAAAATGCCTTTTTGTATATTTATATTAGAAATTCTATTCTAAATTTTGTTCAGTGTTTTAAGATGTTCTTGTGAACCAGTAAAACTATAGGGATATGAGTTGAGGAGGCCCATTTGACCTAACCTCCCCCACTCCATGCTCTTTATCCCAGGATTCCAAGGACTTACACAATTAGGAAACAACTGAATTTCTCAAAATTTCATATCAGTTTGGAAACAAGTAATGTTCTCAAAAATCCTCGATTTTCAGGTGAAAAAACAGAAATTCCTATTATTAATAAATGTTAAAGCCAGAGTGAAAACCTAGGTCTGCTAACTTCCAATGCTTTTTGTATTATAAAACAGGCTTGTCAAATATGGCCAAGTAGGTTCTTGGAAATTCTTATATATAAACACTGATGGCAGCTTATAGGAGGAATGAATATGATCATTTATAGAATCCAGAGTTTTAAGCCTAAGCCTAATGGGATTGCTCACTTTGGAATTTTCTTAGACATGTGGAATACCATCTTAAATTGTTTGTAGATTTTTTTTGAAGAAAATAATTACTTCATTTTATCATGAAATATTTTATCTCCTTAAATCGGATTGCTTTTCAGCAAAATACATAAATGAGGTCAGGAGTAACTGATCCAAGGGTGCCTGGATGGCTCAGATAAGTCTGAGCCCCACATTGGGCTCCCTGCCCAGCGAGGAGTCTGCTTCTCCCTCTGCCTCTCTGTCTCTCATGAATAAATCTTAAAAACAAAAAGATAACTGACCCAAATCCTTCATGAAAAAGGTAGCTTTTAATAAAAATCTTTAGATTATTTAACAGATACCTTATACTCACTTTACTGATCACTGATGATGGTAGGATTTTGTCAGGCAGAGGTGGAGTGTAATATTAACATATTTCCAGGTCTCAGCTTTTTTGTAATTGCCCATGATGTGAAATAGAAATATAATTTTTGGATATTTTATGTCTTAATATATAAGAATATCTAAATGATTTTGTCTTGCTTTTTTTGTACCAGAGCTTGCAATAGAAAAGATTATACACCTCATTTTATAATGATATTAAAAGTTGGTAGACTTTATTAGTTATCACATTTGAAATTCTAATTCCAATTATTTACACATAGTTTTCTATGTATTTTAACATTTAAATCTGTGTGTTCATCAAGAAGAGCACAGCTTTGGCAAGGGTCAAAGAAATTTGTCTTCCTTGTGCTTTTAAAAGAAATTCTCTGTTACAGAGGATGACATTCTTAAGATGCTCACAGTTACAACTTTCCAAAGTAAAGACACGATGCCAAATAGCAATGCAGGAATAAGTGGTTTGGCCTAAATACATCATTAGTCTAGCATGATTCAGAGATGGAATTTAGAATATAGGACATGGAAGAAAGAATAGGCTGCAAACTAAGCTTTTGTTAAAAAGTTGGACAATGTTACGGAATATATGTTAAAATAGTGATTTACATTTACTAATGAGACCTTACAGTCTAGATATTATTTCTTATTGATTAAGGTCAGATCCTGATTGTGTACTTTCACAGTAAACTAAGCAAGAAGTGGAGATGGTTGACATTTCTTGTGAGAAAATTTGGAAGCCTAATTGGAACATGTGCCTGAATAGATAATGGCCGCTAGCCATCCAAAGAGATAGGCTAAGATCTGTCTGGGTAAGGCTAAGATTTTCACGAGAAAGCTTTAGAACTATTTTATTAGGAGAAAGAGGAGTGTTCAAGTGCTCAAATTCTGTGCCATTGAGCTTGGCTGGGATAATTTAATACAAGAGTAGATTTAGAGTTGTCAGTTGTTCAGTTTAATCCTTAAAAAAAAAGGAAAACATCTAATTTGTTTAACATAAAATTTGTTGTAAAATATTCCTTAGGTCATGAAATTAGTGATCTGCTGTAGATGATTGTTGGCCAAAGACCAATTAATGAGGATATCTATCAGAAACCCTTATTTTGGTTAGGATAGTTGATTTTAAGCCATCCTTTTAGAAAATAAATAGCAGGACCAGTTACCTTTTAATATGTGATGATTCAGTGTTTAAATGAATACCAATCTAAGTAACTCGGCATGTATCTTTCTTATCTAGTGAAGTTCTTAAATTGCTAGGAAGTGAAAAGATGATGGTATAGTATATCCCTTTCTGTTACTTTGTCATTTAGAAGTTTTAGCCTAATGTAATCTAGTAATTTAAATGTGTAGCATCTAAATCTTGTTTGTTAAATACAGGAAATAAGAATCCCTTAATAATTTAAAAGGTCAGTATATTAAAATAAATTAAAATAATTTATTTTGTCTTTGTACTAAGTATTGATTCCAAGTATTTTAAGGCCTTGGCAGCACTTTGCACTTCAGCTTTTTTTTACTACAAATAGCATGTGTCCCAATTACATAATTAAATAAGTGCCTTTTTCCTAATTTCCCTTTGGAAAACAAGTCTCAATTAGCTGTTTGCTCAGGAGACTTAAGCAGCTCTACACATTCATTTACCTTCTTTTCCTCCATAAATTAACTACTTATTAAGTGAAGAGCCTTTTATATTTATAATTTATATCTATCTAATTGTGTATTTATTAATAAATATTTTGGGGGAATCCATTATGTAAATATTAGACGACATGGATATGAGAAAAAGATTTCTGCCTCAAGGACAGAGCAGTGTCAATGTAGAGATGAGATTTAAAAGAGTCAACTGAGGTATCTGGGTGGCTCAGTGGGTTAAGTGTCCAACCTCTTGATTTCAGCTCAGGTCTCCGTCTCAGTGTCGTGAGTTCAAGTCCTATGTTGGGCTCCCTGCTGGGCCTGGAGACCACTTCAAAAAAAAAAAAAGTCAACTGATTATACCTCTCTTAAATTATGTATAAGTTAAATTTTTTGCTTTGACTTTCAGTGTCATCAGAATGAATGAACCTTAAAACACTGCTTTTAAAATTCCCAGGAGAAATAAATGAGAGATCTAGTTTTACTAGAATTTAACAGTTTTAAATATTGCATTTAAGCTTCCAATATTGATCAATTTTCCATGAAATTACAAAGAAATAACTGGATTCTTTTTTTTTTTAATATTTTATTTATTTATTTGACAGAGACAGTGAGAGAAGGAATACAACAAACAGGGGGAGTGAGAGAGGGAAAAGCAGACTTCCCGCTGAGCAGGGGAGCCTGATGCAGGGCTCGATGTCAGATCCTGGTATCATGACCTGAGCCGAAGGCAGATGCTTAACTCCCAGGCACCCCTTATTAACTGGATTCTTGATAACATTTCTGTTTTCGAGGATTCATTACCTTTTTTTTGAAACATCATTGCATTTACTAATATAATTGATAAGTAATTTTATTTTGTGGTTAAGACCCAGTATTTAGAACCTTGGATTCTTGTCTGCTACTTTCTAATTGTGTAGTCTTAGTCTTCAACTACCAGGGTTGCTGTGATGATTACATGAGATCAGGTGAATAGAGTGCCTAGTATAGTCCCTGGAACACAGAATATGTTCAGTAGAGATGAGCTGCTTTTATTATTATGAACATTGTATCATATTATGAAATGAAAGATTGTTTTAAAAAATAATTGTTTATTCTCATAAATTGAAAGTAAATGTATAATTTTAATGACTAATAAGAGTTTGACCTGCAAAAACAAGGAAACTAGTATTTATTTTGTATGACAGTCATACAGGTAGGTAGAGATATTCTAATTTTTTTTATTTATTTAAACTTTTTTTTTTAAGATTTTATTTTCTTATATTTTCTTTATTTTCTTATTCACTCACTCAGAGAGAGAGTGAGCACACAAGCAGTTGAAGCAGCAGGCAGAAGAAGAAGCAAGCTCCTCAGTGAGAAGAGAACCAGAACTAGGGCTTAACAGAAAGAGCCACCGAGGCATCCCATATTCTCATTTTATAGATGGGGAAAATGAGGCTTACAGTGGTTGAAGTACTTGCCTTAGGTCAGATTAGTAAAGACCTATAGTCTTTCTACTACTTATTTACTACTTTTCTCCAGTTTCTGGAGAATCCAGTGCAGGAATCCCCAATTTTTATTTATTTTTTTTAATTAAAGAAGCTGTGTGTACGTGTATGTGTGTGTGTACATGCACATTCCTTGGAAGAGGAGATACAGGTCTTTGGAAAAGGTGCTTTGTCTTTCAGGAATGTGCTCATCTGTCAGTGGAGGTATTTGTTTATGAGGATACCTTTCCAGATCAACAGGCACATTGTGTGTGGTGTACCCTCTGTATGGACTTACTGTGTGAGTGTGAGATTGTCAGTGTGCCAGTACTTTGCATCTTTGTATGTTAGGCTGGGGTAGGGGACTAGAAAGGGTACTGCTGTATAGAATATTCCTGGGGATCACAGAAAGCTAAGATTATTGACAGAAAAGATCCTGGAGAAAGGCCCTGAAGAGAATATAGCCAGGTAAGCCAGGTGTGGAGTTCTGATTTATTGTTTAATCACATAGCTTGCTGGCTGGAATCGTAGTATAATGGAGGTGAAACAAATAGAACCAGCAGAACAAATAAAAAGTCCTTTGTGAATTCAGCTAAATCTTTCTCTTCTAAAATACAAAATCAATAGGTGCATTTAAAATGTTTGTGGATTTGCTATTATTTTTCTAAAGTGATTTTTGGAAGGAAAAGAGTGATCTAGACATTTTGTTCAATCTTGTTTGTTTTGTTTTTGTTTTTCATTTTTTAATTTAAATTAAGTTAATTAACATATGAAGTGTTGCTCATTTCAGTGATTCATTAGTCTTATGTAACACCCAGTGCTCATTACCTCATGTGCCTTCCTTAATGTCCATGTCTAATCTTTTTTAAAAAAACCCACTTATTTCTATTTGATGATTTAACGTATTTATTGAGCACCTCCTATATACCAGGCATTGTTTTAAGAATTTAATAGTAAACACAACAGGAAAAATGTTTCTCTAATGAAGTTTGCATTCTAGTGGGGGGAAGCAACAATAAGTAAATATTAATGCAAGACAAGTTGGGGAAGATAGGATAGGTATTGTTGAGGGAATCTTGCAGTATTTTAATATCAAGTATTTAGTGTTTGTCAGTGTTATCAAAATA
This sequence comes from Mustela nivalis, assembly GCF_964662115.1. NCBI lineage: Eukaryota > Metazoa > Chordata > Mammalia > Carnivora > Mustelidae > Mustela > Mustela nivalis. Next base: position 87,042,484 of record NC_139023.1, on the reverse strand, counting down.
TTTTCAGAGATTAATACCTTTATCTTTGTGCCTTGGTCTCCTTATTAAGTTAATGTAGCCATATTCAAATCATATCAGTGATACGAAAGAAGAGAATCAGTTGTGCATGTCCAGTAAGTTAGTTATGAAATTGAGAAGAATCCTATTTCCATTTTTATACAGTCACTTTTTGTTTGTTCATCACTGTCGATCCAATTAGGGGCTAATCCAGACTCTTAATATTTCCCATTGCTGCTTCTGCTGCTCATCCACTGGCTTTTATAACATGGTTGCTAATGATTGGGGCATTTGTATTTAGGGACCATGGTAAACTATTCTATAGGTAAGTTTGAAAACAAATGACCTAAATGAGTTTGTAGGTAAATTTTGATTGAGTTGTTTATGACCTTGAAGAATTGCTTAATAATTAATTGCTACTTGTGTAGATCAATTGGGAAATAGAAAAATATCCAACTTTGCAGTTATTATGCTTCTACATGTAGGGTTTTCAAAAATTCCAAGATCCGTTTGTGGATATTTTTGTTCTACTTAAGAGTATGATTTGTGGTAAGATGCTGTTATTCTTTCATATAAATGAGTACTTCTATGTGCCAAGAAGTGTAGGTACCATGGATACAGCACTGGATAAAACAAGTCCCTTCTCTTACAGAGCTTGCTTCATTCAAGTTGGGAGGGATTCAGGTAATTAGTAAGTAAATATATCTAGTGTTGAGGAGTGAGTGAGGAAAGTATGGCATTGAAGAAAATAAAAGCAGATTCAGTAGAATAGGGGGTGCTGGTTTGTGGGGAGGGCGCTCTTTTACAAGGGAAGTCAAGGAAGGTTTTATTGTTTGGGGAGAGTTAAACAGAAACATGAAACAAGTAAGAAAATGAGTTGTAAATGTCTGGGGGAAGAACATTTCCTGGTTTTTCTGTTCCTGTCATTTCCGAAGTGGAGACCAGTTTTTAGAGAGAATAGGAGAGAAGAGTATGGATCCTGTAGGATTTTTTAGGTAGCTTAAAGGACCTTGATATTAATGAGTAGGAGGGGAAGCCATGAAAAAATTAGGGAACAGAAGAGTAATCTGATTTCAGTTAGGTTTTTTAAAGATCTATAAAGATGTGTAAGGCACCCACATAAGGGAATAAGGGCAGAAACATGGAAACTAGTTAGGAGGCTCTTGTATTATAAAACAGGTATAAGTTGATAAGGACTTGATCCAGAGTGGTGAGAAGTGGTTAGATTTTGGATATAGGAAAAGGAAAGGAAATCTGACAGAATTTCTTGATACTATCTGAGACAGGAAAGAGAACAGTTTTTCTTGCTTGAGTAATTGAAAAGATTGATTTACTATTGATAAGATGGGGAATTCCATGGATTAAGTTTTGTCATGTGAGAAAAGCACATGTTTGGTTGGAAATGTCAAGTGTGAGGTACCTGTTAATGTATCACATTGGAAATATTTGAGTAATTTTCTGCATAGTTGATTCTGGCATTTTGGGAAGAGGTTGTGGATGATGACCGAAGAAAGGTAAACCTAATGGGTGATAGAGTTTGATGACTGACTTAAAAATGGATGATGAGGGGCGCCTGGGTGGCTCAGTGGGTTAAAGCCTCTTCATTCTGCTCAGGTCATGATCCCAGGGTCCTGGGATCGAGCCCCGCATCAAGCTGTCTGCCCCGCGGAGAGCCTGCTTCCTCCTCTCTCTCTGCCTGCCTCTCTGCCTACTTGTGATTTCTGTCTGTCAAATAAATAAATAAAATCTTAAAAAAAAAATGGATGATGATATTTATTACTCCCAGGTCTTTGAATGCTCCAAATTTATTTAAAAACAGTGCTTCCTATTCTTTTAATTTTAAGAATTTGATCTATAGCAAGAGAAAAGGGGCAAAACACTTGATTGTAATAGTTTAGGGGATTGTCTTAGTTTTTAGACCTGTGATAAATCTGAATAGGAGGGAACATAGGTCAAGAGCTATTTGAAAAATACCAGAAAAATTACAGCTCCTTTCTTTTATCTTTTCTTTTCTTATCTTAGGAAGTAGTGAGGGAAAAAAATCTAGATTGGAGTAGAAATGAAAGTATTACTGTATAAAAAATGAATGTTGTTGATTCATTTTCCATGGGTTATTTTTGAGGTATGAATGATAATATTTTTCATTTGTTCATTTAAACTAAAATGTGTTTTATTTAAGGTATTTGACATTTCTTACACTTTTTTATTTTCTAGTAACTCGAGTTTTGGTATAATTTGGCATATTACTCAAGGTGTATACTTCATATTTAAACACAGATTAAGCTACTATAACGAAAGTTAGTAATAGTTCTCCATAGCCATTTAAAAAAAATAAGCTGTTCTAACTGATCTTATCTAATTTTAATTGTCCTTCAGTTGAATTTGATAGAGAGAAAAATGAATAAAAATTAATCTCAAAAATAACCCTCACAAAAACCTGTGTATAACATAAGAAAAGAACACACTTAAAGTACTGCAGTACTTTTTTTCTGACCCTCTTCAGTTGACATGTGATAACTGTCTTAGATTATTTCCTCAGTAGAAACAAGTGCCCCATCTATCATTTTGTTGTTGGATTTAATAATTACTGTTGTTACTTATATTTAAGGGAATTATGTCTTTTATTTGAGAAGATTATTGTTTCAAGTCTGCAGTTTTTAAGATCTTGGTTTTAGTATTGTGTAGTTTTATTAAAAAATTTTTTTCGGTAAGATTTTATTTATGTATTTGTCTTTGAGAGTGAGAGTGAGAGAGCACAAGCAGGGGAAGCAGCAGGCAAAGGGAGAAGCAGGCTTTCTGCTGAGCAAGGAGCCTGTGTGAGACTACCTCCCCAGAACCCTGGGATCATGACCTGAGCCTAAGACAGATGCTTAACCAACTTAGCCACCCCGGTGTCTCTTAGTATTGTGTAGTTTAAAAAAAAAATAGCCTAGTATTTATGAAAAATCTTTGTTTCTGTGGTATAAAAATTTAAATACTAATGTAATATTTAAATGCATCATACTTTGAACATTTTGAGAGAGAGAGAGATATATAATAAATTTATTGTTAGGATAAAGTTTTACTTTTGGTCTATAAATAACACTTTGCTTTTCCTAGCATAGAAATCCTTAAATTCTGTTGTTATACAGTCAGAATTTAGAAATCACGATTGTTTTAGAATGCTAAATTGGAATACTATAATAACATCAGATTTTTTCTTTCTTTTGCTAGTGTTTTATATATTTTTAAAATATATTTATAGGGATGCCTGGGTGGCTCAGTCATTTAATCATCTGCCTTCAACTCAGGTCATGATCCCAGGATCCAGGGATCAAGTCCTGCATTGGGCTTCTTGCTCAGTGAGAAATCTGCTTTTCCCTCTGCCTGCTGCTCCTTCTGCTTGCATGCTCTCTCTCTGACAAATAAATAAAATCTTATTAAAAAAAAATAGGAACTTAAAGGGATGCCTGGGTGGCTCAGTTGGTTAATCATCTGCCTTCACCTCCTGGGATTGAGTCCTGCATTGGGCTCCTTGCTCAGCGGGAAACCTGCTTCTCTCTCTGCCTCTGCCTGCCACTCTGTCTGCTTGTGCTCTCTCTCTGACAAATAAATAAAATCTTTAAAAAAAAATAGAAACTTAAAAAAATTAAAAGAATATATTTAGATTTTGTATATTCATGTTATATATTATATAAATTAAAAATAGAGTTGTACGTTTTTGAAATTCTCTTTATCATAGAATTATTTTTAAAATAGAGTTACTATAGCTGTGGGAAAAGATTGACTAAAAACTTTGAGTAAGGTTTTTAAAAAGTTGATTAAAAACTTTTTTTTTTTTTTTTTGTAATTGGTGTCTTTAGATCCAAAGGCAGAAACCAGATTATACATCACAGTCAATGACTTTGAATTTCATGTCTATAATCGTTCGGATCTTTATGGACGTCTTCAAGAATTATTTGGTTTGGAGCCAACAATAATTCCACCTAAGAAAGAGGATGATAAAACACGGGAAAATGGAAGAACAAGAACCCAGTCCAAAATTGAAAGGTTCATAGTTACACTTGAATTTTATTAATCTCCAACATTTATCATTTACTTTTATTAAATATCATCGATGCTACTCACCTAAGCACAGCCCAATCTTTCTTTGTAGTTTGACTAAAACTTACATTCACATAAATTGTATAATTACTTTGAAAATTAAATAATACAGAATTATATAATTTAAAAAGAAGCAGTCTTGTTCTGCTTACTAGTTCTACTTTCTTCCATATCAATTTGTGTTTTATGTACATGCACTTTTGAATGCATGTACATAAATATATACACATATACACATAGTTAAGATGCATATACAAATATATGATTTTGTTTTATTTGTGTCTGGGCTTTCTGTATTGTTTCTGTTATATTGACTTATGTGTCTGTTTTTTTACCAGTACCACACTATCTTGATTACTGTGGTTTTACATTAAGTCTTGTAGTCAGGTAGTGTTAGTCCTCTAACTTTGTTGTTTTCCTCCAATGGTATGTTGGTTATGTTGGTCTTTTGCTTCTCTATATATACTTTAGAACAACTTATTGAGATTTCACTTTGGATTATATTGAATTTGTAGATCAAATCAGGAAAAACTAACATCTTGATCATGTTGAATCTTTGTATCAGTGAACGTGGAATATCTTTTCATTTATTTGATTGCTTGATATCTTTCATCACAGTTTTATAATTTTCCTTATATAGATAAATCTACAATATTGTTAAATTTATATTTAAGATTTTCATTTTTGTGGTGCTGATATAAATGCTATTGTGGTTTTAATTTCAAATTTCACTTGTTCTTTGCTGGTATATAGGAAAGTGATTGACTTTCGTGTATTATTAATCTTGAATCCTACAACCTTATTATAATCACTTATTGGTTCCAGGAGTTTTTTTGTCAGTTCTTTCAGATTGTCTACACAGATGACTGGATCATCTGCAAACAAAGAAAGTCCTTTTTCTTCCTTTCCTACCTTAATCCACTCCAGCCTCAGTAAACAGCTTCTCTGTTACATATGATGTTTTTTCTCTATGGAAGACTCTTCATCTTTTTTGCCTAACTCATTCATCCTTCAGGTCTCCCTGATCCTTCTGTGTGTGCCCACAGAATTCTATTCTTTTTCCTAAGGTAACACTCCTTGCACTAAAATTGCCTATTACAACTATTCTTACTCCCATTGTAGGGTACAGATTCCCTCAAAGCAGAACAGTTGTCATATTCTCAGGATCCCCAATACCTCAGCTCTGTGCCTTGGACATAATATCCATGAAACATTTATTTGGGAATAAATGTTCTCTTATCATCTACTTAAAAAACTATTAGGTAAACAAGGCTAGTTCTTAACATTCAAAAATCAATTTTTGATTTTTGAATCTAAAAATGAGAAACCAAATGATCATATCAAAAGATGCAGAATAAGTATTTGACAAAATCTAACATTCATGATTAAAATCTCACAGTAAACTGGGAATAAAGGAGAACTTCTTTAATTTGATAAAGAATATCTACAGAAACCCTATAGTTAACAATATACTCAATGGTGAGAAACTAGAAGCTTTCTCACTAAGATCGGGTGCAAAGCAAGGATGTCCCTTTATACCACTTCTTTTCAGCTTTGTACTGGAAGTACTACCTATTGTAAGACAAAAGGAAATAAAAGTTACACAGATGGAAAAGGAAGAAGGATGTTGTGACAGTTCAGGTAAAATTGATCATCAGTTGGGTTGGTAACAAGAAGGGAGAGAAGTAGATGGATTCCAGATATACTTAGGCAAATGAATCCATAAGACAGTGATAGCTTAGGTGTGGAGAATGAGAAAGAAGGATGAGTCAGTAATGAATCCAGTTTCTAATTAGTGGTTATCCTCATGGAACTGTAGAGAAAGAGCAGGTTAGAGGGGAGATAGGAGGTCAGTTTCAAATTTAGTTTTAAGCACTGAGGGCTGTCTTAGTGGAGATGGCTTGAGAAATATGATTTAGGAGTTACTGGGTTGTTGAAGAGCTATGGCTTCTCATCTGAAATCTTTAGTGATTTGCTATGAAATTTTCATACCTTAAATTTAGTATACTTTGTGTGTGGCCAATTTCTTTTTTCTTACTCTTGGCCTATCATTTTCATTTTATTGAGAGGAAATTATTCTGTTATAAAGTGATGGGGATAAGGAAGGGAATGGATCAGCTGAGTTGCCAAAAGTGCTTAAAACAGTTGAAAATATCAGTGTGACTTGTACCTTGGTCATTTGTTATTTTAGTAATTTAGGTTGTCTTATAGAATGTCATATTGGGACACCTGGGTGGTTTAGTCGTTAAGCGTCTGCCTTTAGTTGGAGTCGTGATCCCAGGGTCCGGGGATCGAGCCCTGCATCAGGCTCCCTGGTCAGTGGGGAGCCTGCTTCTCCCTCTCCTACTCCCCCTGCTTGTGTTACCTCTCTCACTGTGTCTCTCTATGTCAAACTTAAAAAAAAAAAAAAAGTCATAATGAGTATAATGGTCGATGTAATGACAGCATATCATAATTTATACTTTTGTCATTAGAACTTGTTACTCTAAAAATGTTAATTTTGTTATTATACCTTGCCAGTCTTAAAAATTGATAAATGATACAGTGCATCCCGAGAGATATTTGAGAGATACTAGTATTCTGTTAGTTGCTGTCATTATTTTGTTTACTGGAGCAATCATTAGATGTATTTGGAAAGCTACAGCTGGTATTACTGTGTATTGTGAAGAAGTCAACTGTATTCTCAACTATTTAAGTTTTCTTATGTATGTTTATTTTAATTTTAATTTTTATTATTCTCAGAGTTAAAGTAAAAACAGAATCTCAAGACCCCACATCTTCATGGAGATCTCTTATTCCAGTCATAAAGGTCAATGTGAGCACAGTAAGTAAATTCTGCGTCAGTTAATGTTTGGTGGTTAATAATGAAAATTCTTATTTTTGCAAATAAAATTTTCACTAAAGAAAGTAATTTTGTAGAGTTGTTTAGGTTCCAAAGTTCATAAAGGTATAAAAGAATTGTTTCAACACCCAATACCATCTTAGCACACATTCATTAGGTCTTAGGGGCTACTTATTCACTAGTACTTAGATTTCTTTAAACACTAAATTGATCAGTGGAGTAATTTGGATAGTGTATAGTGCTGAAGTGGAATAATTTAATTGTTGCTTGAAAATGTTTGTTATTAGGTCAGGGGCACCTGGGTGGCTCACTGGGTTAAAGCCTCTGCCTTCAGCTTAGGTCATGATCCCAGGGTCTTGGGATCGAGTTACGCACTGGGCTCTCTGCTTGGCCGAGAGCCTGCTTCCTCATCTCTCTGCCTGTCTCTCTGCCTATTTGTGATCTCTGTCTGTCAAATAAATAAATAAAATCTTTAAAAAAAGAAAATGTTTGTTATTAGGTCAACTAAGGAAAAATATATGGTTTGTATATTACAGCATAGTTTCTCTTATTTATTTTTTAGGGACGTTTGGCCTTTGGAAATCATTACCAACCTCAAACTCTGTGTATCAACTTTGATGATGCTTTCTTAACTTATACTACAAAACCACCTTCTAGTCATCTTGATCAATTCATGCATATTGTGAAAGGGAAACTTGAAAATGTTCGAGTCATGCTTGTTCCTAGTCCAAGATATGTTGGTCTTCAAAATGATGAGTAAGATAGTCTTACAAATTGTCTTTCTCTGATTGACTTATTTCACTTAGCATAATCCTCTCTAGTTCCATCCATATCAATGCAAATGGTAGGTATTCATCCTTTCTCATGGCTGAGTACTATTCTATTGTTTATATGAACCACATCATCTTTATCCATTCATCTGCTAAAGGACATCTTGGCTCCTTCCATAGTTTGGCTATTGTGGACAAACCATGAGAGACTCCAGACTCCAGCAAACAAATTGAGGGTTACAGAAAGGAGAGATGTGGGGGGATGGGATAACCAGGTGATGGGTATTATGGAGACACCTGTTGTGATGAACATTGGGTGTTATAAGCAATTAATGAATTGCTAAATACTACAGCAGAAACTGATGATGTACTATATGTTGACTAACAACATAATAAAAAAAGTCATAAAAATAACATAATATCTTTATATCTAATATAGATATCAATTAGAATCTTTGTCATCTCTTTAATTTTTTTGCTCTAAGTTGGGCGATAATAGGGCATATTTCTCTGTTAAACCAGTTAATAGCATAGTCGTGCTTTATAATTATAAATGATATATTATCCATTGATGAACTCTAATTTTAAACATTTTCCTATAAGATTATAACTATAATTTTTCTACCATTTTCTTCTTCTCACTGTACTTGGGAAACTTATTTGGGGCGTTTAGGCTCTGATGTTTGTAGGTTAGAAAATATACACTAGGCTTTTATTTCCTGAGGGGATGGATTAATAGTACATTCAACAAATGCAGTGTAGTGGAATACCATTTTGAGTTAATAAAAAGTTGAAAATTGAATCTAAATTACTCTTGGAATACTGGTGAAGTTAGGATGATACAGTTTTAGAACTGTCCCAGCTTTTATCTTTGTATGCTTGTAGTATAAAATTTTATGAGGTTATAAGAAGCATGATTATTCCTTCTTAATTCCAGCTTTTGGCTAGCTTGCTTATTAGATTTCCCCATCACTAGAATGATGGAGAGGTTTTCCTTATGTGAGTAGCAGGGATGCTATGGGGGTTACCTTATCTCATTCTTCATAATCACAGACTTTGTTAAGCAACTTGTAGAATGTGGGCTGTGCACACAGTTCTATATATTATGGGTAAAATTTAAAATACTGAATAAATCTGGACCTTATGAAGTTTACAGAGTAAGATAAAAAGGTGTTTTCTTATTAATTTTTATAAAAAGGTAAAATTGTGTTTTTCACTCTTCAAAGTAAGTGTGGAAATTGAATGATGATATTAGACATTAACCTTCATCATTTAATATGTATTTAGAAGAAGGTTGTTGAATTTGTATCTATTATCTAATGACTGAGAAGTTAATTTTGATATGGAAAGAAGATGTGGTATATGAACAAAAAAGAGAAAAGTTGAATCAAAGCAAGTAAAAATTAATAATTTGTGGGGAAGTGATTATAGAGAAACATTAATTCCAGAATTTTTTCAAGATGATCAACTAAATATTCTTAGAAATAAATAACATAAAGACAAAGATAATATCAAGTTGTTTAAAAAAGACAATATTTTTCTTATTTAATGTTTCTAAAAGATTAAACTATATTTTACAGATATATAGAATATTTCCTATTAAGTTATAAAGTATTAATATAAAATGGTTGAATTTAAAGCTTAATTTTAAATTTTTGTTGCTAATGCAGAATATGATTATTCTAATGATCATTGTTCTTCGATTGTATCTAATCAAACTTTGCTTTAAATTGATTTCTCTCTTTTAAAGCTAGAAATCCATAACAAATTTTCATTTTTTCTTTTTGAAACTAATATATTGGTTAAAAATTTTTCAGTACCAGTTTATTTACTCTAATGTAGAATACAACTATACAAAACTTCTTGTCTATGTAAAAGATATTTTGTTTTCCCTTTTCAATATGCTACACTTGATTGTTTTTTAGATTTTTTTCTCTTATTGTTCTCAACTATTACTACCTTATTAGAATACAGAACATTTTATATTCTGGAGATATACTTAGTTTGCCGTTCCCCCTCCTTCTATAGACCACCAAGATTAATGGGAGAAGGGTTTGTGGTGATGCAGTCAAATGACGTTGACATCTACTACTACATGGATGAGCCAGGTATTAGTTTTTGAAAGTGACTCTATGAAATGTTGATATTTAATAATATTTTAAGTCTCCTGAATTAAGATAAAATAAACATCAATATATCATAAATGTGGATGGAATGTCTGTGTCATTTATCAAAAATTGAATATTTCTATTTCAGACCAAAAGAACAATATAGGAATCTTTTGTTCAATTCTGTTTTCAGAGGTATACCTTAAAAGTTGTGAATGCAAGTAACGTGGTGTGAAAACCTTTAAAGAATGTGGTGACAGTTAAGGTAGTTCATACTAGCTTAAGAAGAAAATCCTTTGAGGCTTGAAGTTTAAGGATTGAAATCTAGATCGTTAGAGTGCTTCACGGCTGGCTTGAATTTTATAAAAGTAACTAAACATTGGATTTTTAGCCCTTTTTTCCTACTTCTGTTTTTTTAATGCCTTCATGGGGTTTATGAGGTCAGTGTTTTCAGAGGAAAATGAGGATGTTACTTGCCTTTTTAACCATATTGACATTTGCATGCTGGTACAAAAGCAATGGTGGGTGAAATGATACCAGCCAATGGCTGGTACAAAGCAGCAATGGCTGCTTTAGTATGAATTAAAGCAGAGGTTCCAAACTATACTAATAATCACTGTAATTTCATTACCACGCATTTACAGTAAAACAAATGCCAGTATCAGTTTAAAAAACTTTGATAAAGCCATAAAAAGTGTTTCTGTCAAATCTTGACTCTTGAGTAAACTTTTTAATAATTAGTGTGATGAAATGGCCAAGTACACATAATATACCTCTGCTATATGCCAAAGTATACTGATGTTTGGAGGAAAAGCACTTGTATAGTTTAGTTTCTAGCTGAATTATATGCTTTTCATGGAGCACCAGTTTTACTTGAGGAAGCAATTAGAGACAAACTATGATTTTGAGCTTTCATGTGAAAATCAGAATTTTGGAAAATTTGGGTGTGCCAACTGTGAGTTTAAGGACTTTTCTGATAATACCACCAGTGCTATTAACAAATGTGATTTTAAAAATGTTTAATGATGATGGGTGCCTGGTTGGCTCAGTGGGTTAAGACTTTACCTTGGACTCGGGTCACGATCTCGGGGTCCTGGGATCGAGCCCAGCATTGGGCTCTCTGCTCAGTAGGAAGCCTGCTTCCCCCTCTGGCTCTGCCTGCTGCTCTGCCTACTTGTTATCACTCTCTTTCTGTCAAGTAAATAAATAAATCTTTAAAAAAAAGTTTTTGTTTTTTTTTTTTTTAAAGAGTTTATTTATTTATTTGACAGACAGAGATCACAAGTAGGCAGAGAAGCAGGCAGAGAGAGAGGGAGAAGCACGCTTCCCGCTGAGCAGGCACGCTTCCCGCTGAGCAGAGAGCCCGATGCGGGGCTCGATCCCAGGACCCCGAGATCATGACCCGAGATGAAAGCATAGGTTTTAACCCCCTGAGCCACCCAGGTGCCCCTAAAAAAAAATGTTTAATGATGAAATTTATCAGTATTTGGAGAACATATATGTGTCTCTCTGAACCAATATTTTCCAAATGTTACAAAGTTATGCCATGGGTAAAAGATACATTCAAAGTATAAGGGAAATCGGTAAGTTTTAATGTATCCGAGTATGAAAAATTCAGTATAGGGTTTCAGATTCCATGTTGCAACTAACTTTTAAGGAACTACCACCTTTGAATTTTGGTTTAGTGTCAGAGAAGAATATCTATAATTATCTGAAAAAGCTATTAAAATACTCCTCCCTTTTCTAAATAGTTGTTTATTTGAGGCTAGGTTTTCTTCAGATACTTAAATAAATTAAATGCAGAAGCAGCTTTAAGAATTTGCTTATTTTTTAGTAAGTTGGACATTAAAGAGATTTGCTGAAATAAAAACAATGCCAACACTTACTTCTAAATGAATTTGTTTTAGAAAATATGGTTATTTTTTCATTGAAAAGTACTTTCATTAAAAATGGAATTAAAATTTCATTTAGTTTTTATAAAATAATTTTTCATATCGCATTTTCATTAAGTTATATTAAATGAAATGTGATGAGTTAAATTTTATTAAACATTTTATTACATCAACATGCAATGAGTTGTTACCTTAAAAATAAAATTTTAAAAAATTGTGCAGTTTCAATTTTGAATACAGTAAATTATGATTGAGATAATACAAAAAAAAAAAACCTACTGTTTATCCTTGGTAATTTTTAATAGTGTAAAGGATTACTGAAAGCAACATTTTTAGAACTCCTGGTCTAGGGAATCTATAAACAGTAATTTTAAGTAATTACCTTTCTATTGTATATTCTGCATTATAGGACTTGTTCCAGAAGAAACAGAAGAAAATATTGAAGGAGAAATGAGCAGTGAGGATTGCAAATTACAAGATTTGCCTCCATGTTGGGGTCTGGATATAGTTTGTGGTAAAGGAACAGATTTCAACTATGGGCCATGGGCCGATAGGCAAAGGTACTTGAGTAAATTATATTTCTAGTAAATCTTTTAATGTTGAATGATATAAATTTTATTAAAAAAGTGGCTTAATATTTTATAAGCTCTTATATTACGGCAGGGTAAGATATCACTAAGCATTTTAATTCAAATTATAAGCATTTTAATTCAAATTATAATTATAAATTATAATTTTAATTCAAATTATAAGTTGGCATAAGCAAGTTCATTCTGAAGGAGGGGCTGATTTGTTAGAAAAATGGTGAATGAGGAGCATATTTATTGGTTTCTTTGATTTTTCTTTTGTATTTAATCAGTGAATTTGCCAGGGAATGTTGGGCTGTAGAGATTCAGAGACAAAAGACATATAGTTCAGTTTCAGTGAGGAAAAACAAACAAAAGTTTTATTAAGGGTTGAAGAAGAGGTAAGGAAAAAGTCTTGATGAAGCACTTAGAAACGTACTGTACAAGTTGGCTAAGACTGCCATAACAAAGAACCATAGACTGTATAGTTTAAACAACAGAAATTTTTTTCATGGTTCTGGAGGTTAGAATTCTGTGATCAAGGTGTTGGTAGATTTGGTTCCTTCTGAGGGCTGTGAAGAAAGGGTGTATTCAAGGCTTCTCTTCTTGGCTTGTAGATGGTCATCTTTTCTCTGGTCTTCCCATGGTCTTGCCTTTTGTGTGTCTTGTAGGTCTCTGTGTCCACATTTCCTTGTCTTAGAAGAGCACTAGTTATATTGGATTAGGGCACACCCTAATGACTGCATTTTCACTTAATCATCTCTCTAAATATCCTATTTCCAAACATCAAATTCTCGGGTACTCAAGGTTAGGACTTCAATGTATGAATTTTTAGGGGGACACAATTCTTTTATAATAGATGCATAACTCATCAGAGAAGAATTGGAGAAGGCTTTTTAGTAGAGGTAACATGTAAGTTGAATTTTGACACTTAAGTAGGAGTTAGCCAATGAAGGAAGAGGAGGACAAATAATTGAGAAAAAGGAAGAGTTCTACAAGTGCATGATGACAATGGAGATTTGTCTTATAGTTTCTACAGGTTGTTAGGAGACTTGGAGGTAGTTAAGAAAGATTTTATATTGGAGTCATGGACAGGGTCTGAAAGGTGTTTTTTTTTATTTTTTAGTCGTTCTGTTAATTTTGAAGTAATTCTTATTTTAATACATTCTGACCACGTTTCTACTTACTAAAGAGTTTTAAGCAAAGAAGGGGACATTTACTACTAATTATGAGGGAATATCTAAATTTTTATGTAAATAGACATTGCCTAAAATCAGCTTAGTTTTTCTGTTCATAAACAAGCTTGAATGGAGAAATACAAGCCAAACCATTCACTGAAGTAGATACTGTTGGGCTGTTGATGGACTAATGAAGAGTGCTGATACTGACTTGATATACTGACTCTTTTTATACTTGTTTCAAAAAGTGCTTTCGACCTAGCTTGTTAGAAGAAATACATACTTTGTTAAGTCGCGTGTTAACCTTTGTATCTCTAGTGTATAGAAATACCTGTCCCATCAAGTGTAGCTACTTAACAATTGTATGATAAATGAGTAAGTAAGTTTATATTTGAAAACTTCTGCAATATGCTAATGCATTACTTTGTTGAGTTCTGGATTAGGTTATTTATTAGACTTGGAAGTGAACAGCTTAAAATTTCAGGTTAGGAAACAAATGCTTTCCAAATTACTGGATTTAAATTTTCCTTTTATGATAAAATTTTTCCTATAGTAAGCCATACTGTGTTGGAATTGTTGAAACTGAGAATAGTTGAAAATGAGGGTTTTTACATCCTAATACATAACAGTTATATTTATACATTATTATATTTAAAAGGAAAATGTTTTTAAAAAGCTTCAACACAGACACATAAAATACTTGCATTTCTAAGACTTGAATAAAGTATGATTATTTTTAAACTGTATTTCATTTTGTTACATTAAAAAAAAATTAGGGTATATTTACATAAAAGTCCAAACTAAAATTCTTTTACTAAATAGCCATATTCACTTCTGAAGTGGTATTTGTATTATGTGGAGAAATGAAAAAAGAAAAAACGAAAAATTTGTTTTATCGACTCTTTTCAGTAGATCTCGCCACTGTCAGAAGAGAACAGCAATATCTTTCTTAACCTGGACTTAAAACCATTCATTCAGGTTTATTTGAAAGAAAGAAGAGAAAAAAGAAAAACTTCTTTTTTTTTTTTTTTTAAAGATTTTATTTATTTGAGAGAGAGGGAGACCACAAGTGGGACGGTGGGGAGAGGAAGAGGGTAAAGCAGACTCCCTACTGAGCAGGGAGCCCAGGCTTTCCATCCCAGGACTTTGAGATCATGACCTGCACCAAAGGTTGACGCTTAACCAACTGAGCCACCTAGGTGCCCTGAAAAACTTACTTTCACATGCTTTTAGTTTATTAACGATACTTCTTACTTAATATGTACAAACAATGCATTTCCTCTTTTGTATCCATTTCCTTTCTTCTCCACCATTTTGCTTTTCTATACAAATATGAATTGTAATCAGAAATGAATTGTAAGGTCAGTTTTCTTAGCATCCACTAAGATGTAAGAAATTTAGGAAGAAATCGCAACTTTTTTGCTATTGGCTCTTTCATTCAGCTTTGTGACAAGATTTTGATCTCTTCAAAAGAGATTTTGATCTTGTTAGCTTCTGGATTTTGATTTCATTCTACCACCTTTACATGATTTTTCTGAATCAGTACGATATTCAGCTTTTCCTTCATGATATTTTCTTTCTGAGAGTTTTCATGTCAGAATTGAAATACAAACGTTATGAGATTTGTACTTAATCCTTAGATAGGTGATAGTTACAATAATGCAAACATTTTCAACATTGTCTTGCCTCTTTAATGCTTCCACATAAATGCTTTTGTTTATATTTTCACACTTGATTCTCATAACCCAGTGAGATATGTAGGGCAGATATGGTAAACTTATTACAACTGTGAGAAAATGGTGATTCAGTGATTTAGGCAAGATAATAATGCTGTAGCATCTAGAGCTAACATTCAGACCAGCCTTTCAAGTCCACGTCTCTTTTCATTATATCCTGCTATCCACCGAACAGTGGATATTCATTTTCATTCAATGATCATATTGGATTTTTTAAATCTTTAATAGTTTTGTATGTTGTAGCTAGAACATTTGCAGAACTTTTTCGTTCATATACACTAACTTGATGGCAAGTTATAGTCTGTAATGGGTCAGTTTTCACCTTTTGTTCTATTCATCTAATTTTTCCCTACCTTATTTATTCCAAGTAGCATTTTTTGTTACTTTTTCAACGCTTCCTTTTTAAAAGCTATAAACTGTCACCTTCTCTGAATGTATGAATAACATTACATTAATTTTGACTCTGAAATGGAAAGTCCTGGGTTCTTTCATCTTTGTGAGAATGATGAGGGGAGGCAAATGTATTAGAGCCTTGGCTTCTTTACTGTTTAGAGATCTACTGACCTTTAGATTCTTATTGATAGATTATTGATTAAAAATAATGATTTTAAGGGGAACCTGGTTAAGCATTGCCTTTTGATTTTAGCTCAGGTCATGATCTCAGGGTTATGAGATCAAGCCCTGCTTTAGCCTCCAACCTGGGTGTGGAGTCTGCTTAAGATTCTCTCTTTCCTTCTCCCTTTGCCCCCTGCTTCTCTAAAAATAATAATGATTATAAAAATTAAAGAAATAATAACCATTTTTTCAAGCATCATGTACTGTCAAGTCTTTTCCATATAGGTTGTCATTTAATCCTCAGATTCTATGAGGCAAGTTGTGTTATTCCTATTTTTCAGATGAGAAAGCAGGTCAGGTGTCTTCAGAAAGGCTAAATAATTCATCCATAGAAGAATGATTCTAATTAAATCATCCTCCTTTAGTTCTTTCTTTAACTCTTGATATGCTTGTAGAAAGTCTTTAATTTCTCACAGTATGCTTGAACAGTGCAGATTTGTTCTTACCTATATCTCGTTTGACAATAGTGTATTATATACTCAAAGCTTGTTGGGGTACCTGGATGGCTCAGTTGATTAAGTGTTGCGACTCTTGGTTTTGGCTCAGGTCATGATCTAATGGGTTGTGAGATTGAGCCCTGCATTGGGTTCTGTGCTCAGTGAGGGAGTCTGTGTTGAAGATTCTCTGCCTCTGCCCCTTCCAACTCTTGTGCATGTGCGTGCGTACCTGCGCATGCTTCTCTCTCAAATTAATAAATAAATCTTTAAAAAAATACTCAAAGCTTATTGATCTTTGGAAGTATAAAACATTGGAGAAAAGGGTCTTTCATTTTACTGAAAGGAAATTAGTGTTGGTGTTATTTTGTGACTTAGTTTTTTTTTTCTTCTATTTCATGTCCAATTGTTCAATGAAATAGCAGTGATAGTACAAAGTTAGAATACTGATTTTGCTCCCTTATAGATATAATTTTGAGTAACAAGTTACTCTTTATACCTCCTTAAATAGAGACTGTCTGTGGAAGTTTTTCTTCCCACCTGATTATCAAGTTCTGAAAGTTTCTGAAATTGCACAACCTGGGAGACCGCGACAGATCCTTGCTTTTGAACTGCGAATGAATATTATTGCAGATGCTACAATTGATTTGCTGTTTACCAAAAACAGGGTAATTATTGAAATAATATAGTAGGAAACAATGTTTAAAATTTGAATATTATTTTCCAGGGTATTTTTCTGGTAACTAGTTCTATACTTGGATTCATTTCTATGAGCTTCCTGTCACCCTCCCCCCATAATAATTGTATTTATGTTGCTTTCATTAAGTACCAAAAGTAGGAAAAGTTAATAATAAATCTTAATTCTATAATCTGGTTCATTTTCTTCTTTATATCTGGCCAAATTGTTTTAATGTATTTTTACTAAAACTTTGAACTTTTGTTCTTAGAAACTTTTATTACCCATTTCATATCATTAATGATATTTTATCTGTGATAATAACTGGAAAGTAAAGATGGGAGTATGATTAAGTAGTGAGAAAGTATTTTATATGGTTTAATTTTTTTCTTTTGATAGGAAACAAATGCTGTACATGTAAATGTAGGAGCTGGCTCATATTTAGAAATTAATATTCCAATGACAGTTGAGGAAAATGGTAAGCTGCAATGACAACTTTCCTATTTTAAATGATTAATGGGGAATGATTAATCTATAAATAATAGTTTGCTATCCCATTGAGACTAAAATTAATGGGGTTTTCTTTTTCAGCCTTCTATTATATTTACTTGATAGTACATATTAATTACATAATCAAATTATTTGTATACCTGCAGAGAAGGGAAAATTTTTAAATCAAGTTAGGTTTATGCTTTCATCATCCCCTATACTTATTTTTTGTGAGACTGAGGATAACCTGTTTAAAATGTATTTTTCCTGTTTGTCTGTTGCTCTGTAAGACCAGGTGCTGTTTTGTTTTTTTTTTTTAACTGATATAAACTTGTTGCTGAACCCAGTACCTGGAACATGGTATATGGGCAGTATGTGATAGAATGACTGAAAGGCTTTGTTTTAAGGTTTTATTGTTAATAGATTTTGTTAGAGAGTAAGCCTGGTACTTTGAAAAATATAGCTTTAAGAAAGCAGAACATTTCATATTTAAAATACTAAATAATACTCTGCTATAGTTTTATCCAAGCTAATCTAAATTTATCATACATTTGAAATTTGGACTTATACAAGTTAATCAATAATGTGATTAAATACCTTTTGTTAAATTTATCAAAATATTATATAGCCTATTTCATTTTCCTTCTTCCTAGCCTCTTAGTGTATTTGTAATTGAGAATAATTAAAGTGAAATTCTACTTTATTGATTCATTCACTTCTTGAGAGTACAGAGAATAGCAACTTACCCATATTTTTAAGTCATTAACCAACAGTGTTACTATGGCTGAGTATAAATTGAGTAGTTTTTATATCATGCTTGGCTCTCTTTACTTGTTTCTGTCACCTTTTTTTTTCTTTTCCTGATATAAGAAGAGAGAAACTAATGGATTAACTGCATTCATTAGCTTGTATAAAAAGGTAGGAGTTGGGTCTATCTACTTAGACAATCAGTTGTGAAACAGTGACTGAGAATGGCATAGAGTATCTTTTCCCTGTACCTTTGAGGCTCTTTCAGTGAAGATTTAAACCTTACCTTTGCTTGTTGTAGAAGAATGGTCATACTAAGTCTTGAAGCAGATGCTTGAGATTCTCTAGGACTGGGTGGTTCAGATTAGTAAGTTGTAAAGAACATCTTTTAGGGTAGCCTTACAGAGACACAGCAGGAGGAAAAAGACAGTTGCATAAAATTGAGAATGATTCAATTAAGGGAGTGCTTCTACCATTTTTAAACTGATATTCCACGTAGGAAATATTTGTTCATCTTTCTTTTGTGCATTTATGGATACACCTGGGGTAAGGGAGCCACTAAGGGCTGAGGGAATCGATATCTCGAGCATACTTACTATGAATTCATGGTCGGTGCCACAGCACACTGGTTGTGGAACTCCGAGTGAGTTATGGGTCTAAGGAAAGTCCAGTCAGGTTCTTGGGAAAGGTTAGGTGGCTTTTAAGATGACTGTCTGAGGGGAAACAGATGAAGTCATAGATATTAGCAAAATAGAGTTCAAACACATTTAAAACTTTTTTCAGAGATTTATGTACTTGAAAAAAAAATGCCCAGAACCGGATACATGCTGAACTAGCTATATACTAATGACCATAGTAGCATTAGTGTTTATAGAAGGGCAGCCCTTCAAGAAAAGAAGTGAAATACTTTGCAGTTTTCTTCTTTTGTTCAGCATGGAGCTATGTTGTTTGCTAACTGTCATTAATTGCACAAGGAATAGCCATTATTTAGAAACTATCATTATATATGGAACATTTTCCATATAAGGAAAATGATTAAAACAACTTTCCTTGAGTCAGTAGGGAAAGAAGAGACATGGGAGCTGTCTTCAATAGTTGAAAACTGTCATTTAGAGGATGGACTTAACAATTTTGTACTGACAAGCAAAATCAGGAGGACATTTTGTGAAGATGGAACTTTATTCCTTTAGAGTTGTCCAAAATGAGAAAGGTCACTTATTAGATAGCAAGTTCCCCATGACTGGGATGTATTTGTGTAGTTTCTGATCACCATTTTTCAGAGATGCCTTCTTTGGTTGGTGATTGGAGTTGTTTCCAGTACAAAGTTTTTAGTCCTATATATATCTTTTTAGGTTCTTAATTTTTGTGTTTTCACTTACTAGGTTATACTCCTGCAATTAAAGGACAGCTATTACATGTTGATGCTACCACCAGCATGCAATATCGGACCCTTTTAGAAGCAGAAATGTTAGCAGTAAGTCTAGAGTATATGATGATATTTACATACATAAAATCTGAATTTGGTTTTAATTTTTTAATATAAAATTTTAATGACCAGGAAGTTATTAAATAGATAATCTTCTCATTTAAGAACTACCAGGTGCTTTTGGTGTTATTTTTGGGAAGAGGAGTAGATTCCCAGTGCTGTGGACTCTGGCATCTTTTTTGCTCTGCTTCTGGTTATGGGCAAAGTGAATATAAGGCTGTGCTAGCATGGTTTTTGATCTTTAAAAATGTGAAAAATTGTTAGATGTTGATGTTGATGATGATGATGATGATTAAATATTTTATTTATTTATTTGACAGAGAGAGAGATCACAAGTAGGCAGAGAGCCAAGCAGAGAGAGAGAGAGGGAAGCAGGCTCCCTCCTGAACAGAGAGCCCAATGCGGGACTTGATCTAGGACCCTGAGATCATGACCTGAGCCAAAGGCAGAGGCTTAACCCACTGAGCCACGCAGGCACCTGAGATTATTTTTAAATTTTATTTTATGTTTAGACTGATTCCTGTGTTATAAATGAGATAATTTTTCACTATATGTTTCTGGCCCCATTGGATTCCTGCTCATGGCTTAATAAGTCATTTTCCTTTTACTTGATGAATGAGGTAAAAAGAATAAAATCTTATTGATACTGCAGATTGCTCCGTATTAGAAAAAATATGGAAGTACTTATGATTAAATGGCAGGTTGGGGCCTCATTTCATTATCAGGTGGATTATTCTTCATCAGGGAAGACAACATTAACAATAATAACAAAAGTCACTATGTAGAATGGCTAATATTCAGAAAGGATTCTTTTATAAGATTCTCTTATATTAGGTCTTAATTATGTAAAAAAAGCATTTTTACACTTATATATGTAAATTAAGAGGAGAAATTTGTAATTACCAAGAATATATTGAATACTGGGGTGCCTGGGTGGCTCAGTGGGTTAAAGCCTCTGCCTTCAGCTCAGGTCATGATCCCATGGTCCTGGATTGAGTCCCACATTGGGCTCTCTGCTCAGCAGGTAGCCTGCTTCCCTTCCTTTCTCTCTGCCTGCCTCTGCCTACTTGTGATCTCTGTCAAATAATTAAATAAAATCTTTAAAAAAAATTTAAAATTAAAATAAAAGAATATATTAAATACTATAAATGTATATTAAACTGGCATATTCAGCATTTTAACGAATTCCTGAGCTATTGCTTATAAATGGTGCTCGGCAATAATGCTATTCCTGTTTAGGCAGCTCTTGCCTTTAGCAGAATCTCTGAACTTTGGCAGATGGAATACATGATAAAACACCTTAAATACATGATAAAGCTCCCTATCAAACTGCCAGATGGGAACCTGGAAGGCACTAGTGGCCAAACCTCTCACATAACAGATTAGGTTTAAAGAGGAATTAAGGACGTTGGTTGCTACTGTGTTAGTTTAGCTAAAGTACAGTATCAAAACTGTAGTCTGCTTTGTTGTTCTTAAAGTTTTCATGGCTTACTCTTTCAAGGAGCTGGATATAACCATAGATACTGACCTTTAGCCTCAGTAATATTAGAATCTTAAAGGGATCTCTGTTCAGCTCAGTGGGAAAATAAGTTTTAATTACTCTTATTAGTGTATGTGTGAATTTATTTCTGATGTTCTTCACACAATGTCACATTTTAAGCTCTAACATTTTTACTTAATGTTTCATTTGCAGTTCCACATCAATGCCAGTTATCCCCGAATATGGAACATGCCACAGACTTGGCAGTGTGAATTAGAGGTTTATAAAGCCACCTACCACTTTATCTTTGCACAGAAGAACTTCTTTACTGGTAATTTTCTAATAAATGTAAATATAATGAGATTTATCACAGTGAACTTGTTTACATTCAGTATGTTTTGCCTTTAGGTTCAACATGGGGATTTTCTGTTAGTGTTCATACTTTTTTTTTTACACTTCTTTTTGGGCTAAGAATATAAAAGGGAAAATTTAAATACAGGTATTTTGTTTCTCTTTTACCGCAAACAAGGGAAATACCAGCCCAAAATTGGGCTTACAAAAAAATGAAAGAATTCATCGTAGGCTGGTGCTTTGTGTCATTGTAGTAGGGGATAATTTGGGGAGGATGAATCAGTTTCTTTCTTTGCCTGAATTAGGCATCAGCATAGTTTCATTATTTTGTTTCAATTATGTAATCCACAAACAGTATATTCAAATAGCCAAGTATGTTATTTTTTTATTTTATTGAAGTATAGTTGACACGTTACATTAGTTTTGGTTATACAACATAGTGATTCAACAACTCTGTGCTCACCACAAGTATAGCTACCATCTGTCACCATACAGTACTACTACAACACCACTGACTATGTTCCTTATGCCATGCCTTTCGTTCCAGAGACTTCCTCAGTTTGTAACTGGAAGCCTCTACCTCCCACTCCCCTTTACCTATTTCCCTCATCTCTTCACCTTCTTCCCCTCTGAGCACCAACAGTTTGTTTTCTCTATTTATGGGTCTTTTTCTGCTTTTTGTTTGTTTTGTTTGTTAGATTTCACATGTAAGTGAAATGTTGTTGCACATGGCAAAATTTTATTCCTTTTTATGGCAATTTAATATTCTTGTGTATGTGTGTGTGTTTGTGTGTCTATACATCAACACACACCACATCTTCTTTATTCATCTATTGTTGACATTTAGTTTGCTTCCATATCTTGTCTGTTGTAAATAAGGCTGCAATAAATGGGTGCATACAGTTTTTCAAATTAGTGTTTTCATTTTCTTTGAGTAAATACCCAGTAGTGGAATTATTGGGTCATAAGGTATTTCAGTTTTAAGTTTTTGAGGAACCTCCATACAGTTTTCCATAGTGGCTGTACCAGTTTACATTCCCACCAACAGTGCACGAGGGTATGTTATTTTTGTATTTGGAACTCCTACTTCTTTCCATTGGCATGGATATTGAGTTGATGTTATCATTAGTTGAAAAAAATTCCTTTATTTCTTGAAGCGTATTACAATAGCTACTCATATTTCATGGGGTTAGGAGCATGTAGTCTTGGTCTCTGACTAACATATATATGACTACATAAAAATAAGTTGCCTTTATAGAACCTTCCCTTAGAAAGTTTGTTTAACAGAGTTGGGCTAATTTGCCAGGGTCAATGGCTACCCTAGAGCACCTAATATTTGGTTTACTGATTGCTACATTTATCCATCCATCCATCCATCCATCCATCCCTCCATCCTTCCCTGTACCCACTGGTCATTTACAAACATCGGATCTGTGCTGAGTACTATTAGATATTTGGGGCTATGGTGGTAGGTATACATAGATAGTCCTGCCCTTACGTTACTTACTAGCAATATGATGTTGGCCAAATTATCTAATTATTTTACCTTCTGTTTCCTTATCTGTGAAATAGAGATAATAATTTCTACTGTAATTTTGCTATTGTTAGAATTTGGGCATTGTATAATGCCATTATCACAATATGATCAATCATAAGTGTTTTATACTTGTTTTCTAGTTTGATTGGGAACTTTATTGTGGGAACTAGATAGAAAGCTTCTAAATTCTTGAAGTTATATAATTCTCAAGGCTTGAGTCAGGGTCCCAGTAGTAGAATTTGTAACAAAATCCCTGGCAAGTTAAACTTTTGTCAGTGAAGCCAAACATTGAATAAATACTGCTCAATTTATTTTTAAAAAAATAGCTAAAATTAACAGTGTGTATTATGTGTCTGTCTCTGTTCTAAGCAATTTGCACATATTGAATTGTTGAATCCTTATAATAATTCCTGAGATCGATATTATTGTTATCCTTGTTTTACAGATGAGGAAAGTAAGTTACAGAGTGGTCAAGCAGTTTGTCCAGGGTCACACAACTAGTAAGTTTGTCGAGCTAGTGTTCCAACCCAAGTCGTCTGGCTCAAGAATCTGTTATATTTAGTTCCTTCAACAGTAGCCATTTCTCTCAGTTAAGGTTTTGTATTTTATAACTTTGCTAACCTTTTAAAATAGGTTCCTATTTTCAAGCATTTAATCCTTCACATTGTTTTTATTCCAGACATTTCACATTCTTAGACTTTAGCAGTTCTAAGAATAGTTGGAGTAGATACTTCCTCAAGATTTAAAATTTTTAACTTTGTAGTAACACTTTAATTTAGACTGAGCATTGTACTAGTCACTTTCAAATAGATAAGTACACATTTTCTGTTACAACCATGTTTTCCTTAAATTATTTTTGGTACCTGGGTGACTCAGTCAGTTAAGCATCTGCCTTTGGCTCAGGTCATGATCTCAGCCCCACATTGGGTTGCCTGCTCAGTGGGGAGTCTACTTCTCCCTCTGACCCTCTTCCCCTCTCCCCTCCCTGCCCCGTGATTGCTACCTTGCTTGCTCGCCACTCTCTCTCTCCAATAAATAAATAAAATCTTAGTATTTTTTTTCCTGAATTATTTTCTTTATTTCTAACCTTTAAGCCTGTACATATTGCAGTTCACTTTTTTTTTCCCTAAAATTTATTTGGAGAAATTTAAAGAAAATTGAAAGATACAAAACTTAAGTTCTCATATCCCAGATTTTACAGCGGTAACTTTTATTCATATTTTTTCTATTGCTTTTTAGAATCCTTTAAAATCCTACTTATTCTTTAAAAAGGATGACTATTAGAGAGTAACATGTTTAGCCTGGTGGTGAACATACTTGGTCATAGTGTTTGAATTGTTTTTCTCTGTTCTCAGTTTTCTGTTTCCCCACTGACAGAATTCTGCAGAAAGCAAATGACCTAATTTGATGTGAGGGCATGCCTAATATTCCTCAGTAGCCATTCTTATGCCAATTATTACATAAAGTTGTTATTTTTTTATTTTTTTGACAGAGAGAGAGAGATAGAGCACAAGCGGGGGAGCAGTAGGCAGAGGGAGAAGCAGACTCCCCACTGAGCAAAGAGCCCAATGCAGAGCTCAATTCTAGGACCCTGGGCTCATGACCTGAGCCAAAGGCAGATAGACACTTAACCAACTGAGCTACCCAGGTGTCCCGATAAAGTTGTTCTTAACAGATTTTAGTGTGGGGCAAAGAGAACTTCATGATAAATATAAAAAAGAATCTCAGGAATAAAAGATGTAAGACAGAGGCAGAAGTGAAGTCTCTTCTCTAATATCGAAATTGATTTAGATTTACTCTGATAAGGAGGAGGAGAAGACAATGGTTAACAGTATGACAAAGTTCCAGTACAACTGACTGATATTTTATGAGGTATTTGCCTACCAACATAATTATAAAGTGAGGTGTACATGAATTTTATCCAGGTAAATATTTAGATTACCAACTTAATAACTTTTTTAAAAAATTTTTATTTAAATTCCATTTAGTTAACATACAGTGTAATATCAGTTTCAGGCACAAAATATAGTGATTCAGCACATCCATACAACACCCAGTGCTCATCACAACTTAATAACTTTAAAAAATTTGTTGTCTAAATGGGTAAGGCAGTCATGAAATAACTGCTTCCTTTTTGAAATTATTTGATAAGACCATCTGCTAATGAGATGTATGTATGTTCCATACATACATAAACCAATTTTTGGTTTAAAGAGAAATACATGCTAAATATAGTTGTTGAGGCTAGTAAAAATATTTTACCATATTTTAAAATATTTATCAGTAATGATATTGTATAAAGTGGTAATGAAACTATACTGCAGAATATTTTGAAAATTCAAATAAAATATGGAAGAAAAAATGGGTAAGACTTGTTAAAATAGAAATAAGCTAATAACCTTATAAAATTACATTGGTTTCCTAAGATGATTCGTGGATTATTTGAATTTGTGTTTACTAGCAATTATATCTCAATTTTTTTTTTAAAGATATTACTTATTTATTTGACAGAGATCACAAGTAGGCAGAGATGCAGGCAGAGAGCAAGGGGGGTGGGGAATGGCTCCCTGCTGAGCAGAGAGCCCAATGCTGGGCTCCATCCCAGGACCTTGAGATCATGACCTGAGCTGAAGGCAGAGGCTTAACCACACTGAGCCACGCAGGCGCCCCTATATCTCAGTCTTTTAACTAGAAATGTAAGTAGATAAATGGAACCAATGTAAGTTTAAAGTCTCTTAGTAATAATGATTCAAAACAAATTTAAACCATGATCTCAGCCCACAGAGAATTTATGAGCATGTCAGTTTATTGGCATTTCTTGTTTTGTATTATTTATCAGTCCCAAGTTTATTGGCATGTGCACTATACTCAGAAAATTAAGCAATACAAAACAGTGTATATATTTTGCTAGCATGAACTGAAAATAACAAACGCATGTAAGACATGAATGCAGAAGAAATGGCTATGACCTTAGTAATCAGAGAAGGTAAGGGGAAGACCGTAACATCTGAAATGATCTTTGTATAATGAACTCAGTAATATTAACTGATATTTTGCATAGTTTGTCTCCATAGAACATTCTAAAGCATGTTCATTTATATTACCTTCATGACTCTGAAAAGAGATAGCTATTTCTCTTATCCTTGACTTAACGAGAGGAATTGAAGCAGGGAAACATTCAGTGAGTAGGTCAGACTCAGTGAGGCTAATAAGTGGAGGAGATATTTAAGATATTTACGAGTTTTCCTTTAGCAGAGAGAATACTAAAGAGCATACTTATTTTAGATAGTTTGAGTAAAAGTGCAGAACTAAAAATGTTGGTGAAGAAGAAAAGTGAGAAAATCAATTTGACTAATGATAAGTTTATACTGTAGAGTTGGTTAATTCCAGAGAATTAATTCCAGAGAGAACTTTTGGTTATCTCTCCATTGCTAGCCATTGTGCTAAAGAATTAAGTTAGTAAGTTAGAAAGTTGTTAGGTAGGGTGGCATGGGAAATTAAAAGTTTATAGTAAGCATAGATCCTGTACAGTGTGATGAACCACATGATTGCTTGTTCAGTGAAATAAACACTTGAAATTTTCAAGTGGAGTTTTCCTTTATTCACAGAATAGGTTAATTACCATATTCAATTGATTGATATAAAATTATGCAGCTAATTTATATTTAAATTACTGATATTTGATATTTAATGTATTATTTTGCCATTTTATTAAGGGATTTTTAATGTGCACAAGCTTTTGTACATTGCAGCTAAATTTTAAACGAGTTCATATATTATGTAAGATAAATTTGACTTCTGATTTCATTATTGAATATAATATCTTTCAGTTTAAAGACCTTATTTAAAATCCAAAGAAACTACTTAAAATATTTAATTATTTTTGCCTATTATTTTCTTTAGAATATCTTTAATAATAAATGCTTCCGTACATAGAATGCTTATCCTGTGGCAGTTACTGTGCTAAAACTTGACACATGTAATTTCAGTTCTTACCATAAATCTGTGAAGTTGTCCTCATTTCGTAAAAGAGAAAACCAATAGCATTTGTGTTATTCACTTAAGATTACATTGCTAGTAAAATGGTAAAGACAGAATTTAAACCCAGTACTGTCTGCTGTCAAACTGAGCTAAATACTGTTTCTAGTCATTTTTCTGTCTCATATATACAAAGTTCTAATTTTATATGCATAGCACTGTTATATAGTATGGGTATATAGAGATGAGCTTGACACCTTAAGGAGGAGACCATGTACTGAAAGATATGATTGCTGGGAGTATAGGCATATAAGTGACATGAATGCCTGAAGAAAAAGTAAAACCACTGTTTAAATTAGTGCTAATATTTTTATATAAAGAGTTTTTGCCTATTGAGATTAAAAAAAAAAAAAAGGTACCAGAGGATGGGCAGACTAAGTAAGTGAATAATTTTAAACTGCAAGACTTAAAACCGTACAAACTGGCAGTACAACAAATCAGAAATCAGAGATTATTGATTGTAAATACTAACAGGGCCACATTTGTGTTCACCATTATATTCCCAGAGTCTAGAACAGAGTCTGGCACACAGAACACACTCTGTAGGTATTTATTTAGTCAGTAAAACAACATGAAAAAATGCTGAACCCTACTTGTAGTTAGGAAGTTCAGCTAAAATGAGTTAACAGTTCTTAGTGATCAGTTAATTCCCAAGCTACATCCTTTCACTCTCCCAGAGAGAGAAAGAGGGAGGGACAAGGGATGGGAAGGGAAAGGTAGAAGGAAGTATAATACAGGAGAAGGTACAATGAAATAGGTAAGTCAAGCATATATTTCTGATAGGAGTATAAATGGTTTCACTAATCTTAGAAAGCAATTCTGTAATTTATAGTAGCTTTGAAAAACTTTATAGACTTTGACCTAGCCATTCTACTTCTGAAATTTATACTGACAAAGTAATCCTGAGTATATAAAAATCTTCCATGAAAATATATATAAAATTATATATAACACAAAAATTTGGAAAGAGTCTAAATATCCAAGATTACTAAATGGTTAAGTAAATCCTGGCAAATCTCTTTATTGAACTCTTACTAAAGTTTTTGTTAATGTTTGTGAAATAACATGGAGAAATTTTGAGTTCAGTGAGAAAAAGCAATATATGAAATATGTACATCTAGAATAGTATAAAAAAACTACATAGAAAGAAAAACTAGAAGGAAAGATATCCACAATGCTGGATATTTGGGTAGTGGATTATCAAGTGATTTTTTTTATCTTCTAAAATTTCTCTAATAAATAATAGGTATAAAAATTAAAAATAAATGGGTATATAAAACGCATAAAATTTCTCTTATTTGAAACTGTGATTAGTATGTAAACATTGGTTTGCTATTAAATCACCTGTATCTTAATCTTCTTTTAGTATTTCAGTATAAAAGTTCTTTTAAGTTGTGAAAGAAAAATCATTTTTGACTGGTGTTAGAATATTTATATTTTGTTTTCTTAATTTCAGTTAACTTTTGTTTTCTGTCTTCCACTCCCATGATTTTAGATTTAATCCAAGACTGGTCTAGTGATAGTGCTCCGGACATTTTTTCATTTGTGCCATATACGTGGAACTTTAAAATCATGTTTCATCAATTTGAAATGATTTGGGCTGCTAATCAACACAATTGGATTGACTGTTCCACTAAACAACAGGAAAATGGTAAGAACTTAAAAATTAGGTTAAGTATTCTGTTCATTAAGAGAAATTACAACAGTGGAAATTGATGTTGATTTTATGTTTTAATAGATACTAGAATTGATTTTTTTTCCATTGTCTTATAATACTCTTGGAGAATTACTTCAGAGTTTTTATTGGACTAAGAATTTTATGTTTCATTTTCTTAGGTACGTATTTAAGCAATTTTTATTTAAAGTTTTATTGAAGTTAAAAATAAATTTTCTCTTTTTTTCCTCTTCTTGTAGTGTATCTGGCAGCCTGTGGGGAAACATTAAACATTGATTTCTCTTTGCCTTTTACGGACTTTGTTCCAGCTACGTGTAACACCAAGTTCTCTTTAAGAGTATGTATAATTGTTTGAATTCTTTATTAGTAAGTTTCATTTCTCAAAGCTTATCTTTACTTTTCCCCACTATCCCATTGTTATCCTGTAGTATTTTAGTTCTCCATTGTTCATGAGGTTCAGTGTCACAGAAATGCTGCTGTTTGTTTTTTGTAGTTCCTCAACTCCCCCTTAGAGGAGTTGAGCAATAAAAAGAAAATTCCCTGAGCTGAATATTTTCCTAACCAGTTCATTTCTAACCTTTGTGGCTAACTTACATGTTCTTTTGAAAACCCCTTCTAGCTCTAATGTTTACAGTGTATGAACTAGATTTTACAATTTCCTTTGTTTTGTTACTAATTATAAACATGATTTCAAGGGATAGCCACAAATACCTCTCTTCCTTTTTCTGAAAGGCAGCTCTAATGAGTTCAGAATTATGTGGAATACCTAATTTTAAGGTATGAACAATCAGAAGTAGTTATTAGTATTGATGGAGGTTATGATGGTAAAAATTGGCAACAATAAGAGCTGCTAATACCTATTAAACATGTTCTGTGTGACATACACAATTTCCAGTGCTTTATGTGTATTAGCTCATTTCATTCTCAGAACAGTTTACTTAAGATAGTTGTTATCTGCATTTATGAAATAGGAAACTGAGAAGCTGAGTTTATGTAACTTATCATGTGACTGGTGAGTAGCTGAATTGGAATTTGAACCCAAGTGTTATAGGTCAGGGCTTCATTCTCTTAACCACTCTGCTGTGCTACATGTTAAGAAATCAGGAATCATGGCACCCCAGTGTTTATAACATTATCAACAATAACCAAATTATAAAGGGTCCAAATGTCCATTGACTGATAAGTGGGTAAAGAGTTGTGGTATATATACCTGGTGGAATATTACTCAGCCATAAAAAAGAATGATATTGTCATTTGCCATGAAGTGGATAGAGCTTGAGTGTATTATGCTAAGTGAAATAAGTCAGAGAAAGACAAATACCATATGATTTCACTCATATGTGGAATTTAAGAAAACAGATGAACATTGGGGGGAAAATGTGAGATGCAAACCATAAAATAGACTTAACTATTGAGAACTGAGAGTTGCTAGAAAGGAGGTGAATAGGGATTGGCTAAGTGGGTGGTAGGTATTAAGGTTAAGGACACTTGCTGAGCAAAATAAGTCAACCAGAAGAAGGCATTTATCATATAATCTCCCTGATATGAGGAATTTGAGAGGCAGAGTGAGGCGGGGGGATTGGGGAGTAGGGAAGGAAAAAAATGGAACAAAATGGGATCGGGAGGGAGGCAAACCATAAGAGACTCTTAATCTCACAAAACAAACTGAGGGTTCCAGGGAGGTGGGGGTATGGAGAGGGTGGTTGGGTTATGGACATTGGGGAGGGTATCTGCTCTGGTAAGTGCTGTGAAGTGTGTAAGTCTGATGATTCACAGACCTGTACCCCTGGGGCAAATGATACATTATATGTTAATAAAAAAAAAGGGCACATGTGTTGAGTACCAGGTGTTACATGAAGTGACGAATCACTAAAGTCTCCTGAAACTAATACTATACCGAATGTTAACTAACTGGAATTTAAATACAAATTTTTTAAAAAATGTAAATAAAAACAGAAATAAAATTCTGTAGTAATCAAATCTAAAAAAAAAAAAAAAAAATCAGGCATCATGATGAACAAGATTAGGGCACCGACCTATAAGGAGAAAAGTGAAGCCAAATGAGAACATATCAATTCAGAATTCTTCAAAGCCAGTTGATAATCCAAGACAATCCTATTTTAAAAATTAAGTAGGGGCGCCTGGGTGGTATAGTCAGTTTAGGCTCAGGTTGTAATCTCAGGTTCGTGAGATCCAGCCCTGCATTGGGCTCCATGCTCAGCACAGAGTCTCCTTGAGTCTCTCTCCCTCTGCTCCTCCCACTGCACTCTTCCCCCTGTCTCTCTGTCTCTAAGCTAAATCTTTAAAAAAAAAAAAAACTAATAAAATGCAGAACATATTCCACCTGAGCTTATTGTCAGTGAGATGATTTTGGTTTTATTTATATATTTTTTAAAGATTTTTATTTATTTGAAAGAGAGAGAGCACGAGTGGAGGGGGGAGAGAAACTCAAGAAGACTGTGCTGAGCATGGAGCCCAACATAGGGCTCAATCTCACAACTTTGAGGTCATGACTTGAGCTGAAGGCAAATGCTTAACCAACTGAGCCACCAGGCATTCCTCAGTGAGATGATTTTTAATTTTTTTTTTTTTTTTTTTTTTTACTGAGTTACATGTGAAATACCCATGGATACCCATAGAGATAATCTTTTTACTATTTTGTGAAAACTATGCTATTTATTCCCTTACTTTTTTTTTTAACTTTCTAATCAGAATTTAGTTAAAGAAAAAAAAAGAAGAGCAGAATTTAGTTTTAGTCAATGTTAAATCTTATCCCAGTTACTTAACTGACTTGATTATAAAATATGCCTTTTGAAATTTATTTTCTTTTGAATTTATTCTCAAGATTATTATTAACAGGTTTGGCTGTAAATAGGAACCTAACATATTTATGTACCTGTTTTATTACTTTGGATTATTATAAATTATTTTTTAGGGAGAAGATGTTGATCTTCATTTATTTCTACCAGATTGCCACCCCAGTAAATATTCATTATTTATGTTGGTAAAGAATTGCCACCCAAATAAAATGACTCATGATACTGGTATTCCTGCTGAGTGTCAAAGTGGTCAGAAAACAGTTAAACCAAAATGGCGGAATATTACACAAGAAAAGTGAGTATATAAAATTAATGATTTAAGTATTTGTGTTTATATGTGGATTTAAGTATTTGTGTTTGTATGTGGATTCTTCTGATTTTAAAAAAAAATAAAGTTGATTATTTGTAAGTGGTCTTTGTACACAGTTAAATGAATTAAATAACTGACCAGAATTTTATTTTTTGTTCTTCAAAGAGCTGGTTGGGTTGAATGCTGGACTGTCCCAAGTGTCATGCTTACAATTGATTATACATGGCATCCAATTTATCCACAAAAGGCAGATGAGCAACTAAAACAATCATGTAAGTGTTTTTTATATGATTTGTACTTTGAAACATCTGGTTTATGATTGATAGCCATTAAAAGTATAAAAATTTTTTTTATTTGGAAATTTATCTATTCATTTGTTGTAATTTTAAACATTTAAAAATCTTTTAAGAATATTTGGCATAATTAAAACTAACTTTCATTGAGTATTTACTGTGTATCAAATACTATATCAGGCTGTTTACTGGTTTACATTATGTCATTTAATCCTTACAACTCTGTGAGATAAATGTTGTTATTGTAGGTTTGAACAAATGTGTTCAGAGAAAGTAAATAATTTTTTCAAGTTCTGCCAAGCTAGAAACAGAAGAGCTAGAATATCAAATAAAGTGTATGTGGATATAAATATATTTAAAGCATTTGGCTTCATGAAATGTTAGTTTTTTTAATGCATTTTCACAACTATCATATCATACCAGTTTCCCTGAGGCTTTTGTACCTTATTACCAGGGTCCAAAATGAAATTAGAGTCAAGTGATATTTTCTTTGTATTTTTCTAGTGAGTTAAATGTACAAATAGTTTTCATAATTTTTCTTATGAGCTTGATTATGTCACACTGCATTTGAATAGCTGTTTATGTGAAAACAACTTTGTACTTTAATGCCCAAGTATAGATAAAGCCCTGACTGTGACCTGAATTTATATTACAGGGATTTGAGAATGTTAATAGGAAATTTTCTTTGTTTCTATACCATCTTATTTGTGTATTTCTACACATATTTCAATGAAGTCTGTTTTAGTTCACATTCTTAACTTTAGTCTGGCAGGTCATTTTCATTATATACTATAGATACTCTATTGTAGTTGATTTCCTGAAAAATTACAAAACAGAATTTCTTAGAGAATGATTCCTTAAAGGACTTTTGAGAAATTCCCCACCACAATTTTTTTTCCTTAATTTTTTTCAGTATCAGAAATGGAAGAAACAATGCTATCTGTATTAAGGCCATCCCAGAAAACATCAGACAGAGTTGTTTCTTCTCCTTCTACGTCTTCACGCCCACCTATTGATCCCTCAGAACTTCCACCTGATAAACTTCATGTAGAAATGGAACTTTCCCCAGATTCTCAAATAACTCTTTATGGACCACTATTAAATGCCTTCTTATGTATAAAGGTATGATTTTTAAAAGATCTTACACATTCTCAAACATAGGCAAAATGGATACTATCTAATTAAAATTGAGACCGTCTGAAGTAGCCAGTTTTGGTGGTTTAAAGTTGTTGAAGATAATCTTGGCTAGACTTCCGGTGCTAGAGTTTATTATAAACTTATTTATTAAAAATAGTGTACTTCTCAGTTGAGTTTTTATTTTGTATTTTTAGCATTTAATATATTCTAGGAATTGTGCTAGTTGCTGGAGATAGAGATGATACAGCATCTGTTCTCAAGGAAGTAAGTTAGAGGATATAGTAGGATAGACATATATAAGGACAGATTTTAACACATTGTAATGTAACACAGCAAAAGAAGTACAAGAGAACTTTGTCATCTGAGAGTAATAAAATAAAACCAAGAAGAGCTGACTTTTTAAGTAAATTCAGTAAAAACAGAAAACTTTATTTCATGCTAAGTAATAAACAAAGATTTGTTTGCATCACTATCTTCACTTATCACTGATAGCTTTCCCTGTGATTTGAGCAGTTATCTAATATCACTTTTAGCAACTTCATGAAATTTTGCATTTTTCCAGGATTTTGCTAAATCACTTTGCTTTAGATTTTCATCATACTGTTGGATGCTTTACTGCATCTGATGAACAAAGTGAGACTAATTGTCCAAACATTAACAGTCATGAGCAGTAGAGTTATTTGTGGGATAGGTTTTTGCATGAGTCTGATTTTTCAGTGTTTACTTGTTTGCTTCTTTTTGTGATTTCACAACTGTGGAGGTTTGGTTATGGAATGCTTAGGTAACAGGCAATCCTGTAATGTACACTGACAGGTGTAATTAATTCCAGAAACGGTTTAGGATGATCAGGGTTAATTGGGGAAAGAGAGTCAAGGTTTGTTAACAAAGGTTCTCTGGAAGTGCTAGCTGAACAGGTTTTTATATTTAAATTTTTATATTTGAGTTACTGTTGTATATAAACTACTGTAAAGCATCAGATGATATAATTTAAGATAAAACTTGCAAGGGACAATGTACTTAATATTTGTGGAAATCTAAAGTTTTGGTTTGGTTTTAGGAGAGATTCCTGAAGGAGTGATTCTTCAGATATTCAAAGGGGAGAAATACACAAACATACATACACACCTATGCATTTTTTTTCTTGTGACCATAGTTTGACCCAAAGTATCCTTCAAATATTTCTCCCAATATTTTTTTTTAAAGATTTTATTTATTTATTTGACAGAGAGAAATCACAAGTAGATGGAGAGGCAGGCAGAGAGAGAGAGAGAGAGGGAAGCAGGCTCCCTGCCAAGCAGAGAGCCCGATGCGGGACTCAATCCCAGGACCCTGAGATCATGACCTGAGCTGAAGGCAGCGGCTTAACCCACTGAGCCACCCAGGCGCCCCTTCTCCCAATATTTTATTTTCTTGGGATTGCTTGTGAATATTAAGGATTTAAAGTGTAATTTTCAAGTTATAATTTCCCTGAAGAGACTGAACTGTATTTTAATTTAAATGTAAGTAATGATTTAGTTAGCAAATGAGGATGGATATATTGATATAATACCAGTTTTGAATACTACTTAAGAGGTATTATCACTGTTTTTTTTGCATCACTCTATGTATACTGAGCCTCAGTTTTTTTCTTTTAAAAATTCCATAATACATACTTGTCAAAATTAAAAGGATGATAACAAAGTATAAAGAGAAAGGAGTAAATGCCTTTTTAAGATTTCTTTACAAATTCTTCATAAATGTAACCTCTCTTGTTAGTTGGTTTTAATGCAGTCTCTTCCATGCATTAAGATTTTATAACAACTATTTAGTAGTGTAGTAGTGTCAGAGGTTTGTTGTACTAAAGTTTTTTTTGTTTGTTTGTTTTTTGTCGTACTAAAGTTTATATTAGTATTTGCATCCATCAAATTAACATAGAACTTGTATGAAGTAGCTATTAAAACAAATTAAAAATTTTAAAGGTTTGGAATATTTTTAAAAATACGTATTTCCCAACTTTTGTAGCAACATGGACAAGACTGGAAGAGATTATGCTGAGTGAAATAAGTCAAGCAGAGAGAGTCAGTTATCATATGGTTTCACTTACTTGCGGAGCATAACAAATATCATGGAGGACATGGGGAGTTAGAGAGAAGGGAGTTGGGGGAAATTGGAAGGGGAGGTGAATCATGAGAGACTATGGACTCTGAAAAACAATCTTTGAGGGGTTTGAAGTGGCAGGGGCCGGTGGGAGTTTGGGGGAACCAGGTGGTGGGTATTATAGAGGGCATGGATTGCATGGAGCACTGGGTGTGGTGCAAAAATAATGAATACTGTTATGCTGAAAATAAGTAAAAATAAATAAATAAATATGTATTTAAAACATGACAAATAAAAATTTTTCTAGGCCAATGAGCTCCATGCTTGCTTTTATTAGGAATATAAGTAGCTCTTTGTCTTTTTTTTTATCTTCTTTTTTTCTTTCTGCCTACCAGAAAGTTTAGTGTCATGCTAAATGAGATGTATTCTATTTTAATACATAACTTACGTTCTACTTAGTGTTAGAATGTATGTATATATAAAAGAAAACAGAGAATGTGAAAATTCATGTAACTGAGATTGTATTTTCCTTAATTACTATAATTAAACATCAAGAAATTCTGAATAGACTAGAAAAAAATCATATTTGTTTGACCGTTTATGAAAAATTGATTTCCAGAATCCACGAAAGAAACTAGGGTTACCATTATTATTACCAGGAAATTTGAGAAGAATATATACAAACATGCATTAAAATTTGTGAGAATATTTTATGGAACTGTTTACATCTTCTGAATTGACTTCTCTTAGTCTTACTATGTTTTTTCTTAATGGAAGAAGGAAAATCTGAATCTAGATAGTGATAGCATGTCAGTGGTAGTCAGTAGTAACTGTGGATGAAGGGTTGGTATATGTGGCATATATGTTTTTCTTATTAGAAAAAAATTAATATTGAAAACAGACTACCTGTAGGTTGTTTTTTCTCCCCCTCTCCGGCTTCTCTGAATTTATTAGCTCCCTTCTTTTAACTATAGTGGTAATTCTTTTTCCTCTTCTTTGAGAAATGGGTATTATTGCATAAATAGGCTAGGGGAAAAAACGGTAGTGTCCTGTTATTTGAAGTAGTTACT
Organism: Mustela nivalis; assembly: GCF_964662115.1. NCBI lineage: Eukaryota > Metazoa > Chordata > Mammalia > Carnivora > Mustelidae > Mustela > Mustela nivalis. Next base: position 87,006,079 of record NC_139023.1, on the reverse strand, counting down.
TGACACTCATGATAAAATACCTCTAGGAAAATAAAATTTCATAGAGCTTTTAAGTTGATTGGAAAAACAGCTTGCTTTCTCATGTTTAAATTCATTCATGCTGCAAACTTGACAAAAGAACACATCTTTTTCAGTTATATAAGTTATTGCTTTTTTTCTGGGATTGTTTGGAATTTGTTTTAGAGATAGTTCAGTTTTGCATACTACCTACCATAAAATGGAAATGGAACTTTTATTTGTACTTGTAATAATTTATGTACATTTATTAATCTTAATATACCATAATAGTTTACCATAATATATTATTACTTACTTTATACTTTGGTCAACCTTTTGGTAATTTTTTTAGTGAATCCTCAAGAAGTTAACCTTTGCAGATGGAGTTCACATACTAAAAAAACAAAATTAAACTAAAACACACAAAACTTAAACCACACAGTCAACATCAAACATTTAACATGAGGCTCATGTTTTAAGGGATTTATAATTTAAAAGTACATTTTGTTTATAATTTTCAATATGTACTAATATGATAACTCATAAAGGACTCCTTGTTTATAATTTTCAATATGTACTAATATGATAACTCATAAACAGACTCTTTAAAAACAGTCATTGACACATTTAATAAAAATTAGCAAATGTTCTCTACTATTTTGGGGATTCAATATTCCTTAAAGAATTTGCTATGAGTTTTTTCTGTTTCAGATAATTAAATGTAGATTGTTTTGGTGGTGAAATTGAACATTAGGCCCAAGAGAACATTTTTCTTTTGACTTTAATAATCTACAGGAATCTTTTCTGTTTTTAAGTTTAAAAATTGCAAGAGACTTAAGAGACTTCTAAGAAATCTTTTAAAAATAAGAAATAACTTAAAAATCTTTTAAAAATTAGAGTAGGATTATTAACAATTGACTAAAATGAATATAACTCATTTTTATTGATTTGTTGGTAATTCTTAGTATGTCAAAAGCTAATAAACATGAACATTGTACACTGATTCCATTTATCAGTTGTATGGAGGTAGGGTGTAGAGGTGGTTGGGTCTGGAGGCCATTTGTAGATAAACATCACTGAAGGAAATATTTTACTTTTCTCCTTTCTCTGACATCCATGCCCATTGCAAACTATTGGACCTGTCTTCAGGACCAGAATGGCATGTGTATTTTGAAAAGGCTTCTCAAGTGATCTGAGGACTGCTGCTTTGAGTACTTCTAGATCTTTAGTGTTGATTGAAATCCATTAGAAATTTATTTTTAGCTTTAGAAATTTAATGTTTGAATTTAGGATAAAAACTAATGTTTATTTACATTTATATTTGTGCTTGAGTTTGTCCATGCTTCAGAGTTATATAATAAAGGCAATTATCAAGATGTCAAGTGGGTTCTAAGTAGGACCTGTGTTACTAGAGCCAGATAACAATAGAGAATGTATCAGTTTTGTGAGTCCATATATGTGGGATTTTATTACCAGCCCCACCACTAATTAACCAAGCCCTTCAACATCATTTCCTATGAAAAGATATTTAATTGGCCAGATTGATTGACTAGAATTCTAGCTAGAAAATAAATGTGTCGGGACACCTGGGTGGCTCAGTTGGTTGGACGACTGCCTTCGGCTCAGGTCATGATCCTGGAGTCCCGGGATCGAGTCCCGCATCGGACTCCCAGCTCCATGGGGAGTCTGCTTCTCTCTCTGACCTTCTCCTCGTTCATGCTCTCTCTCACTGTCTCTCTCTCAAGTAAATAAATTAAAAAAAAAAATCACAAAAAAAAAGAAAATAAATGTGTCAATAAATAAAATGCAGAATTTATCAAAATACTGACTTGATTTCTAATATTGAACAAATATGGTTAACTGTGTTAGGAATATTTTAACAGCTTTTGATTACTACTAACAGATCAAATAGATAAAATTTAAATTCAGAATAATGGGAAGAAAAAAAGAATTTCATTTAAAATAAGTCCAAGAAAGACAAATACCATTTGATTTCACTTATATGTGGAATTTAAGAAACAAATGAGCATGGGGGGAGAAAAAGAGAGAGGCAAACCAAGAAACAGACTCTTCACTGTAGAGAACAACCTGATGGTTGCCCGAGGGAGTGGGTATGGGGATGGGTGAAATAAAGGATGGGGATTAAGGAGGACAGTTGTGATGAGCGCACCGAGTATTTGATGTAAGTGATGAATCACTAAATCGTACTCAATGAAACTAATATTACACTGTGTAAACTAAGTGGAATTTAAATAAAAACCTTAAAAAAAAGAAAAAAATAACAAAAAAGAAAAAAAGAATTTAAATAAAAACCTTAAAAAAAGAAAAAATAACAAATAAATTTAAATTCTGACACAAAAGGAACCAGAATATTAATAGTTAAAATACTTTGCATAAGAAGCCAGGATGGATTATGAGAAAGGGTGTTTTGGTAACTATTGATAACACATGTATTTTTCATCAGTAACCAAAATTGGAGATTCTTATTTAAGATGTTAAAAACACTTCTGATAAATATTTCACCCAGAATATATGGATTGTAATAGTTTGCTAATTGGATTTAGTCAAATTAATTTTTAGTGAATTGATCTTCCCTTAAAGGATGTCTCTAGGTACTATTGCCTCAGAACTCTGAGAAAGATTGAAAACTGTTGAACATTTCATATTTTCAGTTTTCTTCTAGGACCTAAATTGCAAGTTTTTGCTATAATTGGAAGTGGTGTTGTCATGAAACTTTACTATAAACTTATGTAATTTTTTATTTTTGTTTTTTGGGTTTTTTTTGTTTTTTGCTACAGAATGTTTATTTGCTAAGTAGCCAAGTAAGTATATGCCTTAAGTATATATATCTTTTTTTTGTTGTTGGTTTTTCATTTCAAGGAAGCAGACCATATACTTTTAACTAAATAAAATAGTTGAAGGAAATGCTTGGTTTACAAAATTCAGACTCTAAGTTGAAAAGTTATTGTTACATACCTCTTTAATAGAAGTTTGTTCTTAATATTTATAGGAAAATTACTTTGGGGAAGATGACATGTATATGGATTTTGAAGAGGTTATTTCAAGTCCTGTTCTGTCACTGTCAACATCATCCAGCTCTGGGTGGACTGCTGTTGGGATGGAAAATGACAAAAAGGAAAATGAAAGTTCAGCCAAGTCAATTCATCCGCTTACCTTACGTCCTTGGGATATTACTGTACTTGTTAATTTGTACAAAGTTCATGGACGTCTTCCTGTTGTAAGTGTTTATGTATCAGAATAGTCTGGAGTATATTACGAAATTCACTCAACTTAAACTGTAAGTGTGTGTACACACATGCACACACTAATAAAAAAATCAGATTTGAAAACTTGAAAATTTATCCTTTTACCATAATAAAGCTAGTTTATTATTTTCTTCATAATGTGATTACTTGATCATTGTTAATTTTCTGCTTTTCTTCTTTCACTTCAGTTCCTTCTTTCTGTTCTTTGGAACTTTAGAGCATTTTGTCGCAATGTTGAGTTGTTGGGTTTATAGTTAGCCTGATGGATACTCTAGGATTTACATTTTCTTATCCTTTATCCAACTCTAGACCTTTTGGGGCCATTATGGTGAGCCTGCTACAAAATCAAGATTCAGCTTCACCCTGCAGGTTGAACTGTTTTCAGGGGTTCAGACCTAGCACAGAATCCTGGTTCAGTCTTAGGTTGACCAGTGGACTGTTGTGGGCAGACTTGGAATGAGATTACATTGCCAGAGAACCTGGGTTGGAGTGAGACCAGATAGGGAGGAAGAGGCCCTAGAGCCTTGTGCTGCCTACTGGCTCCATACCATGCACCTAGGATTGAAAAGCAGAGGAGTCACCTTTGGTGCTTAGTGAACCTAATCTTTCTGGGTTACAGAATAGTTAATTTTGTCAGTGAGCACTGTTTCCCCTTTTTAAGAAGCAAAATCTCTTAACTATATAAAGGTAATTTTTATTTTCTTGCACTTCCTTGGTCTTATTTTTTCTGTATCTTGATTATGGTATTTTGTTCGATTTTAGCATGGAACCACTGATGGCCCTGAGTGCCCTACAGCATTCTTGGAAAGACTGTGTTTTGAAATGAAAAAAGGGTTTCGGGAGACCATGCTGCAACTTGTCCTGTCACCCCTAAATGTGTTTGTCAGTGATAACTATCAGGTAATATGAAAGTGAGTTACAGTAGAGACGTAGAGATGTATTATTGCTTATGGGGTTGAAACAGTGTGTTTAGTTTCTGTGCATGGTATATATAGCTCTTTAAATTAAAGCTTGTAATTTAACAAGTAAGAAGTTTTGAATATATGTGAGTTTTTCAAGAATCTCAGTTTTCTCTTTCTTTTTTTCTGCTGTTCCCTATTTATGTGATCCTGTATAATTATATTCTATATGTATTGTTTTTAGAAATGGAAAAACACAGTTTTTAATTTTTTCATATATTTATGGATGTGAAAGTGTATAAAATTTTGGTGGAATCTGTTGAAAATTACAACCTCAATATTCATATTAACCAGTACTATAAATCTTCAAAACATCCATATCCACATGGATTATTCTTTTTACCTAATATACTTCCAAGACACTTCATTAATCCCCTCAAGATATCGCCAGGGCTCTTTTGGAAGCGAACCAATGATATTCAGCAAATGGGAATAATTTACATTCTTCAGTTAGATTATCACTTTATTATTATATTTTAATGCCAAATGGCTTCACTTTTCATTTAACACTACTTTAGGGCTCTTTTCTACTTTTAGTCAAGTTATAAGTTTTAGAAAAGTAAATGGATTTTAATATAAGGCAAAGTAAAATTATGAATGGGAGGATGAATCTGATACCCCCAAATCATCAACAGATGATAAGGATTCTGTATAGTAACTGATCATTTTATATAAAATAACCTAACCCCCCATTTGTAACTCTTTTTCATAACTGACTATATTTTTCTACAAAGAATTTAATTTTTTCATATGTGCATATATTGACACACCTGACCTCCTAATAGCTGAAACTTAACACCTAATATATGCTTATTTTTGCCACAGAATCTGTTTCCTTCATCAGACTTTTGAAATAGTAGGCATACCTCATTTTATTGTATGTTGCTTTATTGCGCTTGCAGATACTACATTTTTTACAAAATGAAGGTTTGTGGCAGCTCTGCATCAAGCAAGTGTATCAAAGCCATTTTTCCAACAGCACTTGTGCACTTCATGTCTCTATCACATTTTGGTAATTCTCACAGTATTTCAAACGTTTTCATTATTATATTTGTTATAGTGATTTGTGTTTACTTATCTTTGATGTTACTATTGTAATTGTTTGGGGGTGCCCATATAAGATGGCAAACTTAAATGATAAATGTTGCATGTATTCTGACTGCTTCACCAACCTGCTATTCCCCTGTCTCTCACCCTCTTCTTGGGCCTCCCTGTTCTCTAAAACAAAAAGGTATTGAAACTGGACCAACTCATGACCCTGCAGTGGCCTCCAGGTGTTCAAGTGAAAGGCAGAATTGCATGTTTCTCACTTGAAATCAGAGGGTAGAAATGATTAAGCTTAGTGAGGAAGGCATGTCAAAACCCAAGCCAAGCTGAAAACTAGGCCCCTTGCACCAAATAGCCAACTTGTGAATGTGAAGGAAAAATTCTTCAAGGAAATTAGAAGTGCTAGCAATAAACATACCAATGATGAGAAAGCAAAATAGCCTATTGCTAACACAGAGAAGGTTACCGTGGTCTGGATAGAAGATCAAATCAGCCACAGCATTCCCTTAAGCTAAAACCTAATTGAGAGCAAGGCCCTCATGCTCTTCAATTCTGTGAAGGCTGGGAGAGGTAAGGAAGCTGCAGAAGAAAAGTTTAAAGCTAGCAGAAATTGGTGCATAGGTTTGAAGAAAGAAGCCATCTCCATAACAACAAAGTGCAAAGTAAAGCAGCAAGTGCTATAGAAGCTGCAGCAAGTTATCTAGGAGATCTAGCCAAGTTAATTCATGGAGGTGGCTATACTAAACAACAGATTTTCAAAGTAGATGAGATAGCCGTCTAGTTGAAGATGCCATCTAGGACTTTCATAGCTAGAGAGAAGTCAGTGCCTGGTTTCAAAACTTCAAAAGACAGGATGACATTGTACTTACAGGCTAATATAGCTGGTGACTTTAAGTTGAAGCCAATCATTGAAAATTCTAGGGCCCTAAAGAATTATGCTAAAATTGCTCTGCCTGTGCTCTCAATGGAGCAACAAAGCCTGGATGACAGTCTCTTTATAACATTGTTTACTGAATATATTAAGCTCACTTTTGAGACCTAGTGCTCAGAAAAAGAGAGCCCTTTCAAAATATGACTGCTCATTGACAATGCACCTGGTCACCCAATAGTGTTGATGGAGATCTACCCTGAAATCAATGTTGTTTTCATGCCCGATGAACATAAGATCCATTTTGAAGCCCATGGATGAAAGAGTCACTTTGACTTTCAAGTCCTTTTATTTAAGAAATATGTGTAATAAGACTATAGCTGCCATAGATAGTGATTTTTCTGGTGAATCTGCGCAAATTTAAAACCTTTGGTACAGGTGAGTTCTATAGGATTTGGCTGCGTGTTCTTGATAGCATTAGTCTTAATGCAGGGCCTCAAGGTTAAGGATCTGAGGTAATGGATGGGTTATTGTGTCCAACTTAAGAAACCATCCCCTTTTAATTTTTGAGCATTTTATGATGTATATTAGTTTCCTAGGGCCACCATGGCAAAGTACCTCATACTGGGTGGCTTAAAACAAGAGAAGTCTATTCTCTCACAGTTCTGGAGCCTAGAATTCTGAAATCAAAGTATTGACAGGGCATTTTCTCTCTCTCAAGGCTGTAGGAGATTAAATCCTTGCTAAGCTTTTGGTGGTTGCTAGTAATCCTTGGCATTGCTTGTCTTATAGATGCGTATCTCTGCCTTTGTCTTCTCATGGCAGTGTCTTCATGTGTCTCTGTGTCCCAGTTTTCCTCTTCAAAGGACACCAGTCATTAGATTAAGCCATACCCTAATTCAGTGTAACCTTATTTTAACTTGATTAGATCTGCTAAAACCCTCTTTTTAAATATAGTAAGGTCACAATCACAGGTGCCTGGGCTTGGGACTTTAAGTGTGTCTTTTTAGGGTACACAGTTCAGCCCCCAATATGATGCAACCGCACCATAAAATCTAGACTATGATCTTTGTTGATGTACTGGATAGGCTCTGTCTTTAGGACAAACCTAGATCTGTATTTATTTTTGAGCTCAAAAAATATTAATCAGAAGTATCTTATACTGAGAATTTTCGAATCTTAGTGCCAGAAGTGATCTTTATTGACCATCCTCCCCAGCTTCTTCAGATAAAAAAAATAGAAGGGAACTGATACCTGGAGAAATTTCTGTGATTTTATATATAGTCACATAGCTTAGGTGAAAATAAAAAATATATTAAAGGAGCTGCTAGAGCTATTATTATTGTCATACTTAGAAATTTCCTTTTAAGAATTACTTATGAATTTGATTTAGCTCATATCCTTACTTTTTTGTTGTTGTTATTGTTTTTTTTTTTTTTTTTTTTAAGAATACATTTCCTAGGGGCACCTGGGTGGCTCAGTGGGTTAAAGCCTCTGCCTTCGGCTCAGGTCATGATCCCAGGGTCCTGGGATCGAGCCCCGCATCGGGCTCTCTGCTCAGCGTGGAGCCTGCTTTCCCCTCTCTCTCTGCCTGCTAGTGATCTCTGTCTGTCAAATTAAAAAAAAAATTTTATTAAAAAAAAAAAAGAATACATTTCCTAAAATGTGTTGAAACAAGGATTGCCAACACTGTTTCTTGTGCAGGTGGCCTGCATACAAATACTAAAAAGACTACTGCAGTAAAATTAGTTTGGGAAATACCTGTGAACTGTCCCAATATATATTAGTACATTGAATTCTCTGAATAGACTTGCTGTGATGAAATCTATATAGTCATTTAGCGTTATCTTCCTTTTGTGGTCACTGTTAGGTGTGGTGAGATAAATGGTGAATAAGGCAGAAATAATTTTTACCTTAATAAACCTGGTGGAGAAGAGAAATATGGAAGAAATACAAAACAATGGTTTGAGACAAGAACATGGTAGAATTTGCCTTCTTAGATCTCTGTGGTTGTTTTGTAGAGTATGGAGGAGGGAGATGTAAAAATGAATGCTGGTATGGTTTCACTTACTTGTGGAGCATAACAAATAGCATGGAGGACATGGGGAGTTGGAGAGGAGAAGGGAGTTGGGGGAAATTGGAAGGGGAGGTGAACCATGAGAGACTATGGACTCTGAAAAACAATCTGAGGGGAATGAAGTGGTGGGGGGGTGGGAAGTTGGGGTACCAGGTGGTGGGTATTATAGAGGGCACAGATTGCATGGAGCACTGGGGGTGGTGCAAAAATAATGAATACTATTATGCTGAAAATAAATAAATTTAATTAAAATAATAAATTGGAAAGATGTAGCTATTAAAAAAAAAATGAATGCTGGGCGGCTCTGCACACATCTTAGCAAGAGGTCATATTATTTGGACCATAATGATAGTAGTGAAGATAGAAGAAAATCCATGTATTTCTGAGAGATTGGGAGGTAGATTCTACAAAATTGGTGACTGATGGGTAGGGCATTGCCAAACCTATTTGATTCTATATTACTATATATATTCTATATTACTATATTACTGTTCTGTGGAACTAGTGTTCCATGGACTACCCTATTTTATGACCTATCTTTTAGCTTTGTAAATTCCAGAACTTTTGTTTTTGAAATATTTGCTGCTTTTTGGTAGTAAGTATGTAATTTCTGATAAATAAATAGGTAAATATATCATTTTTATATTTATGTAGTTCTCAAAATCTATATGAAAGATGGCTTTCTTTCCTACTTCTTCATTTTATGGTCATAATGGTCTTTGTTCTTCCCTGTTATTATTATTTTTTTTCTTTTCAGTATTTTAATCTCATTATTCCTGTCTTCCCACCAAAGATTGGTCTCTTATATTCCCTGTCAGTCAGAATACTAATTTCTTTTTATTCAAATATTGAGCCATTCATTTGTATCAGAAAAGTATCATTCTTTCTAGGACTTTGCTCTCTTGCTTTGCACTTGGATTCTGAATGGATATTGTCACTAAAGAAGCTTAACTGAGACTCTCTGGTACAAGGTTGTGTGTTAGGATTTTATGGACCCGTGAGTGTTATTTTCCAGATAGTGTGTTTTTACTGTTAGTCTCTGGAGGAAAAAAACAACTAGAAATAATAATGCAGTTTTCTTGTACTTCTTACAGTCTTCTTATTGTTTTCAGCAGCGACCTCCTGTGGATGAAGTACTCAGGGAGGGTCACATCAATTTGTCAGGTCTCCAGCTGAGAGCACATGCTATGTTCTCAGCAGAAGGTCTTCCTTTGGGAAGTGATTCCTTAGAATATGCATGGTTAATTGATGTGCAGGCTGGAAGTCTTACAGCTAAGGTCACAGCACCACAGGTATGATTATCTGACTTCTTTTTCCTTTGCTCACCCACTTTGCCAAGAGCAAATTGTTTGCCTGTTTGGATGTTCATTGCATTTTCACTAATAGCATTCTGAGGGCCAGACAATTCTTTGCTCTTTGGTTGGGAGTCATTCTTGCCATTCAGGATTTTCTTAGTAACAGATGAGTCAGAGACAAGTTTCACTTTTCTGAGCCACATAAAATTGAAGGGTGTAATGTTTTATAGTTCTGCATAACACTTTCAAGATCAAAACTTTGGGAAGTATGAGAACTGGTCTGGAAATTGTATATATTATTAAAATTACATTAGTTCTTTCTCTGCTGTTGAAAAATTCTTTTTTTCCCCGGTATTATGGAGTAATTTTTTAAAAGAATTTTGCTTTTTTGTATATTTCTTAAGTAGGATTTAAAAATATTGTTTACAAAACTCAAGATTAAATAGCTCAGTTCTTATCATGTCTCAAAGCAAGATAACATCATTTGTATCTGTTTTAATGATGTGGACTTAAAAAAATAAGAACAAATTTGATAAAATCCCCCTCCTCCTCTTATCCCCTTTAATCTTTAGAAGACTCAGAGGTCATAAGGATCATTTAGTTCTTGAAACGGACCATTGATATTTAGCCAAATAGCTGTATTACTGTAGCATTTCACCTATTGATCCATATATTTATGATGTACATGCTTATCTTGGCATTTAAGAAGAGTGGAATTTGATCTTGAATGTTTGAAATATACCTGCTCAATTTTAATAAAAATTACAGAATGTGTATGAAACATTTATAGGTAGGAAATAGCTACAGGAAGGTGGGTAAAGACTCTAGATACCTTGCATATCTGCAAGAAATTTTTGAAAGGCAGAAAAAATTAAAATTCTAGAAATAAGAAAATGGATTTGAAAAGGGATATTTTATATAAAAGTAGCTAAAATACATAATAGAGTGTATAAAAATGGATGGAAAGAAATACTCAGTGCTCACTGGGCTGGTGACTATCCTTTCCTTATTATCCGCCATCTCTTTTCTCTAATGTATAGGTAAAGACTGAAATTTATTTTAAAAAGTTTGTTCCTTAACAAAGACAGAATAAAGCCATGCTGATTGTATAATAATGAACACAATTCCTTTAATCTAACAATTGCTAGAATCTCATACGTTTCTAAGTTGCCCTTTTTAGAAGATGAAACATTTCTTTCTTCTGCACTAGAATCTTAGCATCACTTTTGAATGAGCATTTCATGAATCCATAGGTGCTTTTTAATGTGTATTCCATTCTTTGTATATTTTAAAAGTGAAATTTATGTTTTCTGATAGTTTAAACTTTTTTATTGAATGATATCCTGTATACCTGTATTTCAATATGTTTATTAACAATTCTAATCAATTATAAAATGAAGGGGTTTTTTTGTAAACCAAAGATTTGATGAAGAATTAATATATACTTAAGTTTCTGTTTACCTAAACAAAAGTGCTATAATCTTCAAAATATCTAATTTTCCAAAATTGCAGCTCACTATGATAATTAGATAATAATTTCATATCCAAGCTTTTTTGTTCATTATTAGGTAGAGAATTTTAGGTGCTTTTGTGTACAGAGGATTCCAGTTATATAAGAAGGAAGATTTAACCTTGAAGGAGATACTTACTTTGTAAGTTGCTGAGGTTGAATTTTTCAGTTATCATGCATTTTGTCATTCACAAATGAAAAGTAACATAAGCTTAAAAATGATGTCAAGGTAGAAATCATGATTCTAGCTAAAAACTGTGCTATGTAGCAGCAGGTGTAAGACAGCATTTGGGTTCTTTCAAACTGTATTCATATTCTTGATAAGCTTTTGAACTCTGAACATGTGTTTAGAATGCTAACACTGTTTTCAACCTGTCACTGCTTATTTGTAGCTAGCTTGTCTGTTGGAGTGGGGACAGACATTTGTTTTTCATGTGGTATGTCGGGAGTATGAACTGGAAAGACCTAAATCAGTAATAATATGCCAGCATGGATTTGACCGTCGGTTCTGTGAATCCAAGGTATGTTAACAAATATGTGAGCAGTATTATAGACATTTATGGATTTTTTAAAATGAAAGATTGAGATATCAGCTTTAAATCCAATACACATAGCCATGAAGTAAGCATTATTGTTCAGTTTTCTCAATTAATAAATTATTTTGCAGATTTGTAGCCAGTTGTTATTTAGTTGCAAGTATCTAACATACGAGGTAATTATTAAAACAAAAATTCACAGGTAAATAGATATTATAAAGATTATATCTCACGTCTTACATTTTTACTTTTAACTCATTTTCTTATGTAATTACATTCTTTTGGATATAGCTAAATATTTATGTAGAAGATTTAGAAACTGAAGCAAGAGGAAGGTTAAATTCCTTACATGACATTGTTTATAGACCTCCCTAAAACATATCTGTTCTTTTGTAACATGGTTAGTAACATTGGCATTTGCCAAGAAAACATGGCAGTTCAAAAAAAAATTTTTATTCTAATTCTATAACATACAGATAACCATTGTTAACAGTTTAGTTTTCCTTTCTAATTTCTTCCTATATATGTTTTTCCTTTTTTTCCTTTTGTTATACATACTATGTTTATTTGCTGTTACATTAGTGTGAATTGAGAACAATTCATCCTGCTTTTAACTTTATGTCCAAAATATCTATAACCTCTGCTAATTTACTGACAATAAAGGAAACTGCTATAATTGGTGGTAAAATAGTTTTTTTTCTTGTTATAAACACTGCCAGGATCTAGGGAATCCTTAGTTATATGTCAAACAATTACTTCCTTATGGATAAATGGACACTTGTATGTGTCGCCTCTTTCTTTTTTTTTTTTTTTTTTTTAAGATTTAAAGCTTTCATGTTACATTAAAATTTTTAAAAATCAAACATTTTTTATTGTCTTAGAAAATTACTTTGTGTCCCTTTGCAGTCAGCCATTCATTAGTCCATGCAACCACTGATGTGCCTCTGTCATTTTAGATCAGGGTTTTTTGGGTCTGTTTTTGGGGGCAAAAGATACAGACATACCTTGTTTTATTGTGCTTTGCAGATACAGTGGTTTTGTGTCTTTGTTTTTTAACAAGTTGAAGGTGTGTGGCAACCCTGCAGCAAGCAAATCTGTCAGCACCATTTTTCCAACAGTATTTGCTCACTCTGTGTCTCTGTGTCACGTTTTGGTAATTCTTGTAATATTTCAATATTTGTCATTATTATTATTGTTACAGTGATCTTTGGGTAGTGATTATGACATGCTGAAAGCTCAGATGATGGTTAGCAATTTTTAGCAGTAAAGGCTTGTACATTTTTCCTAGACATAAGCTGTTATACACTTAGACTATAGTATAAAGTGTAAACATAACTTTTATATGCACTGAGAAACCAAAAAATTCACTTTTTTTAAATCTTACAGTATTTATTTATTTTTTATTTTTATTTTTATTCCAGTAAAGTTAACATATAGTATTATGTTAATTTCAGGTACACAATGTAGTGATTCAGTATTTCCATATATTACTCTGTGCTTATCAAGCATATTCTTAATCCCTTTCACCTATTTCACCCATCCCCCAGGCCACTTCCCTCTGGTAACCATCTGTTTGCTCTTTATAGTTAAGGGTCTATTTTTTTGTTTGTCTCTCTTTTTTCCTTTTTGTTCATTTGTTTCTTAAATTCCATATATGAGTGAAATCATATGGTATCTGTCTTTGGCTTATTTTGCTTAGTATTGTAGTCTCTGGATCATCCATGTTGTCACAGACGGCAAATTTTAATTCTTTTTTATGGCTGAGTAATATTCCATTTTGTTTATACACACACACACACACACACACACACACACATACACACCACGTCTTTATCCATTCCTCTGTCAATAGACACTTGGGCTGCTTTCATAATTTGGCTATTGTAAATAATGCTGCAGTAAACATAGAGGTACTTATATCTTTTTGAATTAGCATTTTCATATTCTTTGAGCAAATACCCAGTAGTGCAATTACTGGATCATAGGTTAGTTCTATTTTTAATTTTGTTCAGCAGTCTCCGTACTGTCTTCCATGGTGGCTACGCCAGTTTGCATTCCCATCAGCAGTACAGAAGGGTTCCTTTTTTTTTTTCCCACATCCTCGCCAACACTTCTTGTTTCTTGTGTTTTTTATTTTAGCCACAAAAATTTAACTTGCTTTATTGTGGTATTTGCTTTATTGCGGTGATCTAGAATGGAACCCGCAATATCTCCAAGGTATGCCTTATTATTATAGAACACTGGGTATAATGCAAGACATCTGTGTTCTACGCACTAATGAACAGTTGTATGCCATTGAGCCAATAATTTACTCAGGGTTGCCATTTCCCCAAGAAGTAGGTGAAATGTATGTTTTCTTCCAGCCTAACCATGACCAAATCTGTTTCAGGAGTAAAATAACATTAAATTTGTGTCAGTTGTCCTTAGATATCATAATAAAACTTACAGTTGATATATTTGTAAAAACAAGTGTGTGTGTTTGTGTAGTATAGAGTACTCATAAGAAAATCTTACAACTTTAAACTCCTATATAGTTCTTATAATCCTGTGACACTGTTTACTTATCATTTTACTTTGATTATTCTTTGTGACTTTTAGTAACTGTATTCTGTCAATTTAGACTTGCTTCTTTCCCCTTATGAATGAAAATGGTACATACTTATGATTAGTTTCTAATTAGTAAGTCTTTAATTACTGATAATTTCATTTATCATTATGAAAATGAGATTTGACTAATTTTTTAAAATATGCACATAATGAAAATTTTATTTAAATCAGCAGGTGTGAGTACCAAAATGGTGAAGTGAGGGTGAAGAATTAAATATCCAATTATTTTTCTTTTTAGTTGAGTTGTATACCTGGGCCTTGTCCAACTTCAGATGATTTGAAATATACTATGACTCGTTTAGCAGTAGATGGAGCAGATATTTATGTCGTGGAGCATGGCTGTGCTACAAATCTAAAGGTACACTTTTGTCTATTTCTTCGCCAATACAGTTCTTTTTCCAAACCAAAATTTCCAATTCTTTTTCTTTCTTTCTTTTTTTTTTTTTTAAGGTACACTTGTTTTAAAGGTACACTTTTGTCTATTTCTTAGGCAGTATAGTTAGTTTTTTTCTAAACTGAATTTTTTTTTTTTTAAGATTTATTTATTTATTTTATAGAGAGAGAGTAAGACTATGATCAGGTACTGGGAGGGAGAATAAGAGAGAAGCAAACTCCCCACTGAGTGTGGAGCCAGACATGGAGCTCTGTCTCACCACCCTGAGATCATGACCTGAGCCTAAATCAAGATTTAGTTGTTTTAAATGACTGAGCAACCCAGATGCCCCCAAATCTCTATTTCTTTCTTTTTTTGTTTTTATTTTTTTGTGTGTTATGTTAGTCACCATACAGTATGTCATTAGTTTGTTTGTTTGTTTGTTTGTTTGTTTTTGTCATTAGTTTTTGATGCAGTTTTCCAAGATTCATTGTTTATGTATAGCACCCAATGCTCCATGTAATACGTGCCCTCCTTAATATCCATTACTGGTCCAACCTATGCCCCAATATCCTCCCCTCTAAAACCATCAGAGTCCACAGTCTCTCATTGTTCATCTCCCCCTCCAATTCCCCCCCTTCATTTTTCCCTTCTTTCTCCTTATGTTCTGTAAGTAAATGAAAACAAATGATAATTGACTTTCTCTGCTTGACTTATTTCACCTAGCATAATCTCCTCCACTCCCATCCATGTTGATGCAAAATTTGGGTATTCATCCTTTCTGATAGCTGAGTAATATTCCACTGTGTATATGGACCACATCTTCTTTATCCATTCATCTGTTGAAGGGCATCTCTGGTCTTTCCACAGTTTGGCTGTTGTGGACATTGCTGCTATGAACATTGGGGTAGTTGAGTTGGCTCTTCTTTTCAGACCACCTGTATCTTTGGGGTAAATACCCAGTAGTGCAATTTCTGAATCATCAGGTAACTCTATTTTTAATTTTTTGAGGAACCTCCACACTGTATTCCAAAGTGGCTGCACCAACTTGCATTCCCACCAACAGTGTAAGAGGGTTTCCCTTTCTCCACATTCTCTCCAACACTTGTTCACTGTCTTGTTAATTTTTGCCATACTTACTGGTATGAGATGGTATCTCAGTGTGGTTTTGATTTGAATTTCCCTGATGGCTAATGATAATGAGCATTTTTTTTATGTGTCTCTTAGCCATTTCTCTTCATTCATTGGAGAAGTGTCTATTCATGTCTAATGCCCATTTTTGAACTTGATTATTTGTTTTTTTGGTGTTAAGTTTGAGAGGTTCTTGGATATCAGCCCTTTTTTTGTAGTGTCATTTGCAAATATTTTCTCCCATTCTTGGATTGCCTCTTTGTTTTGTTGACTGTTTTCCTTTGTTGTGCAGAAGTTTTTATCTTGATGAAGTCCCGAAAGTTCATTTTCACTTTTGTTTCCTTTGCCTTTGGAGATGTGTCTTGAAAGAAATTTGTGTGGCTAAGATGTCTAAGAGGTTACTGCCTGTGTTCTCCTCTAGGATTTTGATGGATTCCTGTCTCTTATTGAGGTCTTTCATTCATTTTGACTTTATCTTTGTGTATGGTATAAGTGAATGGTTGAGTTTCATCCTTCTGTATATAGCTGTCCAATTTTCCCAGCACCATTTATTGAAGAGACTGTTTTTTATTTTTCCATTGGATATTTTTTCGTGCTTTGTAAAAGATCATTTGACCATAGAATTCAGGGTCCATATCCGGGCTTTCTACTCTATTCCATTGGTCTATGTGTCTGTTTTTGTGCCAGTACCATGCTGTCTTGGTGGTCACAGCTTTGTAATATAGCTTGAAATCAGGCAACATGATGCCCCACCTTTGTTTTTCTTTTTCAACATTTCCTTGGTGTTTTGGGGTCTTTTCTGGTTCCATACAAATTTTAGGATTGTTTGTTCTAGCACTTTGAAAAATGCCAATGGTAATTTTGATCGGGATGGTATTGAAAGTATAGATTGCTATGGGCAGCATAGACATTTAAACAATGTTTATTCTTCCGATCCATGAGCATGGAATGTTTTTCCATCTTTTTGTGTCTTCTTCAATTTCTTAAATGAGTGTTCAATAGTTCCTAAAGTACAGATCCTTTACCTCTTGGGTTAGGTTTATTCCAAGGTATCTTATGGTTTTTGGTGCTCTTGTAAATGGAATTGATTCTTTACTTTCACTTTCTACAGTTTCATTGTTAGTGTATAAGAAAGCAACTGATTTCTGTGCATTGATTTTGTATTCTGCCACATTACTGAATTGCTGTATGAGTTCTAGTAATTTTGGGGTGGAGTCTTTTGGGTTTTCCACATAAAGTATCATGTCATCTGTGAAGAGAGGGAGTTTGACTTCTTCTTTGATAATTTGAATACCTTTTATTTCTTTTTGTTGTTTGATTGCTGTTTCTAGGACTTTCTAGTCCTATATTGAACAGTAGTGGCAAGAGTGGGCATCCTTGTCATGTTCCTGATCTTAAGGGAAAGTCTCTCAGCTTTTCCCTATTGAGAATCATATTCACTGTGGGATTTTCATAGATGGCACCCACATCTAATGTTCCCTCTGTTCCTACACTCTGAAAAGTTTTAATCAGGAAAGGATGCTGTATTTGTCAAATGATTTTTCTGCATCCGTTGAGAGGACCATGTGGCTCTTCTCTCTTATTAATTTGTTCTATCACATTGATCGATTTGCAAATATGAACTACCTACCCTTGCATCCCAGGAATAATTTCCACCTGGTCATGGTGGATAATCTTTTTAATGTACTGTTGGATCATTTTGAACCTAAAGATACATCCAGACTGAAAGTGAAGGGATGGAGAACCATCTTTCATTCCAGTGGACCATAAAAGAAAGCTGGGGTAGCAATCCTCATATTAGACAAATTACTACAAAGACTGTAGTCAGAGATACTAAAGGATACTATATCATTCTTAAAGGGTCTATTCAACAAGAAGACCTAACAATTGTAAATATATATGCCCCCAACATGGGAGCAGCTAACTACATAAGCCAACTGTTAATCAAAATAAAGAGACATATTGATAATAATACATTAATTGTAAGGGATCTTAAGACTCCATTCTCAGCAGTAGACAGATCATCTAAGCAGAAAATCAACAACAACAAAAAAGAGCTTTGCATGACACACTGGACCAGATGGACCTCATAGATACACACATAACATTCCATCCTAAAACAACAGAATACTCATTTTTTTCGAGTGCACAAGGAACTTTCTCTGGAATAGAACACATACTGGATCACAAATCAGGTCTCAACTGATATCAAAAGACTGAGATTATTCCCTGCATATTCTCAGACCACAATGCTGGAACTCAATCACAAGAAAACGTTTGGAAGAAATGCAAACACTTGGAAGCTAAAGACCATCCTGCTCAAGAATGTTTGGATCAACCAGGAAATCAAAGAAGAACTTAAACAATTCATGGAAACCAATGAGAACGAAAACACGTCAGCCCCAAACCTATGGGATATGGCAAAGGTGGTCCTAAAGGAGAAATACATTAGCCATCCAAGCCTCACTCAAAAATGTAGAAAAATCCCAAACACACAAACTCTTTTACACCTTAAAGAACTGGAGAATCAACAACAAATTAAGCCTACCCCATTTATGAGAAGGGAAATAATTAAGGTTAGAGCAGAGATCAATGAGTTAGGAACCAGAGATACAGTAGAACACATCAGTGAAACTAGAAGCTGGTTCTTTAAAGAATTAATAAGATCAATAAACCACTGGCCAGACAAATCCAAAAGAAAAGAGAAAGGGGACCCAGATTAATAAAATCATGACTAACACCAAGGAAATAGAAACAGTCATCAGAAATTAATATCAAGGGCGCCTGGGTGGCTCAGTGGGTTAAGCCGCTGCCTTCGGCTCAGGTCATGATCTCAGTGTCCTGGGATCGAGTCCCGCATCCGGCTCTCTGCGTAGCAGGGAGTCGGCTTCCTCCTCTTCTCTCTCTCTGCCTGCCTCTCTGCCTATTTGTGATCTCTCTCTGTCAAATAAATAAATAAAACCTTTAAAAAAAAAAGAAATTAATATCAATAGCTATATGCCAATAAGAAATGGATGCATTCCTGGAAACCTATAAACTTCCAAGACTGAAACAGTAAGAAATTGACAACCTGAATAGACCAATAAGTAGTAACGAAATTAATGTAGTGATCAAAAACCTCCCAAAAAACAAGAGTCCAGGACCTGATGGATTCCTTGGGGAATTCTACCAAACATTCAAAGAAGAAATAATATCTGTTCTCCCGAAGCTGTTTCAAAAAATAGAAACAGAAGGAAAACTTCCAGACTCTTTCTGTGAGGCCAGCATTACCTTGATCCCCAAACCAGGCAAAGACCCCATCAAAAAGGAGAATTTCAGACCAATATCCCTAATGAATATAGATGTCAAGATTCAAAACCCCCATTTCTTGAAATAGAACACACATTTATAGTTTGCCATCTCAGAGAACACTACAGAATTCCAGGAGATAACTTTCTGTTTTGGGCTTGTCCATGTTCCCTTCCAGTCTTAAAGCATGCTTTCACTACTATTTTACTCTAATGGAATTATCATAACTTTGCTTTATGGCAGGGATGTAAACTTGGAGGTTGCTTTTATGGCGGGGATTAAATTGGTAGTGTTTTTAAATTTTGATTGCCTTTAGGCAATTTGAATTTTAACTGCCTTTAGGTTTTATACATTTATATCCTGCCTGGCTCCTGAAAACATTTGTTTGCCACCTCCGCTTTGTGGGTTACTGCTTAAAATTAAGCCTGTTAAAAGTCTGTGATTTTATTACTTACTACCAACATTTCCTTCCTCCTTCTCTTGCTTTCCTTTTGACTTAGGTTCTTTTCCTTTTATCCTTTTTTTATTAATTGACTGTTTACTTTTCTGTTGCATTTATCTTTTCCATTTCCCATTTTTCTCTTTTTTTCTTTCATGAAGTTTGAAATAATACCTCTTTTGTAGTTTATTCTAAGTTGCTTAAGAGTGCAGAAACTACATTTTATTTCATTTTCTTTATTCAATTTAGATGGGTGCAATTCGAGTTGCAAACTGTAATCTCCACAATCAGTCAGTTGGGGAAGGAATAAGTGCTGCAATTCAGGATTTTCAAGTGAGACAGTACATTGAACAATTAAATAATTCCAGAGTTGGACTTCAGCCTGCAGTACTACAGAGGGCCTATTGGCTTGAAGCAGGGTCAGCCAATTTAGGACTCATTACTGTTGATATTGCATTAGCTGCTGATCATCATTCTAAACATGAGGCTCAAAGACATTTCCTAGAAACTCATGATGGCAGAACTAAGAGGTAAGTGAAATTTAAGGAAGTTAATCATCCCAAGTTCAGACAAAAATTACCTTATAATTATAGAGGAAATTCCACTGTTAGAAATGGAATAGGAACATTTTACATAAAGACTAAATATGATTGTGCTGGGTACACCTCAGTGAAGATGTAAGAACCTGATATTTAAGTAAATACATTATATACCTCATCTCTTGTAATGGTGCGGTTAATGGAAATAACACTGTTTTTTAATGTGTTTCTAAGCCCATACTATGTGTAATAGCAGTGAAATGAGCTTATATTACTAGTTCCTAAGTAACATTTTATAGAGCACTACCCCTCTTTCTCTCTCACCACAGCTTGCCACTTTCATTTCATCATTTCTAGAAAACATCATTGCTATCACCATGTATTCTACGAAACTCTTCTTTTGTGGGCTCTCAATGTTGCAAGGGAGACTAAGGGAATCTAATCCTCAACAAATAGTCATTAAGAAATAATTGTATCTGCCATTTAAAAAGTTGCCAGAGCCTCTTACTGAATCATACCTGTTTAAACTGCCAGTATAACTTTTTCCATCCCCATCTCCCTCATTATAAAGTTAATTGAGCTTATTTTTAAAATAGAGAAAACTATTATGAAATAAAGGAAAATAATTACCATAACCTTACCACACTGAATTTGTCATATTTCTTCCCCATATTTTTAATGTATCTTTCTTATACTTGAAATCATCCTATATTTATAAATTCTGCATGTTGGCATTAAACTTATATCCTAAGTATGTGCCCATATGATCAAAAATTTTATAAATTTCCTTTAAAACAAATGATAATACACCATCAAAAAGATACATTGTACTTATTTAGCCATTGCCCTTATTCATTAAATGCATAGAAAATGTTTCTAAAGTCCTCATTATATAAGGAACATTATAAGAGGAACATTTTTTGCACATAAAATATTTTCCCACATGTTCTTTAAATTTAAATAGTTTCCTTAAAAGGGGGGGTGTGACTGTGCTAAAAACTGAGGCTTTTGATTTGCATTCCCAAATTCCCAGAAAGATTATTTCACTTTATATTCCCAGTGACTTTTTAAGTTGAGTCTGTGTCTCACTGCATCTTTGCTTTCCTATGTGTTTTATGATAACTGGAAGATGATATTTCTGCTTTATTTTGCATTTCATTATTTCTGAGATTAATATTTTTTTCATGTATTTATTGGTGGTTTTTATTTCCTCATTTGTGAATTGCATCTTATTATTCTATGTATATTTAATTAATTGGCATATTGGTATATTTCTTACCAATTTTTAAGAGCTCTTAAATCTATAGATTACATCCTTTCAGTAGTCCCTGTTGCTAATTTGTTTCTTTTTTAAATTTTTTTAGTCTTATGTACAGACTTTATTTTTTGTGTATTCAAATATGTCAGTGTTTAACCTTTATAATTTCTTATACTAATTTGAGAAAATATTTCTTTTGCTAGTAATCACATGGCACCTATGTTTTCTTTTTTTTTTCCTATTCCTTTTGTTTTTATTGTTGTTAACATTAAACTCTGTTTTTTTTTTTTTTGGTGTTGTTGCTCTTTATTTTTGTTTTTCTTAGAGAATGAGAGAGCCTGTGCATGGGGTGGGGGGCAGGAGCAGAGAGAGAAACTTAAGTAGGCTCCATGCTCAGCATCCCAATGGGGGACTCTATCTCATGGTCCTAAGATCAAATCAAGAGTCAGATGCTTAGGGGTGCCTGGGTGGCTCAGTGGATTAAAGCCTCTGCCTTCGGCTCAGGTCATGATCCCAGGGTCCTGGGATCGAGCCCTGAATCAGGCTCTCTGCTCCACAGGGAGCCTGCTTCCCCCCTCTCTCTCTGGCTGCCTCTCTGCCTACTTGTGATCTCTCTCTGTCAAATAAATAAATAAAATCTTAAAAAAAAAAAGAGTCAGATGCTTAACCAACTTAGCCACCTAGGTGTCCCTCTATCTGGATTTTTTATGGTGTGTTTGTATTAATCCAGCCAAGGGTGTAAATAGATGTTTTGCAAATATGTATTCAAATACCATAGTAAAAAATTTATATCTAATACACACTTATTTTTCCATCACGAACTTTTAGCTGTTTTCATCTGTTAATTTCCCCAAAGAACTATTTGTCTAGTTTTTAAAAATTCTCAGTTTTTTTTACTGAGATTACATTAATCTTTTAAGTTACTTTAAGATCCTGACATCCTGTAAATCTAAGTATGGAAGCTCATGTGTGGAGAATAATGTTTTAAAAAAATTTGGTTTTGGTTTTCTTTGTTAATTATTGCTCAGGAAGCCAGTAGCTATGAACAAAGTGCCTGGGTCTAATTAGGTCAGATTGTAGAATAGGGTGCTAATGAAGTGAAGAAAATGGCACCATGTGATTCAGGTTCCAGGTGTTCAAGTAAATCCAACCATTTAGATTGGTTTCAGTGCTCTCTTTGGTTAATAATTGTGAAGAGTGGGATTTTACCGTACTTGCAAGCTAACAAGTTATCCTGCCACAGTTTCATGGGTGCTGCCAGAAGACACAAAACTCCTGGTCAAGGACAAAGGTCTTTATTACAACAAAAGTATGAACCAGAGTCATGTGTGTTTGTATGGGTTCCCTGTGTTCCCCAAGTAGGGTTGCCAGAGGAACTATAGGATGCCTAGTTAAATTTGAATTTGAGATAAACAAATAACTTTTTAGGATAGGTGTGTCATATTGTCCCATACATTGCGTAGGACAAACTTACTTTTATTTGCTATATCTGGTACCCATATTTATGAATCCTTTGGAGGTGACACAAAAAGTCCATGATGGGTATCTACACACAGTGGGGTGCATTATAGAAGAAGAATATTGAACTTAAGCATTCTACGACTTTTATAGTACGTGAAAGCCAACCTACTCTTTTCCAGGGTGGGACATTACCTCGTCTCTTTAGGTTGTTTACTGCCAGTACAGTCCCAAGCAATGGCCTGGTCATGGCTTTGCATACTTGGCATACCCAGCAAAAACAGGTAGGGATGTTTAGGGCATATTGGCAATTGCCTCTCCCAACATGGTAACTCACTGACCTTCAGATTTGGCTGCCTTTGTGCATATCTGATTCCTAGGAGTTTGGGGGCCTATCTGTATTCTTTTTTGATATAACTGGAAAAGTTACTGGATACACAGGTCATTAGTTTCTTTAGTGTTTTTGAAAAGTATGGTTCCCAAACCACCAACCCCAGTGTCTCCTTGGAACTTGTTAGAAGTTTACATAATCAGGTCTTACTTGGCCTCAGTCAGAAACTCTGGGGGTGCAGCCCTGCACTCCATAGTATAATAAGCCCTCCAGGTGATTCTAATGCAAGCTAAAATTGAGAACTAGTGCACTGGATTGTAATAAAGGGAGGGAAGGGGAGCTAACATTTGTTATGCAACTTCTATCTTCCAGATTTTATATCAGGGGCTTTACATTTAATTTCCAAAGCAATCTTATTAGGTGTATCAGACCACAATTTTATAGTTGAGGAAACTGAAGCTCAGAAATTTTAACTAATCTGACAAGATCCTAGAGTTACTAAGTGGCACAGCTGGAATTTGAACCCATATCTAGGTGAATGCAAACCTATGCATTTTTCTAAGCTTGTTGCTACACAAATGAGCTAAATAAAAAAGTGTGTAGAATATATAAGGTCTTTTATTTTTACAGTGTTTGCAGTAGTTTGCTGAGTGATTGAATCTTAATACTTTAAAATAGGGAAGTGATTTGAATTTGGTAACAATTAACTGAAGTAATATGTCAGATTCTCACTAATCGTAAGGCTTTCTTACATTTTTCCTACTGTCTTCTAGACTGATGTTGCACTCCTATTTTGATGTATTTCATCTCATCTTTCACATCTCAAATACTACTTTTTGAAAGTTTCCTTCTGTTTTCCTTGTCACAATACCTTGTGTTTTTTTTGTTTTGTTTTTACCTCATAGCACAGTACAGTTTATGATTAGATATTTTGTTTCTGGCTTGTCTTTGCCTCTGTACTCTGAACTTCATATGGATAAGACTGTGTCTGTCAGTTTCACTTAGCACAGTACTAGGCACATATCAATATGTTCAAGAAATATAAATGAAAGAATGTAAAATGGAAATGATAATACCTATTCTGTCTTCCTTGAGGCCCTGAGGATCCAATGAGATAATGCATGTAAAAATACTTAGAAAAACAGACTGTTAATATGAGGTAATTCTATTATTTAAAGTTAAAAAAAGAAGAATAAAGATTTATCTCCCAAAT